>NC_142795.1:16704485-17052111 GCF_049724085.1 Artemia sp. Qi Xiang Cuo
TGACATAATGAACAATATAAAACTAAATTTTCCTAAAAAAAACACAAATACCGAACAGTTCAATCATTTCCTTATGAATATCAAGGTTAGAACTTACCCAGCTAGATATGTGGAGCCTTAGGATGTTGTACGGTGACACTAGGGGTGTCATGAAATTCACCAGAAGAGTCTTGGGGATTTTTGAAACCCTCCTTCCCCTCCACTAATCAACTAATTTGGTTAATCACCTAAAGGAAATTTTTTGTCTTTTTTTAGGTCGAACTACGGCTAGCGTTATATGCAAGGAAAATTGCCAACATTTTTTATCAAAGAGGAAATAAAACTTCAAATCTGAAGTAAAAAATAATTTATCTGATATACATTTATTTTAAAGTAAATAACCTTACTATTCAGCCTCAGTAGCCCCTTGCACCACGTCTTCTATTTTGAATCAATTGATTTTAATCATATTAAATGCTCTCAGTTTCATTTTTGTCCATGTGTGATAAGACTCTCGATTTTATTTTGAGGAAGGGGGGGGGGCTCCATCTTCCTCAACCCTCGCTATTTACGCTAAAGTGTGCCTTTTCAGCCCAATCTTTTAAGAACGACTCCTGAAAGGCAAGGGTCGCTACTAAAAAATTTGGCGAGCGAGGGTTGAGGAAGGGATAGCCCTTCCTCATATACGGAATAATTTCTGTTCATTTTAAGTTTTAATGTTGCTCCTTACTTTCAACTGGATTTTTTTATTTAATCTTATAAAAGGATTACATAAAAGAAATGAAAAAAAGATACGATTGGTTTTTGGTTCAAACTCTCTGATATTTGAACCAAAAACCAAAACCTAAATTGAAAAACTATGGAATAAACTATTTCCATGAAATACAAAGAATTTTGTCATGGGCAATTTTTATGAGCAATTTTCCGTTTGAGCTTCTACTGCGAAACTATCTGATTAAAAAAAAAAACAAAAAAAAAAAAACACGTGTTGTATTATTAAAATTATTAAATACGAAACCTTTAGGCCTATCTTAATTTTCCTAACAAATTTCACAGAAAATTCAGAGTAGCATTTATTTTATACTTCTTCTCAAAAAAGGCTGCACTGTACTTCAAAATTGGACGTAAAAAAAAAGCAGGAGGGCAAGAAGAATATACAATATTTCGAAAGGGATATTTGTAGGTCAAATGATGCAAAATGCTCATTATTGAACTGAAGTCTTCAGGCTACCCCTTCACTAAAGGATGGCTCATGTCTTCGATAACATAGCTTGTCAGAAGCACAGATCAAAGTTCGTGCTTGCACTCTGCACCTCTAGGTTGCTGCAACCCCTAGGCACCTATAACCAATTAAAATTCATTGAGAATAGTTGACAGTTATTTCGATTATAGAAAACTTTTTTTTATAGATATTTATGTTTATTCTACGAAAATAAAACGGCAATCTATATAAGGTAGGAGATGAAATCTCATACTCAAAAATCAGTGCTCTATAGACTGATATGTTTGTCATCAGGGAGTGAGGGAAAAATTATCCACCATTAAAAGTTCACCTAAACCCAAAATAGGGGGGTAGGTGTATTTTGAAATTCTGCCCTAGACATAGATACGGGTAATATAATTTCAGGCAAATTTTTTAAAGAAAATTAATCAAGTTAAACAGTATTTGGTAGCCATGAGTTCGCCTGATATCAGACAAAAGCACTTCAATTTTCAGGAATGTCATAGTAGCAAAAAATGTTTTTTGTATAGAAATTGTAATATTATTCGTATATTCGCTTAGGAAATACAACATGAATGGAACAAAAAATTCTTACAAAATGAAGTTTTCCTTCCAAACTGGATTTAAATCTGTCTCTTTGTACGTGGATCTTGACTTGTGACTTGGATTACTCGATGTCCAGGTAATACAATATGGATCACTTGTCCCTCTAACATCTTTTCCTCTCAAATTTCGTGCTTCTATCAATCCAAGCTTCAATAGAACTTGCGGAGGCTAAAATAAAAAGAAAATATAAATATAGAAGTATGCAATAATATGTAATACAAAGAAAAAGCGAGAAAAAAAGACAGCAGAAGAGAAGAGTGATAACAGGTTCCATCAGAAGGATCATGCTTGTTAGATGGCTGATATTCTATCAGAGCGAGTCTCCCTGAGAGTTATGATATTAGCACCACTATGAACATCAAATCAATCAACAAACCGCAGAGGACAAAATCGTGTGACAATTCAATTACTTGTTTTAGTTCGATTCTGAATTTTTTTTTTCCATTGGCTGCGTTTACATTTCCATGCACCTCAGCATTTTCACTATCCTGACAAACGCCCTACAAGGATAGGCTGGGTATCAAAGGTTTGAGCTGTTCCGGTGCTGTAAGATAGTTTGGAGTCTCCTCTCCGTCAAAACATCTTTCCTCCGTCCCTATCCTCGAAAGGAATATCCTGCTCGCGTGGCTTCATAGTGGCATAAGGGCGGACCTTTCACGAGTTTGCCTTTCCAGAATAGTGCTGAAGAAAATATTGCTGCTTGTCAGATAGTTGGTGTAGAAGGAACGTTACTGATGTAACAATCAAACAAAAAATATGCAGGGCAAAATCTTGGAGATATGCAGGATTTCTGTTTCCTTCAGTAAAATGATTAGCAATATGCAGCCTCTACTGATTTCTTAATCAATTTCATTTCCTTTTCTTAAGCAGTGTACATTTTTCAGCTGCATAATCACTTGCTCTTCCCAGCATTGCAATCTGATTTTTCAAACCCATGTGACTGTAATTATTAGAAATTTCTTTTCTTTACCTTCTTTTGTTTTGCAAACGATTTTCTTGAGGGATCTTAAGGTGCAACTGATGATAATAGAAGGGCAGACAAAGTAAAATCCTAGGAGCAACTCATTTTGGGAATTACCAATCTCATTAAGTCTAAACCTCGATAATTTGTCATAAAAATCATTCAAGTAATGAACTTTAGTTTCACTGTCGACTGATTATATTTTAGCCAACATTGATTCAAATGAACCGCCTCCCTAGTACAAATGGTTAATTTACTCACCTATATATGATAGGTGTTTTCAAGCTCTTATCTCTACTCCTAAGCTAAATAATTAACTTTTCTTGAAGGAGGGACACATGGGTGTCAGCAGGAGAATCAGATGGGAAAGAAACCCCTAACAAACAAGAAGACAGTAAAACAATGTTTAAAAACAGAAACATATGAAGCATTTCCACTAAATCTTAAAAAAAACCTTAAGGTAGAACCAATAATAATAAACAACCTTAAATCCTTGGAGCAGTTCATTTTGGAAATTTCCAATCTCATTGTCTTTAACTCAACCAATTTTCATAAAAAATAATTCAAGTAAAGAACTAAGGTTTTATTGCTAAATTACTATATTTCCGTCAATACTGATTCAAAACCCACCCGCTGCCTAGTAAAAAAAAAAAAAAATGGCGCATATATATATATATATATATATATATATATATATATATATATATATATATATATATATATATATATATATATATATATATATATATATATATATTAAATAGATGGCATGATAGTACCTTTTTGTGCAAAGTCAGTAAGAAATAGGTTAAGTATTTAATATATGCTATGCTTTGCCGGCTGTAGATCTAGTTTTTGTTTCTGCCTAAACTAATTGTGAGAAGTATTTTGTTGAGTACTCAAATATCAGTTTTCATTATTCATTAGTACTATATTATTTGAAGCAGTCACAGCATTTTGCATTTTTTTTTTGTTTTTATAAGAAAAAGTAGAAAGACTCATTCAAATTTTAATATTAATCGCCATCTATATAACTTTATTCATTTACCTAGGGTAATTAAATTAGCGAGCTGTAATACGGATCTCAGTTTCCTCTGTTTCTTGGATACCCAGACTAAAAGGCTGCTTTTCCAATTTTAGTTCCCAGAGGGCACAAGTCTGGTCAAAAGGACCGATGTTCAGTAGAAGTAAGAATAATGGTACAATAATGCAATTATATAGTTGGTAATCGTTTCCCAGGGGGTGGGAACTATGAAATTAGGTGATATAGAATACATTTACTCTGGCAGGAAGGGTGGGGTGAATAAGCAGGGAGTAGAACTTATGATGAATAAGATAGCTGCTATGTCTTGTTTAGGCTGGGAAGGTATTAATAATACAATACTTATTGCTCATTTTATGACTAAAAAGTTCAGGGTATCAGCCATATTAGTATATGCCCCTGTAAAACCGACTGATGGAGAGAGTAGTAACTCAGATGAATTTTGCTTACAGCTACAGGAAAACATAGACAGGCTCCCAGGTAGGAATATGGTATTTTTATTAGGGAATTTTAATGTCCAGGTAGATAGAAATAGGGATAGATAATATCCTAGCCGTAGTAAATTCGGTATAGGAAAAGGAAACAGTAATGGTTACAGACTGTTGCAATTTTGATAGGTATAATAATCCAGCTATAACTAACACAGTATTTGGTCATAAAATGGCCCATATGCTAACATGGTATTCACGTGATTGTAAGACAGGAAACCTTATTGATTATGCTATTGTAAACCGAAGACTGTCAGGATCAATACAAGATACAAGGGTATATAGGAGTGTATGTCATCGATGTTAAAAGTAAAGATCACCATCTAGTAGTATCTAGGGTTACTTTAAAGCTGAAGTTTAAGAAGGCTAACTACCTTCTGGAAAGACATAACGTTGGTAGATTCCAGGACGAGAATTTGAGAGAAACTTTCCAGGAACAGCTGAATACTGAAGAGTTTAAATTTGACAATATAGAAGATGGATGGAATAATTGTAGAAAAATAGTTTGCGATGTCGCTGATGGTGTCTTAGGGAAGAAAGTTAGAAACGCAGCTAGGGATATTAGTGAAAGTGCTTTATATTTAACAGAGAGGAAAAGGGACTCGTACAAGAATTATTTGAGTGATAGATCATATCATATCATCATATGAAAATAAGAGGAATGTAAAGAAAGTTGAGAAAGAATTAAAATATGAATTAAGGAGGTGTTAAGTGGAAGCAATGGATACGATTGCCGAAGATCTTAAAGATGCATCGAGTAAAACATTGTACTGACATGTTAATAAATTGAGAGGGAGTAGTCAATCTGGACTTGTCCCAGTTAAAGATAAGAATGGGGCCACAATCAGTGATAAGGGAAGACTTAGAGAGAAATGGGAAGACCATTTTGAGAGTGTGCTAAACAGAAGGAGTTACGGGGAAAGATATAGAAAAGAATGAAAACGTTTGTGAAACTGTGGACGTGAAGGAAGATTTGTCACTTTTCCTCCATAAGAAAGGGGAGAAGGTTAAGTGTGATAATTATAAAGGCATTAGCTTGGTTTCTTTAGGAATCAAATAAGTTTGTATGATGGTACTTTACAGACTTAGAGATGCTGTAGATAATGCTTTAAGAGAAGAACAGTGTTGTTTTAAGAAGGGTAGAGAATACGTCGTTCAAAATTTCTGTCTTAGATTAACAATTGAGAAGTGCCTGAGTCGTCAGACCCCGTTAGTCTTCAGTTTTATAGATAGCGAGCAAGTGTTTAGTTCATCTGATAGAAGAGTTTTTGCAAAGGTCCTGTCCTTGTATGGTATACCAGATAAATTTATTAAAGTAATTATTGCTATGTACGAGAATAACACTGCTGCGGTTAAGGTAGCAAATGCGGTTAGTAGCTGGTTTCGTATTAAATCAGGAGTTAAGCATACGTTCTATCTCGATTTACATCGACCATTATGACAGACTTTGTCCTAAGGAACCCAACAAAGGCAATGGGAGAACAAAGAAACAAATATGGAAGTAAAACTCTCCTCGACTTGGATGGTGGTAATGATTGTGAGGATCCAATCATCACATTGATGTTGTGAGCATCCTAGATGAAAATACTAGCAAAATGAATAAATTTTTGGAAGTTTTACGAGTTCATGGTGCAAGAATAGGTTTAAAATTAATGTTAAGAAGACTAAGCCGCTAAGACTAGGAACAACGGAAGATGAAGAGGTGATATTGGGTAATGAGAAGATCAGCAAAGCGGGCAGCCTCATATAGCTTGGTAGGTCTTATTAGTAAACACGGTAGGTGCTGTGAAGATGTTAAAAGCAAAACAACCTAAGCTCCAGGGTTTTTTTCACAGTTGAAAAAAATTTAAAATAATAGGAAGATAAGTCTGCGAACCAAGGTTAGAATATCATAAGCTATAGAGATGAGTGGTCAAATATGGCTCTGAAGCGTGGGCGCTCCGAAAAATGGAGGTTTTGCTTTATGTTTTCCAAAGAAATTGCCTACGGATTGTTTTGGGTACCCGACTGACTGACCGTATCTTAAATAGTTAGTTTCTTAAAAAATGCTGAGGTACCCCACTTCTTAGTGCTATAATAAGAGAAAGGATGAGATGGCTAGGACACTTTCGGCAGATGAAAGATGACAGATTGCCCAAGATTGTTTTTGTCGGCCAACCATCTAAGGCCAAACAAAAAACAGGTCGTCCCCGAATGGAGTGGGAAGATATCGTAAGGAACGATTTAAGGAAAATAGAAACTTCTTGAGAGGGTGCAAAAAGAGAGGCTTTGAATAGATTGGATTGGAAGGGGAGCGTGCGTAGCTATTTGGCAGCTGGTGGCTTGGTGCTGCAGTGAGTTGTTAGTAATAGTAGAGGTAGTAGCAGTTGTTTCGCAAATTGAACATTTCTTATATCCATTATCAGGTTAAGCGTTGAAACTTGAGCTAATTTGTATTCAGTAACGTATATTGGGAAGAACCCGCAGTATTGGGTTTAAGGGCGGGTCCAAGATAGCCAGAAAAATTTTTCACCTAAAATTCTTCGCTTGTTCAGACAAAAACAACCATTTGTCATCATAACTTTCCCCCATGGGTTTACACGACTCTTTTCTCTGTTCAACTTTTTCTGGCTTAGAATAGGGTAGTGAAAACCAGTTTATTCTAAAATTGTCAATCTCTTTAAGTCGAGAAAGAACAGTTCGTCTGGGAAAATAATTAAGCCCTATTCCCACTTGGCACTTTACACACAAAATAGATTAGGCGATGAAACATCCGTTTTGTAATTTTTTTTTTTTTTTTTTTTTTTTTGAAAATCTATACTTCTTATTTGTTCATCGTTTTGTCAGTAAAATGCCAAATAAAAATAGGGTATTAGTTATTTTCAGCTTCCAAAAAATTATGACATTTGAAAGTAGTTAATTTGTTTAATGAAGATTTGTAGCTTACTAGACTCAAGATAATATATAAAATATATCTCTGTAATAGCAATAAAATATATACCAAATATACATAATCATAGTATTAAGTTTATGCTCAATATACACTAAATATATGTGCTGTAAAGATGTGTTGTAAAAGTATAATTAAAAGATTCCAGTAAATTGGAACAGTACTTAATTTTCAAACATTATTATTGAAAATCTATTAAAAATATATTTTGTGCTAATTAAAGGGCAAATGAAACTAGTCGTTGTTGACTCAACTTTCTACGATCATTCAATTCTTTTTGGTTCTGGAATTTGTCAACTTCCTAAAAAAAGAATTGAATAGAATACGGATTAATTATTTAAGATTTTGGCCATTATATGTCCTTACGTAAATGGAAAGGTCTGATGTTACGGGCAAAACTGTAAATAAACTGGCTCTTATTGAAAGTCGTGCTATTGAAAGTTAGAGCTTTCCCTTTTGTCTTGCTGGTTATCTGCCCATTTCTTTCGCAAATTGCCAAACAAAAAAGAGCTTACTTTGCCGGCTGTCATAAAAAATCATAATATTTACTTTCTCCTTCTAATAGACGATATGAAGAGGCAGAATAAAACATGGTCCTTCAGAATGATGTAATACCTCTTATAACATTCTTTTGAGGATACTTAGTCATAAGCACTTGAGAGGTTATCAAGAAGTACCGTTAGCATTTAATATACCAACCAGCGTGGGAAATCTCAGTTATTAAATTTTCTTTCTCCAAATGACTGAACAGATCTATAGTTATACTACAAGTCTGTTATATTTTAATTTTTTGAGTTGTCTTTTTCTTCTTGTTTGGATTGCTATTGAGGCACTTTCACATCATCCTCACTGGAATCAAATTTTGAGCCTTGCAATGTGTTGATACGGCTGAGCTCAAACTCTGGGCCCCGTGTTACCAAGCTGAGATCAATCCCACTACGCCACTATTGGACTTCTGAATAACTATCAAATGAGAGATGTGGCATCGCCACAAATGTCTGAGAGTACGCTGGGTATTAAAATGCTCAGAGAAAGTGCAACTAACAATTTTATAGCAATCTCCCTTAATTGTATTTAGATCTTCTTAACATTCTGAATATGTAAAAATATTTATCCTTCTGAATAATCCAACAGTTCGTGGTAACGAGCTGTAAATAAGGAGCGACTCGCCCCAATAGTAACCGAAACTCTAAAAAACGAATTTTAATAACAATTAATGCATCAATACAATCCAATAACTATGCCTCTGGGGATGACATGACCCTCCATAGCCCCTGGTGAAAGGAATATAAGTTATATAATTTGTCAATTGTTTACATGTAGTATTCCTTATTGGGAAATGCACGGTTGTTTTTTTTTGGGGGGGGGGGGGGATTTCTGTGTGTGTGTGGGGGGGGGGATTTCTCTCGGGGAAAATTTTTCATGGGGAGAAAAGTTTCCGGGGACAATCTTTTAGGGGAAATTCTAAACGGGAAGGGAGGGGGGATCAAATTATGCAATTTGAACATTGTTTACATATAGTATTTGTGATTGGGAAACATACAAAAACAATCTAAGGGGAACTTTATATAGGGGGGGATTTTCAGGGGGAGATTCCTCACGGAGGAAGGGGAATTCCCATCATGATTTAAAATACAAACAGAAATTAAATTAATAAAATCATTTGAATGTAAGGAGAATTTTCCAGGGGGACTTGTCCGGGGGCAGTTTGCAGCCAGAAGGGAATGGCCCAGGGAGAATTTGCAAGATAGAGGAATTTAAGTGGGGATGAACTTTACATGAGGGAATTTCATCGGGAGGAATTTTTTGTGACGGACATATTTTCCGGGGGGGGGGAGATTTTTCACAGAGAAGGGAGGTGGGTTTCCCGGCATAATTGGAAAAACGATCAGAAATTTAAAAAAAGATTTTTTTTTCCAACTGAATGTAAGGACCAGAATTAAAAGTTAAAACGAACAGAAATTATTTGTAATACGAGGGTGGCTACCAATTCCTCAGCCCTTGCTCTTTACAGTGAAGTTTGACCCTTTGGCTCAATTCTTTAAAAATGGTTTCTAAAACGCAAGAGCTGTTTAATTAGAATAATACGCTTTTTTAAATCACTAAAAACCTTAATTGCAACGAGCAAGGGTTGAGGAAGGGGCAGCTCCCCTCATATACGACATAATTTCCGTTCGTTTTAAGTTGTAATGTTGCTCCTTACTTTCAGTTAAGAATTTTTTAATTTGATTATAAAAAGGGTCACTTTTGCTATTAACGAAATACCTACACAAAGTTTACAAAATCTTCATATATCCAGGGAAAGTGAAAATGATAAATATATACCAAAATCCGAAGCATGTTTCCGGATTTGCTTAATATTCTATTCTGAATAGTTTATTCATCCGAATAATCCTGAATGATGTGTGCAACTCAACTCCGTTTGACTCAACCTGTTTAATTCAGCCTTCGTTCGACTAAACCTCAGTCAAACTCAATTCCATTTAACTCAATCCCCAAGCAACTCAACTCCAGTTTAAATCAACCCCCCCCCCCCCCCTGCAGCTCAGCCCCCATTCAATTCAACTCCTGTTTGACACAATATACATTCAAATTGGCAATGATTAAGTTTGAATTAGCACAGATTAGAAGCTAAAATTTTGTTTTATCTTCACTTGCAGTTCCCACCTTATATTGCAATTAAATATAAAAAAAAAGTTTCCTTTAACTGAAAGTAAGGAGCGACATTAAAAATTAAAACGAACAGAAATTATTCTGTACATGAAAGGGGCTGTTCCCTCCTCAACGCCTCGCTCTTTACGCTAAAGTTTGACTCTTTCTCACAACTTTATTTTAAAAAAAAACTATACAAAAATTTATCGCAAAGAGCCAGGCATTAAGTAGGGGACAGCCCCTTTCATATATGGAATAATTTCTGTTCGTCTTAAGTTTTAATGTCACTCCTTACTTTCAGTTAAAAAAACTTGTTTTTTTATTTAATTTTTGATCGTGTTTTAAATAATGCAGGGAAATCCGGCACTTTCTTCATAGCAATGTCCCTTCCCCCATGGAAAAAACCTCCCACGTAACCCCCCCACCAACTACCAGAAAAGATCCCGCTAAAAACGTCTGTATCAAACAGTTTGTGGCAACGAGCTGTAAGTAAGGAGCGATGTGGCTTAATAGTAACCGAAACTGTAAGAAACCGAGTCATGATAATAATAGATACATCAAAAGAATCGAATTTTGATGCTTAGTCAAAATATATAAAATTCATTAAGTTTAATGTTTCCCATCAAAATTTACGGGGCTGAGAAAATTTGCCTAATTATTGAAAAAAGAGGGAAACACCCCTAAGAAATCAAGTGATCTTAATGAAAATCACACCATGAGATTCAGGATATTAGAAAACCCTACTGTAGAGGTTACAAGCTCCTATATACAAAAATGTGGAATTTTGAAATTTTTGTCAGAAGCAAGATCACGGATGCGTGTTAATTTGTTTGTTTTTTTTCATGGGTGATCGTATCAAACCAGTGAACCTAGAAGATCGGGAGAGGGCTCATTGATCGGAAATCAAAATTTCTAGTGCTCTTTTGAAGTGACCAAAATATTTGAGGGCAGCTATTGAAAAACTATCAAAAATTAAATTTCAAAAAACAAGTTTTTT
This sequence comes from Artemia sp. Qi Xiang Cuo, assembly GCF_049724085.1. NCBI lineage: Eukaryota > Metazoa > Arthropoda > Branchiopoda > Anostraca > Artemiidae > Artemia > Artemia sp. Qi Xiang Cuo. The sequence continues at coordinate 16,715,362 of NC_142795.1, forward strand.
CAACTGAAAGTAAGGAGCAACATAAAAACTTACAACGAACAGAAATTATTACGTATATAAGGGGTTTGCCCCCTCCTCAGTACATCGCTCTTTACGCTAAAGTGTTTTTTGAATTTGTAAAAAGCTTATAATTCTATTTAAATGGTTCTTGTGTATCAGCCGTCATTCTTGAATAATTTGAACAAAAAGTCGAACTTTAGCGTAAAGAGCGAGGAACTGAGAAGGGGCAATCCCCTTATATAAATAATAATTTCTGCTCGTTTTAAGTTTTAATGATCCTCCTTATTTTCAGTTGAAAAACTTGTTTTTTTATCTAATACGTCCCAATAACCAATACTATATGTAAACATCGGGCAAAGTTCATAACTTGCAGCCCTTCCCCCGGAGACTTTGGGGGATTAAGTCATCCTCAAAGACATAGTTATTATATTTTTCGACCATGCTGAACAAAACGGTTATCCCGAAATTTATATTGGATGACTTTGGGAAAGAAATTAGCGTGGAAGGGGGCTTAGTTGCCCCCCCATTTTTTCGGTCACTTAAAAAGGGCACTAGAGTTTTTAATCTTCGTTCGAATGAGGCCTTCCACGATATTCTAGGGTCACTAGGTCGACACGATCACCCCTGGGGACAAAAAAAAAACAACAACAACAAAAAAACAAATAAACACGCATCCGTGTGATCTTTCTTCTGGCAAAAAATACAAAATTCAACATTTTTGCAGATAGGAGCTTGGAACCTCAATGGTAGGGTTCTCTGATACGCTGAAACTGATGGTGTGAATTTCATTGATGTTCTATGATTTTTAGGGGTGTTTCTCCCTTTTTCGAAAATAAGGCAAATTTTCTCAGGCACGTCACTTTTGATGGGTATGACAAAACTAACGAAACTTATATATATTTGAAATCAACATAAAAATCCGATTCTTTTGATGTATCTATTGGTATCAAAATTCCGTTTTTTAGATTTTCGGTTACTATTGAGCCGGGTCGCTCCTTACTTACAGTTCTTTACCAGGAACTGTTTGATTCCCTAAACTTAAGGTCAAACCAGATATTTTTATAATTTTACAGGGTTTAAGCTTTAAGTGAAATCAGGCTTTTTAAGGTTTTTTGGTAAAGGTTTTAGCGATAGATTAAGGTAGGATAAGTTATTGTTTTTTATTGCTTTTTTTTACAAGGTCAGGGGATAGTATTCCTTAACGCAACTTTAAAAAAAAGCAGCATAAATTAAAAACACTTATATGAGAATTGACCAGTAAATAAAGATCATTTCATTCGAGTCAAGTATTATCACTTCCAACAATAAGGGCTGAGTTGTATTTTCTAGTTATATAGTTTATTTAACGAGGGTTGATCTGAAGGGGGGTTGATTGGACGATAGTTGAGTTGCATGATGTGGGGGGGGGGTTGAGTTACATGGGGTTAGGTTAACGGGGTTGAGTTAAATGAGGGTTAAATTGTACGGAGATTGAATCGAATGAGGATGGAGTTGCATGGAGGTTGAGTAAAATAGGGTGATTTGAATGGAAGCTGATTTAAACAGGGCTGAGTTAAACGACAGCTGAGTTAAACGTGGGTTGAGTTAAACGGGCTTTCCTTTCCAAGGAAGCCAGTCTGAATATTTATCTTCCTGAATAATTACCAGACGGATATATTTAAATTTTATCTATTCCGTTAGATGTGATTGTACCGGCTCATACCAGCACAAATGGGGGAGGGAAGTTGAAGTCCCGACCTAACTCTTAAATTTCTTTCCAGGCGTCAAGAAGGAAATCCGTTCTGAAAAAACACTTGCACATAGTTTGCAAAATTTTGATTTATTTAGGTAAAGTGTAAATGGTAAATTTATTCTTCTATAAAACTGAGTATTTATCCTTCTGAATAATTATCAGGCGAATAGCTTTAAATTTCGTCCTTTTCGTCAGTTAGGATTAAATGATTAATATTTACAAAATCTTGATATGTCGAGGTAAAGCGTAAATGATTATGTATGGCAAACTTCCAAGTATGTTTTCAGACCTTATTCTGAATTATTACCAAGCGAATAGCTTTTGATTTCATCCATTTCATTTGATGAGATTGTATTGACTCATATCAGCACATAAAGGACATGCTGAGAGATGTCATCCGCTTTTAACTTATTTTCGTCACTTATTGTCAAGTGCCAAACATGGCATCAGCTATTAATAAAAATACTTGTACAAACTTTGCATATACTTTGTACATACGATAAATATACAGCAAAGTTCCACGTGTATTCTCAGACCTTCTTAATATTCCATTCTAGTCGTCGAATTTTGAGTACTTAGTCAAAAGGACCAGAGCCTGATTTCGCAAGTTTCTTAAAAAAAATAATTATTTTATGATTTCAATTTTAGGTCAGATCATTTTATGGTTTCAGTTTTAGACCAGCTTTCTTAAAATCATTGTTGAAAGATTAAAGTTTTTTTCCCAATCTGGGAGGACAAAAAATGAATATTAATTTTAATATCGTTTAATAATCTCAATAGATGTACCTCACATCTACACTGTCCTGTTAGGCCCGTTAGAAAACTATTAGGAGGGGAGGGGTTCTGCATACAAAACTCAAAACCAATACCATGAACAAGGGTAGAGAGGCTAACAATTAAATTAGGCTGTTGTTCTATTTTAACTAATTATTTAATATTTTTATTTCAAAATTGTGTAAAAATGTAGAACAAAGAATATAAATCTGTAAACAGACACGAAAAGATCAATTTACTGAACAAATTGTTAAGCAGCGGCAATGCTTTTAAGAAACATGCCATTGAGTTTACATTATTAAAATTGTTCTGTAAAAAATGTCAAAAAACGTGTGTTGTTTATTTGCTCCAACGTCAAAATAGAATCTTACCGTTTTTTCTTTGACAGCTTCCAGATAGGCCTCATGTTTACCTTCACTGACTGAAAAAACGGATCTTAGATATTTATAGAGCTCTTCTTTATTCGACGATATGTCCGCTGCATCAGGGCCAATTGGGAAATATGCGTAATATAAAGCTTCTTCATAGAGGGATTCGGCCTAGAACGCAATCAATTTTAATAAGAACATACCAATTAATCGGCATAGGAACATTATATTCAACGGGGGGGGGATGGTACATAGCCTCCTCTGATAAGAACAGCGAAGAAAAACACAGAAAATTATGTTTTTTTAGCAAAAAAGAATAGCTTCAGGTGAAATTTCAAATCCAAAAAAATCTTCTAATAGAAATGCATATAAATCTATCAGCATATTCATTTTATGTTTATTGATTTTTCTTCTTACTCTTCCCCGGTCAATGCCCTGACAAGGATAGACTAAGTGTAAAACGCTGGAATTATTCCAGTGCTATAAGATGTTGGGGTCTCAACTCTGTTGTGAGCTCCTTCCACCGTCCCAACGACAAAAATTAAAATGGAGGAATTTCATTCCTCTTTTGATTTTGTTGTACGCCTTGTTTTGTCATTAGGGCTCAGAACGTATTTCATTCCTCCCTGCCCCAAAAGAAAACCCTACATACAAGGCCGTACCCAGGATTTTTTTTCGGAAGGGGTTTTACTAAAAAAAAAATCGGGGGGGGGGGGTTACACAAAAAACTAAAAAAACGCATACAAAATTTGTTTGTATCCATTTTTGTTATATTTTTGTTTACGAGTCAAAAAATATTTCGGGAGGGGTTCAAACCCCCCTAACTCCCTCTCTGGGTACGGCTATGCCTACATACATGCTTCATAGTGGTATTGGGGTAGATTTTTTACGAGTTTGCCAAACCAGAACTGTGACTACAAACAGCGCTGCTGTATGACCCGAAGGAGTTGTGACCTTCAATGAAATTATTGTGACAGACACAGCACTACACTAAATCACTCAATCCTGGTTAATAGATAATTCTTCTGGCTACCGCTTTGTTTTGGAGGACTTTTTAGAATGAGCAACCTCTTACCAAAAGTTTGAGATTGCTTGTATAGGACACGTCGAGTCTTGTAGATAGAAGAGAATCGCCTTCTGTGGAAAACCATTGCAAATACTAAGTTGGGTCTAGGCTTGCAGAAACCCTCCATTTTCTTGAAGGTCCAGGAGACTTCTTGCTGTCCGGTTCTAAGCCGGCTTTAGCATTTTGCGCAAACTTGAGATGAAATGATTGGTCCCCGACCTGCGATGGCGAGGCCCATTCCTTTTCTTGAGGTCATAACAATTTAAATTTTTACATTAGGATAAATTACTATGTGAAACATTACGACGTTGGAAAAAAGCTATCCTATTGACATTTTGACTCAGGAATTAAGACCTTTTGACCTTAATTTGTAAAAAATTTCAGTAACTCACCTCGCAGGGTTACAAACCTGCATAAAATATATAAAAGTCGACGTTGTTCAGGAATTTGGTTTTTGATTTGCATATCCAGACACTAGCATTATGTCATTGTTATTCTAGTTAATGAACCAAAACGTGGGCGTCGCCATACCACACCTTCAAAGATTTTCTTTCTCTGAACGGTCAACAATATAACTGAGACAATAATTTTGGAATTGCCAAATTGGCATGCACCCAATTTTTTTCTTCTGGGGAGGCAATGACAAAAGAAATAGTGAGGGGGGGGAGACAATATCAAAATAAATTTCGTGAAGAGGGGGCAAAAAAACAGATTTGATATTTTGACGAAGAATTGCTTAGAATCAAAGAAAAATTCAGGGTTTTGGGGAGAGAGACCAACACCTAGCGTACGTCCCTGGTACCAAGTACTAGTTCCTAATATCTTAAATGTTGTCGATGTCAAGGGAAATATCGAGCTGACATATCAAATTTTTATGTTACTGACATGCCAACAGATGGAGGTAGATGGAGGTATATCTCTACATAAGAGGTCAAAAGGAGCAACATCCAAAAATAAGGAAAATCAAACAAATCAAACGTTTGCCTAAAGCAAACACTTTCATTTCAGACACTTGCATTGAAAATCCTCGTCCCAACAAAAAGAAAAGCTTTTAAATGTGTTTATTCGTGCAATAGATCTTTCTTGTAATGTTGTATATGGACCATTATCCTTTTTATGACTATCAAAGCTGTGGAAAATATCAAACAGTTCGTGGTAACGAACTGTAAGTAAGGAGCGACCCGGCTCAATGGTAACCGAAACTCTAGAAAACGGGTGTTTGATACCAATAGATATATCAAAAGAATCAGATTTCAATGCTGATTTCAAATATATAACTTTCATCAAGTTTAGTGCTACCCATCAAAAGTTATGCGCCTGAGAAAATTTGGCTATTTTCGAAATAAGGGGAAAGACCCCCTAAAAGTAATATAGCCTTAATGAAATTCCCACCATCATATTCAGCATATCTGAAAACTCTACTGTAGAGGTTTCAAGCTCCTATCTACAAAAATGTGGAATTTTACATTTTTTGCCAGAAGAAAGATCACGGATGCGTGTTTATTTGTTTGTTTGTTTTTTTTGTTTTTTCCCCAGGGGTGATCGTATCGACCCAGTTGTCCTAGAATATCGTGGGAGGGCTCATTGGAACTGAAATTAAAAGTTCTAGTGCCCCTTTTGAGTGACAAAAAAAATGGAGGGCAACTAGGCCCCCTCCCACGCTTATTTTTTTCCCAAAGTCATCCGATCAAAATTTTGAGATAGCCATTTTGTTAAGCATGGTTGAAAATATGATAAAAATGTCTTTCAGGGTGACTTAATCCCCCGAAGTACCCAGAGGGAGGGCTAAAAGTTATGAACTTTACCCAATGTTAACATATAGTATTGGTTATTGGGAAGTATACAGAAGTTTTCAGGAGGTTTTTTTTCTGGTAGTGGGAGGGAAGGGTGGGTCGGTGGTTATGTTGGAGGATCTGTTCATGAAGGAAGTTTTCATGGGGGAAGGGAAATTGCCATGATGGGGGCGCGGGTCTTGCCAGAATTGTTTATTGTTTATTGGGATGTATACAACAATTTTCTGTATGTTTTTTTTGTGGCGGGGGGGGGGCTAGAGGAGGGGGTTACTCTGGAAGAATATTTCCGTGGAGGTTTTTTCTTCGGGGCAAGGGACATTTCTATGAAGAGGGCGCCAGATTTCCAAGCATTATTTAAAAAACGATCAGAAATTAAATTAAAAAAGACCAAGTTTTTTCAACTGAAATGTAAGAAGGAATATTAGAACTTAAAACGAACAGAAATTATAACGTATGTGAGGGAGTTCTCCCCCAAGTCAATACTTCGCTCTTTGCGCAAGTGTTTTTTTTAGTGCTTTCAAAAGTGCTATCTATTCTAATTAAACGGCCTTTGTGATTCAGGGGTTTGTGAATTAAAATTTTTTTTTAACTTTTAACGTAAAGAGCGTGGTATTGACTAAGGGGAGAACCACATCATATACGTAATAACATATACGTAATAAGAAAAAAACAATAAAAAAACAAGCGATACGGCTCACTAGTAATCGAAACTTTTAAAAACGGAATTGTGATGTCAATAAATGTATCAAAAGAATGTGTTTATAATGCTGATTCTAAATATATAAATTTTATTAAGTTTAGTATTACTCATCAAAGGCTACGATCCTGAGAAAATTTACTCGATTTTTTAAAGAGGGGGAAACATCCCCTACAAGTGAAAGAATTTTAATGAAAATCACACCGTCAGATTCAGCGTATCAGAAAACCCTATTACATAGGTTTCAAGCTCATATCTGCAAAAATCTGCAACTTTGTATTTTTTGCCAGAAGAAAAATATACGAATATAGAAGTTAGTTACGTAAGTTAATTTGTAAAGACATCCATTTAGCAAAAGAAAAGTAAAATTTTTATGCAAATAAAAGCTGCATTAACTAAAAAACGATCAGAAATTAAATAAAAAAAACAAGTTTTTTAAACTGAAAGTAAGGAGCGACATTAAAACTTAAAACGAACAGAAATTATTCCGTATATGAAAGGGGCTGTCCCTCCTCAACGCCTCGCTCTTTACGCTAAAGTTTTGACTCTGTCTCACAACTTTAGTTTTTAAAACAATACAAAACTTTAGCGTAAAGAGCGAGGCGTTGAGGAGGGCACAGCCCCTTTCATATACGGAATAATTTCTGTTCGTTTTAAGTTTTAATGTCGCTCCTTACTTTCAGTTTAAAAAACTTGTTTTTTTTTATTTAATCTCTACATAAGAGGTCAAAAGGAGCAACATCCAAAAATAAGGAAAATCTATGCCTAAAGCAAACACTTTCATTTCAGACACTTGCATTGAAAATGCTCGTCCCAACAAAAAGAAAAACTTTTAAATGTGTTTATTCGTGCAATAGATCTTTCTTGTAATGTTGTATATGGACCATTATCCTTTTTAAAACTATCAAAGCTGTGGAAAATATTGAAGAAAGAAGGAAAGCTAAGCGATCAAATCTAGTTCGGGCTTCTGAGGAGAAACAAGTACAGTTAGTTGCATAGTCACTGGAATTGGGTCGCACATGGCTATATAAAAACTCGCTTCGTTTTCCAACAAAAGCTGTGAGAGAAGGAGTAAAAAAGGGAGATGATGCAAGGGGTACATAGACAAAAAAGGAAAAACATCCAAAAAGAAATGTAAATATTGTAAGATATTTGGAAATATCTGCCTGATATAAAAAGAAAAAAAATCCCGTTGTTTGTTTTTTGTTCGTTTCTTCCTATTCTTCATTACATAATAGGTGTATAAGTCTATATAGGAAATAGTTCTCGCAAACCTATTGAGGCCTAGGTTATATTTGCTGATTTCCGAAACAGGATAAAATAATATTTCCGGTGCATACATAGAAGCAACAACTGCTTTTTAGTTTTTGGTCTGCTTCGGCTTCGGTCTATACTTGTCTTGTTTGATCCCATACCTGGCTCCTCAAATTTTTTAAGTTTTTATGACTTCTCCACAGTTTTTTTTCTGTTTTTCGCATATTCACCCAATTTTCCGTTAAAATAAATTTTTCACCACCAACCTATTGCCTTCTCTTTCTGAAATAATATATCTTGGTATACGCCTGACCAGTAAAAAACTAAACTGTGCATGAAGATTTGTGTGAAGCAATTTTGAGCCTACTGTGCTACACTGACAGATAATGCCCATGGTGTCTGGATAAGTTGCTTCATTTTCCAACAAAAAACTGTGACAGAATTTTGTACTTAATATAATTTGATTTACTTAATAGATATTTAAAATAATGTAAATAAAATAAGATTTCTAGATTGTATAAAATAAAATGGTATTTACTCATTGGCCTCTTCTGAAGGAAACATGCTGAACAAAAAAAGTCGTACCATTGGATTCCTAACTTTATACTATTTCCAAATATCATGGTCACTTTTCTGATAATAAACCTCACCCCTTTCTCGACTGATGCAATCTAGCTTCGTCTGGGATTGTTAGAAACTTTTAACAAAATTAATGATAGTTTTAAAAAAATGGATAACAATTGTAATTAATAGAAACATCCCGCATTTTCTAATGTAAGAATTTCATTGTTTTAGTCTTTTCATATTTTTTTTTATATATAGGGCTGCATATGCGACAATCGGAGAGGGGAGGGGATGACAGATAAACTGACCTTATTTGGAAATAGCATAAAATATGGTACCTAATGGTACTATTTTTATTTGCTTAGTATATTTCTTTTCTTTCAGTAAAAGCCAACCATTAAATAACTGGCAAATACCTGGCAAAACCTGGCAAATTTTATAAAATGAAATTAAAATTTAGCTAAAATAACCTATAGAAAAAATAGGAACATATTGGATATCAGTAGATTCCATTGGATTTCGCGTTCCAGCAATCAATTCTTGGAGACTACCATTCTGAATTCAATTATACCTCAATAAACGCATGGTATATCCTTATGGATGCGGCGGAACTCTCCCAACAGCTTTTGTGAGGCCAAGAACGCTTCAAACAGTATCAAACAGTTCGTGGTAACGAACTGTAAGTAAGGAGCGACCCGGCTCAATGGTAACCGAAAATCTAGAAAACAGGTTTTTGATACCAATAGATATATCAAAAGAATCAGATTTCAATGCTGAATTCAAATATATAACTTTCATCAAGTTTAGTCCTACCCATCAAAAGTTACGCACCCGAGAAAACTTGGCCGATTTTTAAAAAAAGGCGAAAAGACCCCCTAAGTGCTATAGAACCTTAATAAAAATCACACCATCATATTCAGCGTATCATAGAATTTGACGGCTGTGGTTAAAAGCACAAATATACAAAAATGGTTAATATTCCATATTTTGCCCGAAGAAAGATTACTGGTACATGTTTATTTGTTTGTTTGTTTTTTTTTTGTTTTTTTTTTCCCAGGAGTAATCATCACGATCCCGGGGTCGTAGAATATAGTAGAAGGACGCGTTGGACCTGAAATTAAAATTTCTATTGCCCTTTTTAAGTAACAAGAAAAAATTCAGGGCACCTAGGCCCCCTCCCACGCTCATTTGTTTCCCAAAGTCACCCGATCAAAATTTTGAGATGGCCATTTTGTTCAGCATGGTCAAAAATATGATAAAAATGTCTTTTAGGATGACTTGATCCCCCAAAGTCCCCAGGGGGAGGGCTGAAAGTTATGAACTTTACTCAATGTTAACATATAGTATTGGTTATTGGGAAGTATACAGACTTTTTCAGAGGAGATTTTTTCTGGTAGGGGGGGGACGGAGCGGGTCGGGGGCTATATGGAAGGATCTTTCCATGAAGGAAGTTTTCATGGGGGAAGGAAAATTGCCATGAAGGGGGCGCCGGACTTGCCAGCATTATTGATTGGGTAGTGGGACGTATACAACCATTGTTAGGACGGATATTTTCGGGAGGGAGGGGGGCTAGAGGAGGGGATTACTCTGGAGAATATTTCCGTGGAGGATGTTTCTTTGGGGTAAGGGACATTTCTATGACGGGGGCGCCGGATTTCCAAGCATTATTTAAGAAACGATCAGAAGTTAAATAAAAAAAACAAGTTTTTTCAACTGAAATGTAAGAAGGAATATTAGAACTTAAAACGAACAGAAATTATAACGTAAATGAGGGTGTTCTCCCCCAAGTCAATACCTCGCTTTTTACGCTATAGTTTTTTTTTAGTGCTTTCAAAAGAGCTATCTATTCTAATTAAAAGGTCTTTGTGATTCAGGGGTTTGTGAATTAAATTTTGTTTTAACTTTTAACATAAAGAGCGTGGTATTTACTAAGGGGAGAACCCCTTCATATAAGTAATAACATATACTTAATAAAAAAAAACAATAAAAAAACAAGCGATACGGCTCAATAGTAATCGAAACTTTTAAAAACGAAATTTTGATGTCGATAAAAGTATCAAAAGAATGTGTTTATAATGCTGATCCTAAATATTTGTAAATTTTAATAAGTTTAGTGTCACTCATCAAAGGCTACGAGCCTGATAGAATTTACTTGATTTTTTAAACAGGGGGGATACATCCCCTACAAGTAAAAGATCTCTAATGAAAATCCCACCGTTATACTCAGAGCATCAGAAAACCATCTTACATGGATTTCAAGCTCATATCTACAAAAATCTGCAACTTTGTATTTTTTGCCAGAAGAAAAATATACGAATATAGAAGTTCGTTACGTAAGTTAATTTGTAAATTACGTCAGAATTAAATTTAGAGACAGCCATTTACCAAAAGAAAAGTAAATTTTTTATGCAAATTTTGTTTACTTATTCAATGCCGGCGAGCCAAAATAAAAGCTGCATTAACTAAAAAACGATCAGAAATTAAATAAAAAAAAACAAGTTTTTTAAACTGAAAGTAAGGAGCGACATTAAAACTTAAAAGGAACAGAAATTATTCCGTATATGAAAGGGGCTGTGCCCTCCTCAACGCCTCGCTCTTTACGCTAAAGTTTTTATTGTTTAAAAAAAAGAATTGTGAGAAAGTCAAACTTTAGCGTGAAGAGCGAGGCGTTGAGGAGGGCACAGCCCCTTTCATATACGGAATAATTTCTGTTCGTTTTAAGTTTTAATGTCGCTCCTTACTTTCAGTTTAAAAAACTTGTTTTTTTTTATTTAATCTCTACATAAGAGGTCAAAAGGAGCAACATCCAAAAATAAGGAAAATCTATGCCTAAAGCAAACACTTTCATTTCAGACACTTGCATTGAAAATGCTCGTCCCAACAAAAAGAAAAACTTTTAAATGTGTTTATTCGTGCAATAGATCTTTCTTGTAATGTTGTATATGGACCATTATCCTTTTTAAAACTATCAAAGCTGTGGAAAATATTGAAGAAAGAAGGAAAGCTAAGCGATCATATCTAGTTCGGGCTTCTGAGGAGAAACAAGTACAGTTAGTTGCATAGTCACTGGAATTGGGTCGCACATGGCTATATAAAAACTCGCTTCGTTTTCCAACAAAAGCTGTGAGAGAAGGAGTAAAAAAAGGAGATGATGCAAGGGGTACATAGACAAAAAAGGAAAACCATCCAAAAATAAATGTAAATATTGTAAGATATTTGGAAATATCTGCCTGATATAAAAAGAAAAAAAAATCCCGTTGTTTGTTTTTTGTTCGTTTCTTCCTATTCTTCATTACATAATAGGTGTATAAGTCTATATAGGAAATAGTTCTCGCAAACCTATTGAGGCCTAGGTTATATTTGCTGATTTCCGAAACAGGATAAAATAATATTTCCGGTGCATACATAGAAGCAACAACTGCTTTTTAGTTTTTGGTCTGCTTCGGCTTCGGTCTATACTTGTCTTGTTTGATCCCATACCTGGCTCCTCAAATTTTTTAAGTTTTTATGACTTCTCCACAGTTTTTTTTCTGTTTTTCGCATATTCACCCAATTTTCCGTTAAAATAAATTTTTCACCACCAACCTATTGCCTTCTCTTTCTGAAATAATATATCTTGGTATACGCCTGACCAGTAAAAAACTAAACTGTGCATGAAGATTTGTGTGAAGCAATTTTGAGCCTACTGTGCTACACTGACAGATAATGCCCATGGTGTCTGGATAAGTTGCTTCATTTTCCAACAAAAAACTGTGACAGAATTTTGTACTTAATATAATTTGATGTACTTAATAGATATTTAAAATAATGTAAATAAAATAAGATTTCTAGATTGTATAAAATAAAATGGTATTTACTCATTGGCCTCTTCTGAAGGAAACATGCTGAACAAAAAAAGTCGTACCATTGGATTCCTAACTTTATACTATTTCCAAATATCATGGTCACTTTTCTGATAATAAACCTCACCCCTTTCTCGACTGATGCAATCTAGCTTCGTCTGGGATTGTTAGAAACTTTTAACAAAATTAATGATAGTTTTAAAAAAATGGATAACAATTGTAATTAATAGAAACATCCCGCATTTTCTAATGTAAGAATTTCATTGTTTTAGTCTTTTCATAGTTTTTTTTTATATAGGGCTGCATATGCGACAATCGGAGAGGGGAGGGGATGACAGATAAACTGACCTTATTTGGAAATAGCATAAAATATGGTACCTAATGGTACTATTTTTATTTGCTTAGTATATTTCTTTTCTTTCAGTAAAAGCCAACCATTAAATAACTGGCAAATACCTGGCAAAACCTGGCAAATTTTATAAAATGAAATTAAAATTTAGCTAAAATAACCTATAGAAAAAATAGGAACATATTGGATATCAGTAGATTCCATTGGATTTCGCGTTCCAGCAATCAATTCTTGGAGACTACCATTCTGAATTCAATTATACCTCAATAAACGCATGGTATATCCTTATGGATGCGGCGGAACTCTCCCAACAGCTTTTGTGAGGCCAAGAACGCTTCAAACAGTATCAAACAGTTCGTGGTAACGAACTGTAAGTAAGGAGCGACCCGGCTCAGTGGTAACTGAAACTCTAAAAAACAAGTTTTTGATACCAATAGATATATCAAAGGAATAAGATGTTAATGTTAATTTGAAATACATAACTGTCATCAAGTTTAGTACAACCTATCAAAAGTTACGCGCCTGAGAAAATTTGGCTGATTTTCAAAAAAAGGGGGAAAGACCCCTAAAAGTTATAGAACCTTAATGAAAATCACACCATCATATTCAGCGTATCAGATAACCCTACTGTAGAGGTTTCAAGCTCCTATCTACAAAAATGTGGAATTTTCCATTTTTTGCCAGAAGAAAGATCACGGTTGCGTGTTTATTTGTTTGTTTGTTTTTTTTTGTTTTTTTTTTTCCAGGGGTGATCGTATCGACCCAGTGGTCCTCGAATATCGTGGGAGGGCTCATTAGAACGGAAATTAAAAGTTCTTAATGAGAAACAAGTACAGTTAGTTGCATAGTCACTGGAATTGGGTCGCACATGGCTATATAAAAACTCGCTTCGTTTTCCAACAAAAGCTGTGAGAGAAGGAGTAAAAAAAGGGAGATGATGCAAGTGATACATAGACAAAAAAGGAAAACCATCGAAAAATAAATGTAAATATTGTAAGATATTTGGAAATATCTGCCTGATATAAAAAGAAAAAAAAATCCCGTTGTTTGTTTTTTGTTCGTTTCTTCCTATTCTTCATTACATAATAGGTGTATAAGTCTATATAGGAAATAGTTCTCGCAAACCTATTGAGGCCTAGGTTATATTTGCTGATTTCCGAAACAGGATAAAATAATATTTCCGGTGCATACATAGAAGCAACAACTGCTTTTTAGTTTTTGGTCTGCTTCGGCTTCGGTCTATACTTGTCTTGTTTGATCCCATACCTGGCTCCTCAAATTTTTTAAGTTTTTATGACTTCTCCACAGTTTTTTTTCTGTTTTTCGCATATTCACCCAATTTTCCGTTAAAATAAATTTTAACGTTTGTGAATCAAAATTTTTTTTAACTTTTAACGTAAAGAGCGTGGTATTGACTAAGGGGAGAACCCCTTCATATAAGTAATAACATATACGTAATAAAAAAAACAATAAAAAAACAAGCGATACGGCTCAATAGTAATCGAAACTTTTAAAAACTAAATTTTGATGTCAATAAATGTATCAAAAGAATGTGTTTATAATGCTGATCCTAAATATATAAATTTTATTAAGTTTAGTATTACTCATCAAAGGCTACGAGCCTGAGAAAATTTACTTGATTTTTTAAAGAGGGGGAAACATCCCCTACAAGTGAAAGAATTTTAATGAAAATCACACCGTCAGATTCAGCGTATCAGAAAACCCTATTACATAGGTTTCAAGCTCATATCTGCAAAAATCTGCAACTTTGTATTTTTTGCCAGAAGAAAAATATACGAATATAGAAGTTAGTTACGTAAGTTTTTTCAACTGAAATGTAAGAAGGAATATTAGAACTTAAAACGAACAGAAATTATAAAGTATGTGAGGGGGTTCTCCCCCAAGTCAATACCTCGCTCTTTACGCTACAGTTTTTTTTTAGTGCTTTCAAAAGATCTATCTATTCTAATTAAACGGTCTTTGTGATTCAGGGGTTTGTGAATCAAAATTTTTTTAACTTTTAACGTAAAGAGCGTGGTATTGACTAAGGGGAGAACCCCTTCATATAAGTAATAACATATACGTAATAAAAAAAACAATAAAAAAAACAAGCGATACGGCTCAATAGTAATCGAAACTTTTAAAAACAAAATTTTGATGTCAATAAATGTATCAAAAGAATGTGTTTATAATGCTGATCCTAAATATATAAATTTTATTAAGTTTAGTATTACTCATCAAAGGCTACGAGCCTGAGAAAATTTACTTGATTTTTTAAAGAGGGGGAAACATCCCCTACAAGTGAAAGAATTTTAATGAAAATCACACCGTCAGATTCAGCGTATCAGAAAACCCTATTACATAGGTTTCAAGCTCATATCTGCAAAAATCTGCAACTTTGTATTTTTTGCCAGAAGAAAAATATACGAATATAGAAGTTAGTTACGTAAGTTAATTTGTAAAGACATCCATTTAGCAAAAGAAAAGTAAAATTTTTATGCAAATAAAAGCTGCATTAACTAAAAAACGATCAGAAATTAAATAAAAAAAACAAGTTTTTTTAACTGAAAGTAAGGAGCGACATTAAAACTTAAAACGAACAGAAATTATTCCGTATATGAAAGGGGCTGTCCCCTCCTCAACGCCTCGCTCTTTACGCTAAAGTTTTTTTATTGTTTTAAAAAATAGAGTTGTGAGAAAGTCAAACTTTTTATTGTTTTAAAAAATTAAGTTGTGAGACAGAGTGAAACTTTGGCGTAAAGAGCAAGGCGTTAAGGAGGGGACAGCCCCTTTCATATACGGAATCATTTCTGTTCGTTTTAAGTTTTAATATCGCTCCTTACTTTCAGTTAAAAAAACTCGTTTTTTTTATTTAATTTCAGAAAGCGACTCTAGGCCCAGTGCCTCTCCGAAAGTTGGTGGCGGTGGAGTTTTGAAGTGCAAAGAAACCCGCATATGTACTAATTAAAGAACACAAGAAAAAAATAAGAGCAAAGTTAGAAAAAGAACGACATTTGAATTATAGGCTGGAAGTAAGCAGAGGGAACAATACAAGTTTTTGGTACTGCCTATACCCCATGGACCCACCAGTAGGAGCTTAGAATATTCAGAAAATGAGAGAAGATATACAGAGTTTGCGGACAGCTGAGAAAAAATAGTGTCGCCACGTTGCTCGTACATTTGAAAAAGCAAACAAAAGTTGTAAAAAACTACGTTCTAAACTAATACAAGGGACAAGGTTGCAAGATAAAATCCCACTTCTTGTTTAATAAAAAATATTTACAAACGAGACAGTTAACGACAAAAAAAAGAAGAAAACTCCTTAAGACAGATCTTAAAAGTTAAAATGAAAAGAGAAAAAAGTAGACCATTTACGTCAGAGGCGAAAAGAAAAAATGGGAATGACATGCGTCGGTAGCCATGAACGAAAACATTATTGTATTTAATATGAATTAATGACAGAAAATGACATATGTCTACTAATGCCCACTACTATGGTAAAGAACTATTGTATTGTCATGTTTACACTATGCTTTTGTTTTGCTATGGTTGAAAATCCAAAATAAATCACGATAACTAGCAATTAACAAAACCCAGAGCAAGGAATAAAATCCCTCATGCTAAACAAAGCGTGATAAAACACTATTATTTGTATTGTAACAAACACTGCAATTATTCTGATGAGGAAAATTTTTCATATCAGCAAATATCATCAGATGACTACTTTGCAGACCGTTTTTCTTTTCTCCCTTCTTTCAGTTTCGGTTACTATTGCGCGACGTCACTCTTTACTTACAGTTCGTTACCACGAACTGGTTGATGACTCAGATATAATAGCCGGTAAAAAATTAAAAAAAGAAACAAATCTGGCTTATGCTAGAATAATTTATTCTTCCAAGCACAATTATCACCAATGACATAGGTAGAGACATAGGGGAGGGTGAGAGGCATTTTCCTGGGGTTAGGAAGCCAAAACTCAAGAAGTTTTAGGTTAATATGGGCTATAGGCTATGTAGTATCACATCTGAGATATTGGGAAAATTTGGATTGATCCTTTTTTGAGGAAAAGAATCTTAATCTTTAGAGGACCTTTGGAGGAAGAGAATTTTAAATATCTTTTAAATTATGCCCTTATTTGTGAAAGATTTGTAAAACTACTAATTACTAACATACCTTTTTAGCTGCTTCTCCTGTCAGTATAGCAACAACACGAGCAGCTTTGGCAAACTTTTTTAGCTGTGTGGTCTGTCTTAGCCGTGGCCTTGGTCGTGGAACCGTTCCATAACGACCTTCTGCATCTAACTCTGCTACAAGAATAAATTGAAAATAAATAAAAGATTAAATAGTCAGGATAAATACTTTGAATATTCAAAATTGACTTAATTTGATAATTAATTATGTGAAGAAGATGCGCCATCTCTGCTATAAAGTTTGAAACAAGTAAAAAATAAGCAAAAACCTGAATTTGAGTTTTAAGTTATAAATTAAGTTATAACACTAAAGGCTCAGTGAAGCATTTTGTGAGTAAGATACTTTCCGTTGCCTTATTTATATATAAATTCCTTAAAGTGTAAAGAAATCAAAATTAACGAAGCTATTGAAAGTTAGGGAGGAAGGGAAATTCTCTCCATTGCCTGCATTATTTTAAAATGACTAATATAATGTATCTTGGTAAAAAAAAAAAAAAAAAAAAAAAAAAAAAAATATATATAGCCTACCAAAAAACCAAAATAACAAACATAACCATTAATCTAAGCTCTTAATCTGCTTTACCTCGACAATAATTTCAGTGCGTACAAATACACGCACATAGCACACGATACAATAGTACACGTTAATGAGGCGCTAGTGATCCCAAGGAAAATTTTCAATTAGAAATTTCTAAGGCATCAGTTATAAAAAAAAGAATATTCAAAATAATCAAAGCTGAAATAATCAGCTTTCCGTGCTTATGTAGACACTCAAAATTAAGCCTTTAAGAGACAAATATTATCGTTTTTTTTTTAAGTAAAAAAGAAATTGATTGATGTATCCAGGATCCGTACCAAGGATTTTTCTTCTTTTTTTATGGGGTGGGGGGAGGGGTACAAAAATAACAAAAAAGCATAAAAAATGTGTTTATATGCATTTTTGTTACCTTTTAGTAGTCAAAAAGGCATTTCGGAGGGGGAGGGGGCTTTCAAACCCCCTTGGATACGGCCTTGTTTTTCAGGCTACTTCAACACTAAGTGGTACTTCAGAACTTCTATTACAAAGAAATTGTAGTCAATTTCCAAAAATAATTTTGTTGCATCCATACGGCAGGATATTTGGTAAAATACACCGCCGAAGTTGGACGGACTGAATGCAGTAATGCCTGCCAAAACCGTACCAGGGGAAATAATCTCCAGGATATGGAACATAGACCATGGTACAAGAAAAGATCACTTGAGGCTGGCCCAAGAAAATTTTTCGGGAAGGGGACAATGATTGCAAAGGAAATTCGACAATTTAAAATTTGCAATGATATAACTTTTTCAGTAATTTGAACCAAAAACGTCTGGAAATTCAGAGAAAAAGGATTTTTTTCTGGAGGGGGGCTCCTTGGGTACATCTTTGAATTGAGGAGCAGATCGAGGTGGGAAAAAGCAGTTCTCTTGCTTATATCAATTCTGAGAATCAGATGCAATCAGTGGAGTAATAATAGGCAGCGCGATCACGCTGCCTAAGTAAAAAACAATGTTGGCACAATGTATTATTTTTTTTTTCTTCCATACCAGGGCACTTCGTATCGAAGGAGTTGCGCAGGAGCTACGAAAATGACTAATTCAATTAGAAATTGGAATAGCTATTGTCTTTTTGGATAGTCGAAAGTGATTGAAAGGCAGCTAACACACCTTCCACGCCCACTATTTCCCCAAACACATCCAATCAAAATGTTGAGATAGCCATTTTCTTCAGCGTAGTTGATTTCCAGATAGAAAATATGTTTTTGAGGAGGTCACTCCCCACAACCCTCAGGGCAAGGGTTTTAAGTTATGCCCTGGGGGCATATGTATTATCGTTGGCATATGTATGTTGTTGGCACAATGTATTATTTATTATTTTTTCCTTTAGACCAGGGCACTTCGTATCGAAGAAGTTGTCGTAGAAAGTTCGAAAAGGGCTCACTCAATCGGAAATTGGAGTGGTTTGTGCCCTTTTAATAGTCGAAAGTAATTGGAAGGCAACTAACACCCCTTCCACGCCCAAAATTTCCCGAAACACATCCAATCAAAATTTTGAGATATCCATTTGTTCAGAGTAGTTGATATTCAGAAACAAGTTGTGTTTTTAAGGAGGAATCTCCCCCACAGCCCTCCGGCTAAGGGTTGCGAACTGTGCTCTGGGGGCATATAATGTTTTTATAGAAAGCGCTGTCGTAGAACCTGAAAAAAGGCTCATTCGATTTGAAATTCAAAGGGTTAGTGACCTTTTTAATAGTCAAAAGTGATTGGAGGGCAACTAACCCCCCTCTCAGACCCACCTTTTCCCCAAACACATCCAATCTAAATTTTGAGATATCCATTTTGTTCAACGCAGTTGAAAGTTCTGGAAATTAGGTCTTTGAGGATGACAACCCTCCCAGAGCCCCTAGGGCAAGGGTTGTCAGTTATGCCCTAGGGGCAGATAAGGTTTTTATAGACAGCGTTGTCGTAGAAACTTCAAAAAGGGCTCATTCGATTGGAAATTCAAATGGCTAGTGCTCTTTTTAATAGTCGAAAATGATTGGAAGGCAACTAACACCCCTTCCGTACCCACCATTTCCCCAAACACCTCCAATCAAAATTTTGATATAGCCATTTTATTCAAAGCAGTTGAAAGTTCTGGAAATTATACCTTTGAGCAGGACACTCCCCCCACAGTCTTCAGGGCAAGGGTTATAAGTTATGCCCTGGGGGCATATAAGGTTTTTATTGAAAGCGTTGTCGTAGAAACTTCGAAAAGGGCTCATTCGATTAGGAATTGAAATAGCTAGTGCCCTTTTTAATAGTCGAAAGTGATTGGAAGGCAACTAACACAACTTCCACGCTCACCATTTTCCCAAACACATCTAACCAAAAATTTGAGATAGCCATTTTGTTCCACACAGTTGAAAGTTCTGAAAACTATACCTTTGAGCAGGACACTCCCCCCACAGTCTTCAGGGCAAGGGTTATAAGTTATGCCCAGGGGGCATATTAGGTTTTTATTGAAATCCTTGTTGTAGAAACTTGAAAAAGGGCTCATTCGATTGGAAATTCAAAGGGCTAGTGCCCTTTTTAATAGTCAAAAGTAATTTGAGGGCAACTAACCCCCTCTCACGCCCACCTTTTCACCACACACATACAATCAAAAATTTTAGATAGCCATTTTATTCAACGGAGTTGAAAGTTTTGGAAATTAGGTCTTTAAGGATGACAACCCCTCCCCCCCCCACACCCCTCAGGGCAAGGGTTGTATTTTTTTATAGAAAGCGATGTTGTAGAAACTTGAAAAAGGGCTAATTCAATTGGAAATTGAAAGGGCTAGTGCCCTTTTTAATAGTAGAAAGTGATTAAAGGGCAAAAAAACCTTTTCCCCAAACCTTTTCACCCTTTCACGCCCACCATTTCCCCGAACATATCCAATCAAAATTTTGAGATATCCATTTTGTTCAACGTAGATGAAAGTTCTGGAAATTAGGTATTTTAGGATGACGACCCCCTCAGAGCCCTCAGTGCAAGGGTTGTAAGTCATGCCCTGGGGGCATATACGGTTTATATAGAAAGTTGTTGTAGAAATTTCAAAAAGTGCTCATTTGAGTGGAAATTGAAAGGGTTAGTGCCCTTTTTAATGGTCGAAAGCGAGTGGAGAGTAATTAACTCCCCTCTAACGCCCACCATTTCCCCAAACACATTCAATCAAAGCTTAGAGATTGCCATTTTGTTCAACGTAGTTGAAAGCTCTGGAAATTATATATTTTTGGATGATAAACACCCCCAAGCCTCCAGGGCAAAGGTTGTAAGTTATGCCCTGGGGCATATAAGGTTTTTATAGATAGCGTTGTCATAAAAACTACAAAGGGTCTCATTCAATTGGAAATTGAAAGGGCTAGTGCCCTTTTCAATAGCCAAAATTGATTGGAGGGTTAACCCTCCTCTCACGCCCACCATTCCCCCAGTCACATCCAATCAAAATTTTCAGATAGCCATTTTATTTAACGTAGTAGAAAGTTCTGGAAATTAGGTCTTAGAGGATCTCCCTCCCACCTCTCCAGCCCTCAGAGAAGGGTTGTAAGTTATGCCCTAGGGGCATATAAGGTTTGTATTGAAAGCATTGTCGTAGAAACTTCAAAAGAGCTCATTTGATTGGAAATTGAAAGGGCTAGTGCCTTTTTTAATAGTTGAAAGTGATTGGAGAGCAACTAACGCCCCTCTCACGCCCACCACTTCCCCCAACACATCCAATCAAAATTTTGAGAAATCCATATTGTTTAACGTAGTTGAAAGTTCTGGAAATTAGGTATTTGAGAATGACAACCCCCCTCACAGCCCTTAGGATAAGGGTTATAATTTATGCCCTTGGGGCAAATAAGGTGTTTATAGAAAGTGTTGTCGTAGAAACTCAAAAAGGGCTCATTCGATAGGAAATCGAAAGGCCTAGTGCCCTTTTTAACAGTTGAGAGTGATTGGAAGGTTTGACATTTATCAAACAGTTCGTGGTAACGAACTGTAAGTAAGGAGCGACCCGGCTAAATGGTTACCGAAACTCTAAAAAACGGAATTTTGATACCAATAGATACAACAAAAGAATCAAATTGTATTGTTAATTTAAAAAATAATAATTTTAGTAAGTTTAGTCTTACCCATCAGAAGTTACGCGCCTGAGAAAATTTGGCTGATTTACCAAAAATGAGGAACAGACCCCCTTAAGAGTTAAAGAACGTTAATGAAAATCACACCATCATATTCCGCGTATCAGAGAACCCTATTGTAGAGGTTTCAAGATCCTATCTACATAAATGTGGAATTTTGCATTTTTTGCCAGAAGAAAGGTCACGGGTGCGTGTTTATTTATTTTTGTTTTTTTGTTTTTTTTTCCAAGGGTGATCGTATCGACCCAGTTGTCCTAGAATATCGTGGGAGGGCTCATTGGAATGGAAATTAAAAGTTCTAGTGCCCTTTTTAAGTGACCGAAAAAATGGAGGGCAACTAGGCCCCCTCCCACGCTCATTTTTTCCAGAGTCACCTGATCAAAATTTTGAGATAGCCATTTTGTTCAGCATATTCGAAAATATAATAAGCATGTCTTTTAGGATGACATAATCCCCCGAAGTTCCCGGGGGGAGGGCTGAAAGTTATGAACTTTACCCAATGTTAACATATAGTATTGATTATTAGGAAGTATCCAGACGTATTCAGGGGAGATTTTTCCTGGTAGTGGGGGAGGTCGGGGGTTATGTGGGAGGATCTTTCCATGAAGGAAGTTTTCATGGGGGAAGGGACATTGCTATGAAGGGGACGCTGGACTTCCCAGCATTATTTAAAAAAAGATCAGAAATTTAATATAAAAAAACAAGTATTTCAACTGCAATAGCAGCAACATCGAAACTTTAAACGAACAGAAAATATTACATATATGATTGGGTTCACCCCGTAGTCAATGCCTCACTCTTTAAGCCAAAGATTTTTTAGTACTTTCATAAGAGCTATTTATTCTAATTAACGGCCTTTGTGATTAAGCGGTCATTTTTAAAGAATTGGAACAAAATTCGAACTTTCACTTAATAAGCAAGGTATTGACTAGGGAGCGAACCCCCTAATAAACGTATTAAAAATATATGAATATGGAAGTTCGTTACGTAAGTTAATTCGTAAGTTACGTATATTTATTACTAATAAAAACGTTCGTAAATAAAATTAAACAAGTTTCGAGAAAGCCATTTAACTAAATAAATGTAAATTAATATGAAAATTTTGTTTTAATTATTCATGTACGGTGAGCCAAGATCAAAACCTGCATTTATTCAAAAACATTCAAAAATTAAATAAAAAAAACAAGTTTTTTAAACTGAAAGTAAGGAGCGACATTAAAACTTAAAACGAACAGAAATTATTCCGTATATGAAAAGGGACTGTCCCCTCCTCAACGCCTCGCTCTTTACGCTAAAGTTTGACTCTGTCTCACAACTTTATTTTTTTAAACAATTAAAAACTTTAGCGTAAAGAGCGAGGCGTTGAGGAGGGGGGCAGTTCTTTTCACATACGGAATAATTTCTGTTTGTTTTAAATTTTAATGTTGTTCCTTACTTTCAGTTTAAAAAACTTGTTTTTTTTATTTAATTATAGTAAAGATCGATGTGGGTACAATGTATTATTATTATTTTTTTTTTTTTTTTTTTTTTTTTTTTTTTTTTTTTTTTTTTATATAGACCAGAGCACTTTGTATCGAAGGAGTTGTCGTAGGAACTTAGAAAAGGATCATTCGATTGAAAATAGAAAGGGCTGATGCCCTTTTTAATAGTCAAAAGTGATTGGAGGGCAACTAATCCCCCTTCCGAGCCCACCCTCCCATTTGCCCATTATGTTTAAAAACTAAATGTTGCCTTAAGATTAAATCAAAATGCACTGTGTTAATGCTAATTCCCAATAAGGCATTTCAGCAATATTCCAAGAACGACTGAGGGTATTATCTTCAAACTTTCGGGGCTACTTCTGCTCTAAAATTTTACCAAATAAAAATAGGGTAAGTGTATCTAAGCTATCAAAGAAAGTAAACAGATTTTTTTGCGAATGGTATTAAGTTTTCTATTTCAGGTCAACTAGAGGAGATATGAAACTAAATTAAACACTACTATTTGTGTTCAGATTTTAAAACGGTGCATGTTGTTAAAAATTGCTGAAAATTTAACTCCAGCATGCAAAAAGCAGGCAAACTATAAAGTCTTAAAAAAACGAATATTTAAGGTATTATTTTCTTTTTCCTTGAAAAGACTATGTCAATATAAAACGGACAGAATTTAACTAAAAAAAACTTTTTCCACAAAATAAGTTTCTCGAAGAAAAGTAAAGAAGTCTATTAAACCAAAAACGAGCAGACATGAGCAAAAATGAAACCCAAAACGAACAGAAATTACAATAAATAACCGAGTCAAACTCAAAACGAGCGGAAATTGACATAAGTTGGGCTCAAAACCTCTATGACTTCCCATGGTCAGAACATAATTTGCACTTTACTGTTAAAAATACAAATGAATGTGCATTGTCAGTTTAATATACATATACTGATATTCAGTAATCAAAATGTTAATATTATTTGATTTATTACAGTTATAAAAGTAAAAACATTTGTATTTTTTCATCAAAGTGCAAATTATGTTCTGGCCTTGGGAAGGCACAGGGGTTTCGAGCCCAACTCATGATAATTTCTGCTCGTTTTGAGTTTTACTCGGTTATTTATTGTAATTTCTGTTCGTTTTCGGTTTCATTTTTGCTCATTTTTGGTTAATGGAGTTCTTTACTTTTCTTTGAAAAACTTATTTTGCGGAAAAAGTTTTTTTTAATTAATTTCACAATAAAACGCAGTTTTTTTGCAATGGTTCAACAACGCACAATAACTGATCAAACGCATACCTCTTATTATATTCCGTCCACAGTTTATATAATTAGCAGTATGATCTTTCCCTATCTCACCCATTATAAAAACCCGGACCGAGGTGCGAGTGCTCCAGAGAACCTATAAACATAAGCGGCATTAGATCTTTTCACGGGTAGACAAAGAATAATCACCTACGGAACAAGTACTTACAAAACCACTTGACCGGCTCAACCAATAAGTGCACAAATAAGTGGGAGGAGCTTTTTGTTCGCACCGAGAAAGAAGAGCCAGAAATCATCTGCGGTAAACATACTGGATAATTATATAAACTGTGATTCCGTCATAGCTCCTTACACTGTAAAATAAAATACTAATAATTTCAATCACCACCCAGCCCATTGGTCATGTGGCCAAGTGTCTGAACATGGGGCAGGGTTTTTCGAGAAATGCACCGCCACGATTGGATGGATTGAAGCCAGTAAAGCGTGACAAAATCATGAAGACAAGGAGGGGATTCAGTCTCCCTGGAAATATCAAGTGCTAATCTTGGCGCAAGAATAGATCCCTGGGAGCAATCTGAATTGATATGTAGGTTCTGTTGCTAGTACCAATAGTGCCGCTTGCCGTAAATGGTTCGTAGGAAGAGTGGCCTTTCCTTTTGAAGGTCGATTCTTGCCTTACCAAGCCGCACTAAAGCAGGCGGGTTGGCTTCAAGGAATGGGGGGAAATCAATAGTGGAGTTACAGACACTTCCAATGAAGGCGTGTCTATAAAAAAGAAAGAAAAAGGAGACAGACAAGCTCTACATGAAAGTACCGTATCCGAGATTGCACCAATATTCCAGTCATGCAGTTTTTGGTTGCAACTTCCGCGAAGTAAAAAAAGGGTTAAAGTAAAAAGGGCTAAAAACAAGGCGCCAGGGATTAAAAACAGTTTAAGAAGATGTGGGTTTTCTTTGTGGGTGTTTTTGTCTTTAGTAATTAACATATTGTTAAGCTTTGAATTGTCATGGACAAAAGCGGTACCGAATTTAATTAGGCTTGCTTATTCGTTTTCGCAGTTTAACATAGTAAGAGTGACGAAAATATGGTACCGCTCTATACATTTCATAAGTTAGAAACAATAAAGGAAATTTCAAAAACTATATGCAGAAAAAGAGAAAACAGGTTTTGGTTCTTTTCTGTTTGTATTATCGCTCCATATTAATCACATGTTAAATATCACATTATGCATTAATAATTACCGCTGCACAGTGACTTTGATGCTCTCTTTCGAATTTGAAGGATGCGAGTTCAAGACACTTTGCGGTAACATAAGCCTTGCTGCATTTCAACCGAGTTCAACATATTAAGTATTTTTAAACAATTTTATCTACGAGACGAAATCGTTGCTTCAATAGCCTTTACCCCTCCATTTCGTGTTCTAGTTTCTCCTCTTTTGATGTCTCTATTTATCTGATGCTTAATTCTTCGTTTTTTGTCATCTTTTCTCAATCTTTTCCCATCTTTTCTCAAGTTAGAAACAACAAGAAAAAACCTCAGTAAATTGAAGTTTTTATGTATGAATAGACAAACTTTGGTTCAGGGGGCAGCAGTGATTTTATTTTGTTTTAGTTTTGCTTATTTTTAATGTTTTTTTTTATTTTTAATGTTTTATCTTTGTCTGTGGCACTTTAAAGCCTGGATTATCAATTTTTTGTGAATATTTCTTTTTTTGGGAGGGGGTGTGGGTTGGCATCAGCAAAAATTGAAGTTTCACAAAGTTGGAATGTCTACACCCAACTGTTGTTGCGTGAATGAAGACAAGCATTTTTTTTTTTTTTTTTTTTTTTTTTTTTTTTTTTTTTTTGGTGTGCGTGACATACCTTCATTTCCAGCTATTGAAGATGGACGTCTTCTTTCATTTTCATTTTTTTCATCCAATCTGTCTTTTATTCGAGAAAATTCATCAAAAAATTCTGCATTTTCATCACGAATTCTTGTATTTTCTTCTGTGCTGAAAAGAGAAAAAAAAAATATTAGAGAAATGTTGAGGGGTTATAGACATATAGGTTACAATACATATAGGTTGGCGGGTTACAAACCAAAGGACACTATGCTAAAATAAGAAGAGAAACTTCGAGGATTTGAAGATATATTTATTCGACTTTTTAGGTCTCTCGTACATTTGCCCTATCTTGGCATTTGCACGGCAATATCTAGGCATTAGGGGGGATGATTCGGATTCAGCCAAACTGGAAGCAACTCTGAAAATACAATTTGTCAATTTGTTTATTTCTATTGAAATAAGTCCTTTGTTATTACAGTGCTTAGTTTGGGAGAGGCCATTCATAAGACCAATACTCAATTCAGTTACAAACTTGATTAGTGCACATGATTTTACTGAACTTCACAAAATTATTCAAACTGAAGTCACAAAATACGATTACAAGGTCACAATGACGTCACAAGAGTCAAAATGAGTAATTCAAACTGAAGTCACAAAATACAAGACCTATTTGCTCCTTCTTAACAATATTAAAGTTAAGTTGGATGTAATGATATAGCCGATGGGATGTAATGGGATGTACTAGTATGTAATGGAATTTCCAATATAGTATTTAGAGGGATTTCCAATTTGAAAAAAAAGATTTTAAAATGTTCGACCACAAGTAATAAAGTAAATCTACTAAAGGAATCCATACGGAATTATCTAATTCGTTCTACTATTTCTGTCAAGTATTACTCAATTATGCTGAAAACTGCACAGTTCATCATGTGTATTTTAGAATAGCCATATTGTTCAGCATAGTTGGAAAGTCCAATAACTATGTCTCTGGGGATGACATAACCCCCACAGCCCTTGAATTGTCCATTGCTAACATATAGGGTTTGTTATTGGGGAAGTGCAAAAAAGAGAGGGAAAAACTAAAAATTAAGAAACCAGAGCGTATGTGACTAAGATTAATCAGACACCGTAACAATGTTCAAGCTGAGTTCATAAAAGCCAATAAAATATAGAGAAATAAACTGCAAATATGGAAACCAGCTAGGGCATACCATAATTTAATACTTCGTCAAGTGCACGAAACGCGGGAAAACACAGAAAAAAAATTACTGATGTACAGACTATGATTCGGCTACAAGATACGATTTGATCCGCCTCCGTAGCATTGAACCTGAGTTTATGAAAAACGAGAAAACGTAGAGAAGGCAGTTGCAAATGTACATGAAGCCTTCAAGTGGGGAATAGACAACCAATTGAACTGCTCATTATAATAAGCAGTAAGTATTGAGTAACCCTAGTTTGTAGTAAGTAAATAACTAAAATAAAGTCGTTTGAAAACAGGGGATGAGCGTCTTGGGGGCTAGATCCATTTTTCTTTAAAATTTCCTTGGGCTGGAAATCTCGATCCGATTGGATTCTTCCATATGAGAAAGCTATGCTGTTCTAGGAGCCAATTACCATCCAGAAAGCTTTTTGATAGAGCTCCAAAACCTTACTGGTTCCACTCCACTGAATCCGAAATAGGTTCTCAAAGGGCATTTGTAGCACCGATCAGGTACCATTGCAACTTCTAACCACAAAGTTTGATGTGGTGACAACTACTGTTTTCTACTAATACACCCCACCCCCACTATTAGCGCCCATAAGCTGAATTCCAGGGGGGTGGGCTTACCTGGTCTAATTGGCATTTTTAATGCTATATAATAGAAATTTCAAAACAAAATATAAAAATAAGGCAGCATCATTCAGCCAAGAGGGGACTGGCGCCCCATCCTGCCCCCCTATGGGCGCCCATGCCACCCACCCTCCGACAAGCTGTCTGTATTTTTACCGGCGTTTGTCGATTCAACACGGCATATACACAGAAACATGTAGCAGTCATATTACCTACAATAGAAAAAAAACCACCGAAATAACTACTTATAGAGCAGCTCGTCTCTATTTGCATTAGTCACCCGGGGGAAGTTATAACAGAAACGTCATACATTGCTTCCTTTACAAAGAACTTCAACCGACACAAATGAAGGAAGAAACCTAGATAAATGTTGATTAAAACCACGCGGCCTGCCGCCATGAAACTTGTTATAAAAGGTTCAACATTTTGACCCTCTCTACATTTTGTTATAAAAGGGTCAACTTTTTGACATATTTCAACATTTGAAATTTGCGACACAGAGAGTCCCTTCCCCAGCTAAGTCATATCATATTCAGCGCAATAGCGCTACCTAAGTAAAGAGTAAAGTGGCCTCTGTGTATCACTGTTTTGTTTTTCATTTTCCCAAGGGGTGATTGTGCCCGACAAATGGTCATACAAACTTAGGAAGGAACTCATTCAATTGGAAATGAAAATTTCTAGTGCCCTTTTCAAGAGTCAAAAGTGATTGTAGGGCTACCACCCACACTCTCGCAGCCCACTTTTCTATACTTTTCCTCAAAATCATCTGATCAAATTTTTAGAATAGCCATTTTGTTCAGCATAGTTGGAAAGTCCAATAACTACGTCTCTGGGGATGACATAACCCCAACAGCCCTTGAATTGTCCATTGCTAACATATAGGGTTTGTTATTGGGCAAGTAAGTTACGTTTCATCCTTGGACTCCAAAAGGGCTAAGGGTATTCAGCTCAAGATTTCAGGGAATGTTGAGGGGGGTATTGAACTAAATCAAAACACACTGTGTAGATGCAGCTTGTTAAAAGGCCTGTCGGCAACATCTCTGGAATGACTCAGAATATTAAGTTGAAACTTTCCAGGCACGTTGAGGGGGTTGTTGAACTAACCAAAAGGCACTAAGCGCATACTAGTAGTATTACTACTACTATGGCCAGTACTGCAACTGTTACTACTACTACTACTTCTACACTACTACTACTAATACTACTACTACTAATACTACTACTACTTCTACTACTATTACAAGAACCAGCACTAGCACCACTAGTGCTACTGGTATTACTACTACTAATGTTAAGCCCAAGGGTAATAACCAATAACCATACTACATGTTGAGGGGATGTTGAACTGACCAAAAGGTACTATTGTGCACACTAGTACTACTACTACTACATTGCCTCACTCTTACTGCAGAAAATCCTTTTCTTTTAATAAAAAATGTTAGATCCCAGTCCCACATTACATCTTGATTAGGCCGGGACATGATTTGAAAAATGATAGGAAATTTAAAAAAAAATCAGCTGAAATTATTAACACTTAAAACGAAAAGAAATTATTCAGCGTATGTGGGATGCTGCGCCCATCTCAATCCCCCTACTTTTTATGCTAAAGTTTGAATTTTGGTCCCAATTCTCTAAGAACGTTTTCAAAAACACAAGATCCGTTGAACTGGAATGAGAAGTACTTTTAAAGAACTATAAAACTTAAGCATAAAGAGTGGGGATATTGGGATGGGGACAGTCCCCCTCGCATACGAAATAATTTCCGTTCTTTTTCAGTTTAAATGTTTCTTCGTGCATTCATTTAAAAAAAACAGCTGTTTTTTTATTTAATAAGGATAAGGGTCGAAGTAGATGCAAAGATAGAACCAGCAATAGCTCAAATGAAACTAGCCGAAAAATTTGTGTGACTAGCATATTCTTGAAATGTACTATACTTGTTATTAAACCATAGCACGCTTACAGGGTCACATCCAGGATTCTTTTTTTCGGTGGGAGGGAGGGGTTACAAAGAAACTTAATGATTAGTTATTACCAAGGTTTATGTGCACAAAAATTTGTACGAGCCGGACAAGAATTTAGGGGGGTTCGGACCGGGTAATCCGGTCCCCTGGATAAAGCCCGCCCTGCGCACTTGTACGTGTTAATTGCGTTTGCTGATATATGGAACTAGGATCAGCCCCAAGATGGTTTATGGGGTAGGTCTATGCTAGCATAAGTCCGGTTTAGGGAAAGAACTTATAGGAAAAATGCTTAATATTTCGAGGGAAAAGCGACCCAACGCTTCATCTCTCTGCCAAGGTGCGAATGTATCGACCCCTACAATACTGCTCTTAAAACTAGGGGTCATATTGCCTATTGTCTAAGTGACGTCATATTTATCTTAACAGAATAGTTCAGGTTTCGTTATTATTATTTTTCATTGCAGTCACACGAGGATGCTCGGAGGAATTTTATGAGCAACTGACATTACATTGAAACTGGTTATGCCCATGCCTGCATTTTGTTTCAGGGGGTATTTTATTTTAAACCAAGAATGGATAAATTATATGGAACTCGTAAAAAATAACGAAAATACATATAAATAAACTTTTGGTGCGTTTTTTAAAGGTTTTTGGGTACTTGGGCACTATATGGGCCTTTACAAGGAAACCAGTCACGAAAAACCCGTTTTTGACGGGTTAACCGCTGTAGAGTAATACAATGATAGAGTGGTTTTTATTGCGTATACGATATTTAAACTGTTATTTTTGGGGGTTTATGGGGGGGGAAAGGTACCTAGGTTAGGTTAGCTTAAGTTAGGTTACGTATTTAATATATGCTATGCTTTACCCCCCCCCCACCCCCCTGTGTGCAAATATATGTGCAAATATATAGCCCAAATTTGTTTATAAACTATTATATATTCATCCTATTTTGTTTTATTTCATTAGCATTAATCAAACTTGACTTTTCAGAAAGGCCCATATAATGCCCAAGTACCGGTTTTGTACCCCGCCCCCCCCCCCGAGAAAAAATCCTGGATACGACCTTGCCGGGGTGAGAGGTTAGAACAATTTGATTAACTTTTGATATTAACAAGATTTCTTTTCGGGAGGAGGTTTGTAGAAATGTTTTCATATATTGAGGATGGATAGGTCGTAAATCAAATACTGATGTCAGTTGTGGCAAACAAAACAACGCATGATGGTAGTAGAAAACATTAAATCCTAGATACACTATATTTTTAATCCTTATCCTGAATTATTTTCAACAACAAAATATTACAAAGAAATGAAAACCAAAAAACATATTTCAAGCAAATAAAAGGAGAACATAAAAACAAACGCAATTGTCTAAGAAATTATTTGTTAACAAATCCTTAAATCATCGGTTTTTTCAGCTGAAAATGTCACACTTTCAATTGAACTATTAAAATAAAAACAAACATGCTTTCTAGTTACCGTTTGATACCATTCATTGGCCTATTCTTCCGATTGTTAGCTACGACCCTTCTTCGCCAGCTACCCTTCTCGTTCTCTGCTGTAACTTCACATTCTTTTTTAATCGAAATCACAGTTGAGCCGTTTTTTCCAGAAGAAATAGTTGTTTGTATGTTTTCTGCCGGCATAGTTAACACAGTTCGTCCGATATCATCAGGGGTTGTCACGACTGTCCTTTGATCATTTTCCGGGAAGACCGGTGACCGATTCATTCTCAGCAGTGTTCTTGCGGAATGGGATATACTGAGAATGGACCCTGTAAATGTCTTTCTCATTGTCCTTAATGAAGGGACATCCTTTATAGTCAGGGTACTTAAGCTTTTCATTTTAAGACCCATATCTGAAAGGGTCTTTAGACCTCTTAACAGTTTAAAGACCTATTTTAAAATATATTAATCTGGAGTATTATCGTGAGACCAATTATTAGTTCTAACACAATATATACATTATAAAAGCACCTCACATGTCTAGATGAAGTTGTCTAGATAATTATTCACATTCATCACTATAGAACCAGCGTAATCGTTTGATTTATAGATATGAAATTTAACTGAAAACTATATCAAATCCAAAAGACAGCAAGTGCAGCAGAATCATTGAGCTCTTCCAATAACAATCCTCAATGTGATATATCCAAAAATAAAACATATGGAAGCCCCACGTCTTTCAACACAACTTAATTCTGGATCTTCAAAACGTATAAAATTGAAGCGTTTCGGTCAAAGCCTTTGAAATCACTACTGTAATAATATTCCTGTCATAGTTTGTTGTGCCGTCTCAGCCAGGAAGTAAGGGATTCTATCCGCACGCCATAATTGACTTCGCTATGAAATTCAAATTTCCGGCAGATCCCTCGTGTATCTGTTTTTGGAGTGACACTAAAATCTCAGTCAACCGTAACAGTTCAAGGAGCTGAATTTGTTTTATTATATGTTTTTATTATGTTTTATAATGTTGAATTTGCCCATGTTTTTTTGTTTACTTTTGTGGGGAAAAAATGTGGAAAATATTAATTTGAAGATTATTATTTTTCCAAGAGAAAATATAGAAATAAAAAAATATGTATTTTTGTAATAAAAAAACAATAAAGAAAATATAGAAAATTAAGCGAGTACGCTGTCATAAAAGCTCAATTTTGAACCCATAAGGCAAGTGTTATTCTGCAGGTGTTGGATTAATTTATTCTTTAAGAATGTTGTTGTTCCTCTGTTCCAAAATTGTGTCAGGTGACTTTCCTGTATCCAGTTTTCAACAGCCCATTTTTACTTTCAACACACAAAATTGTTATGTAGGAACATGTACGCAAGGGGCTGTCGAGCCACCCACAGCCATATTTACCATGATTGTCTAATCTCCAAACTTGGTTCCTTAAAAGAATTTTCTTTTAAAGGAAAAATCCTTTAACTCAATTTGCATAGCTTTGAAAGAAAGCAAAAGTAAACTTAATATTAATTAGGATGAGGGGATCAAGCCTCCCATACCCCAACTTCTAAATTTTGGGCTAAATATGTGTATTTTGAGCTCTAAATTTAAGTACTACAGATAAGACGCACAGCTTGGGCCAATTACCTAAAGGAAGACACGCTAAGAACCTAGTGCTTGAGGAAGAGCTTCCTCCGGCGTTGCACTTCTATCTGGAACGATTTGAAAAGTGAAAATGAAAATTCCTGCAAACTCCTGTGCTGACTCCTACGGAAGAAGGTTCAACAGACATTTGAAACCTCGAGGTTTCGGAACAATGTAAATGAACAGCGGTATATCAGATACATTTACGTACCTGACGTCGTGAATATAGGAAAAACAAATGACATTAAGCCAATTTTAACAGTTTATTTTAACTTTAAAATGGCTATGTTACAGTTTATCGTAGAAGCAGGGTCGTATCCAGGATTTTTTTTTCCGGTGGGTTTTTCACTCAAGGATTTTTTTTTGGGGGGGGGGAGGGGGGTACACAAAAAAACAACCAAGAAAACGCATAAAAAATTTGTTTGTATCCATTTTGTTACGTTTTTACGAATCCGACAAACATTTCAGGAGATAGATTCAAACCCCCTAATCCCCCCTGGGTACGGTTTTGCGCAGAAGGATGGCAGATTACCAATAATTGCGCTTTTGGCCGTTCGTCACGAGGGGTGTGTGAATGTAAATGAACCATCATTTAACTGAACCCCGTCCAACTCAACCCATTTCACCTAACCCTCGTTAAACTGAACCGTCTTTTAACTCAGCAAACTCTAACCCCCCCCCCTTTAACTCGAACTTTATTTAAATCAACCCCAGTTCAACTCAACCCCACTTCAATTCAACGCCGACGCAATTCAACCTTCCTTTAACTGAATTTTAATACAACTTACCCCCCGAAGAACCCAACCCTATTTTACTCAAGCCCGATTCAACTCCATTGCTGCAACCATGAAATTCAAGTGTGTCCGGGTCCTGAGCATGTAAAATATTTCTAATTTCAAATACATAAGGCAGGAGGATAAATTTTGTTTTTTATTGGGGAGAGGAGGAATAGTTTTGCATTAAAGCAGTGTAAAAAAAAAAAAAAAAAAAAAAAAAAAAAAAAAAACTTACATAAGAATTAACAAATGAATAAAACCATTTCATTCGAGTCAACATTTATCACTTCCGACAAAATTGGCTGAATTACATTTTCTACTTAAGGGTTGAGCCGAATGGGTTTGATTCGAGTTAAGTTAAGTCAAATAAGAGTTATTTAAACAGGGGTTGGGTTGCATGAGGTTTGAGCTAAATGAGGGTTGAATTGAGTTGAATCGGGATTGAGTTAAACGAGGGTGAGCTGAATGGGGGTTGAATTTCATCAGGGTTTAAATGTCCGCGGATTGATTTGAATGGGGGTTGAGTTGCACAAAGGCTGGGTTAAATGAAGGTTAAATTAAATAGGGGTTGAGTTACATGAAGGTTTAGTTAAATGGAGTTGATTTGCATGGGGGTTGAGCTGAATGAGTGTTGAGTTGCATGGGGGTTGAGTTGAATGTGGGTTGAGTTGAAAGGGGAATTGTGTTAAACAGGGTTTGATTCAAACAAAGGTTGAGTTAAACTGAGATTGGTCTGCATGAGGATTCAGCTAAATGGGTTTAGTTGCAGCAGGTTTCAGATAAACTGGGTTCAGTTGCACGGGAACCGTTGGGGGCCAACCAAATATTAGGTTGTCACCAAATATGATTAGAAAAGGTCTTAAGAAGAAATTTAAAGGAAACTGAAACTTCATGGGAGGGGGCAAAGAGTGAAGCTTTGAAGAGATTGAGGTGGAGATGGAGCCTGTGTAGCTATGTTGGCCTCAGGTAGATTGTTGATGCAGTGATTTGTTTCAGTGGCGGTAGTGGTAATATTTTAATTTTCGACGAAAGAAACGGCTATAATTCCAAATTTGCTAATAGTTTAATATACGTCTTTGAGCCGTTTCGGCGACTTTTAAACGCTTTTTCACCAAACTCTTACAAATGTAAGCGGAATATACACAAAAATAAGCAAAATCTTCTATTTATTGAAAAGGAATTTGGGCATCAGAGACCCCCCCCCCCAACAAATTTATTATCCCATAAATACCCTTCCCCCTGAAGTGAATTCAATGCAATACATTAGTAACCTAGGCAGGAATTTAATTCGAAGAGGAAGTGGCGAATGAATTCGAGAAACTTGAAAACACGTAAATAATACAATATTAGTTTTCAGTCCCCCCCCCCTGTGTGCCTGATTTCTGCGTACTGGTCTGACCTTGGACAGCCTAAATATTAGGAAAACATGGCATTTTAGTCAAAATCACTTCCTTGTTGATTCCTGGAACAATTGATTTATTTAGCTAGCCATCAAACACTTCGTGGAAACGAAATGTATTTAACAAGCGACTCGAGCCAACAGTAACCGAAACTCTAAAAAAAAAGAATTTTGATAACAACTATTAAATCAAACGAATTAGCTTTTTTCTGATCTCAATACATTAAATTAGTTAGGTTTTATGTCACCCATCAAAAGCTACGAACCTGAAAATATTTGTCTGATTTTTGAATAAGGGGGAGAGGGGACAACCTCCAAAAGTCAAGCGATCTAATTGAAAATCACACTCTTAGATTCACCATATCAGAGAACCCTACTATATAATTTTGAGCTCCTATCTCAAAAAAATGTGGAATACTGCATTTTTCTTCCAGAAGAAAAATCACGGATGCGTGTGTATTTAAATTTTTTCCAGGGGTTATCATATCGGATCAGTGGTGCAAGGAGATCGGGGGGCGGCTAATTCGAACAGAAATTAAAAATTATATTGACTTTTTAAGGGACCAATAAGATTGTACCATGGATCTCACTGACCAGATCGCTATGTCAATAAGATTGGTATTCTCTGCCATTTCTGGTACAAAACTATGAGTTTACCCCAAAGAGGACCAAGTAGCTACCGCATTGAAGATTACAAGATAGCCAATCGGTTTAAAGCCTAAAAAAAACTACGGACTGGATTTCTACTTGCACAGGAGGTAATGCCGCATAATGGGGCATTCGCGCCTGAAAAGTCACGCAGTCTTTACAAGATAAATGCTGAACACGGGCATTTATCTTAATGCTTGATTTAACTAGCTTGATTCATTTGATTTTTCATGAAATTATGTTTATTAATGTAGCCTATAATTGCTCATTAGCTATTATGAAGTAAGGGCGGTGGGTCATTGTACTGGTGAGGTGGGAGGGGGGCAGGTGCCTAAAGGAGCAGACTTCAATGCCCAAGTTGTCTAACTTTCCATGATCCTTCAAATAAATTAAATTAAAAAAACAAGTTTTTTAAACTGAAAGTAAGGAGCGACATTGAAACTTAAAACGAACAGAAATTATTCCGTATATGAAAGGGGCTGTCCCTCCTCAACGCCTCGCTCTTTACGGTAAAGTTTGACTCTTTCTGACAACTCTATTTTTTAAAACAATAAGAAACTTTAGCGTAAAGAGCGAGGCGTTGAGGAGGGGACAGGCCCTTTCATATACAGAATAATTTCTGTTCGTTTAAGTCTTAACGTCGTTCCTTACTTTCAGTTTAAAAAACTTGTTTTTTTTATTTAATTTCTGATCGTTTTTTAGTTAATGCAGGGGATGTTTCCCCCTCTTTAAAAAATCGAGTAAATTTTCTCAGGCTCGTAGCCTTTGATAAGTAATACTAAACTTAATAAAATTTATATATTTAGAATCAGCATTATAAACACATTCTTTTGATACATTTATTGACATCAAAATTCCGTTTTTAAAAGTTTCGATTACTATTGAGCCGTATCGTTTGTTTTTTTATTGTTTTTTATTACGTATATGTATTACGTATAGGAGGGGGTTCTCCCCTTAGTCAATACCACGCTGTTCACGTTAAAAGTTAAAAAAAAATTTGATTCACAAACCGCTGCATCACAAAGGCCGGTTAATTAGAATAGATAGCTGTTTTGAAATCACTAAAAAAACTGTAGCGTAAAGAGCGTGGTATTGACTTGGAGGAGAACCCCCTCACATACGTTATAATTTCTGTTCGTTTTAAGTTCTAATATTCCTTCTTACATTTCAGTTGAAAAAACTTGTATTTTTTATTTAATTTCTGATCTTTTTTTAAATAATGCTTGGAAATCCGGCGCCCCCTTCATAGAAATGTCCCTTACTCCAAATAAACATCCTTCACGTTAATATTCTCCAGTTTAACTCCCTCGTGTTGCCCCCCCCCCCACTCCAGAAACAATCCTTCCTGAAAATGGTTGTATACGTCCCAATAACCAATAAATAATGCTGGCAAGTCCGGTACCCCCTTCATGGCAATTTCCCTTCCTCCATGAAAACTTTCATCATGAACAGATCCTCCAACCTAACCACCGACCCACCCTTCCCTCCCACTGCCAGAAAAAAACCTCCTGAAAACTTCTGTATGCTTCCCAATAACCAATACTATATGTTAACATTGGGTAAAGTTCATAACTTTTAGCCCTCCCTCTGGGAGCTTTGGGGGATTAAGTCACCCTAAAATACATATTTATCATATTTTCGACCATGCTGAACAAAATGGCTATCTCAAAATTTTTATCAGGAGACTTTGGGAAAAAAGCGTGGGAGGGGGTCTAGTTGCCCTCCGTTTTTTTTTCACTTAAAAATGGAACTAGAACTTTTAAGTTCCGTTCCAATGAGCCCTCCCACGATATTCTAGGACCACTGGGTCTATACGATCACCCCTGGGAAAAAAAAAACAACAAACAAACAAACAAACAAATAAACACGCATCCGTGATCTTTCTTCTGGCAAAAAACGGAAAATTCCACATTTTTGTAGATAGGAGCTTGAAACCTCTGCAGTAGGGTTCTCTGATACGCTGAATATGTTGGTTTTATATTCATTAAGGTTTTATAATTTTTAATGGGTCTTACTCCATTTTTTCGAGAATTGGCCGACTTTTCTAAGGTACTTAAATTTAGATATGTAGCAGTAAACTTGATAAAAATTATATATTTGAAATCAGCATTAAAATTTGATTCTTTTGATATATCTATTGGTATCAAAATTCCGTTTTCTAGAGTTTCGGTTACCATTGAGCCGGGTCGCTTCTTACTTACAGTTCGTTACCACGAACTGTTTGATATAGAAAAAGGTATGGAGGAAAGGAGTTAATCCATCATCTCTCTTCATTTAGAATAAGCCTGAATGAGTGTGCTGCGGGGTGTACCTAAACTTATTTGATTCATATTTCAGAAAACATACACAGTGATGTGCAAGACTGCATCTACTGCAACTATCGTGAAGGAGGATCGGTGGGCCATTTTTTAGGGAATGGGGGGGGGGGTAGATGAATCAAAGATTGCATTTTAATGCTTGAATGTCTTAACTCTCGTTGAGCCTTCAGATAAATATAGAATGAATTTTGGGGAAGGGGATGCGGTAGAAATTGATATTCAATCTCTCTTGATTCCCAGGAATATTTTTGGTCAACACCTTTATTATTGGTGCCAGGGCAAGGGTTAATATTCTCCCTTCCGTTGTGACAGTCTTTACCTACGTAGCACAAAATATCATATAATAACATAAACGTGCCTACTGGAGCAAGGTGGAAAAGGCGATGCGGGGCTTCATGACCTAAAAGGGGGGGGGGGTTATGCAGGCACTGGTTATAGAAAATTTCTTGGGTGGGAGGGTTGGCAAGCGCTACTAGGAGTTCCTTTTTCAGCGATTTTAAATGGTAATTTTTCTCATTTCCTATCTATATACATTGTTTCAATGTAATTAAACAAATGTTTACACTGTTTTTTAATATCAGAGAACCCTATTGTAGAGGTCGCTGTGCCTTTAGCAGCGTAAAAGAACAAAATCCGTGCAGAATTTCCTTCCATACGAACAATAATACCCCTTCCTCTCACCCTAAATTTTGTAGTAAAAATATTGTTAAGGACTTATTCAACAAAACTACTGCTCATAGAAAATTTTGACTAAATATTCCAATTTTATCCAAAATATTAATTACCATATTTTAATTCTTAAGCAGGCAAACTGAAAAAGCGGGAAACTACCAGTGAATTTACAATTATTGATATAAGAAATTTGGTGCACATTCTTCTCAAGAAGTATTTTGTTACTTGTGCTTATTTTGCAGACGAACGATATAATTTTTTAAATATAGGAGACGGAAGAAACAAGTTTTTTTTAAACTAAAAGTAAGGAACAACATTAAAACTTAATAAGGACTGAAATTATCCCGAATATGAGGGGGGCTGTCCCATTCTCAGCCCCTAACTCTTTACGCTTAAGCTTGACTTTGTCATCCGAAACTTCTGCTGAAATGCAACAGCCGTTGATTTCGAATAAGAAACTTTCTTAAAGCACTAAAAACGTTTAGCCTAACGAGCGATGGGTTGAGACGAGGGCAGCACTCTTCGCGGAATAATTTCTGTTCGTTTTAAGTTTTAATATTGCTAGATGAGACCAAGTGGCACCAAGCCACCCTCATCCCAGAGTTGCTTAGGGATCTGAAGTCAATGAACGGTATTAAAGATATGCGCTTTTCAATATTTTGAGTAAACAACAGATTTTAAAGGTAATTAATCTTGGATCAAGCTTCATGAACACAGACGCCTGAAACTAGCGAAGCCCGCTGGTACATATTCTTCTCAAGAAGTATTTTGGTACTTGTGCCTATTTTGCAGATGAGCGTTGTAATTTTAAAATATAGCGGAGGGGAAAATAATTGTTGTTTGTTTTGTTCAAAGAAAATACAAAAACATGTATTTTCAACGAAAGTATTAAAGAGATGTTTTTCAAAATCCAAGGAGGAGGGGGAAATCTATGGCAAATCCTGGGACAAAAATCTAGGACAAAAAAAATATACATATGCTAAAAAAAAGTTTGAATATTTCGGCTTCACATCCATAAGCCTTTATCAATAGAAGAACTTCTCTTTTATAAAGAAAGCTTTTCTGAAATATTCGGGCTTTTAATAGGGTTTTGCACCTATTTTATGTGCACTATTTCACAGTCGAAATCGTAACCATTAAGTACTAAATAGTAATTTAAAGCCGAACCTTTTAGTCAATATACCGAAGCATATTCAAACTATATGGTAATAGTTTTACCCATTCTGTTTAGATGTTATCGGTAGACCGCTTCACTTAAACACTCACTATTTAAAGCTGTTGAAATACACCTTTTAAGCTTAGGAGGCACCTGAGGAATGAATCGACTGTGTTCCCTAATAAAAGACCTATATAAGCCGGCTGAAAGACCGTTGAAAGTACCAGAAAATCCTGAAAAAAGTAGCAAATCTGCTATCCACAGCAATAGTGTAAGAAAGGAGGATAAGGAATCTATCATGGCCCGGTTGCCGCTTGCAGAGGAGCACAAAATGGTCC
Organism: Artemia sp. Qi Xiang Cuo; assembly: GCF_049724085.1. Lineage (NCBI taxonomy): Eukaryota > Metazoa > Arthropoda > Branchiopoda > Anostraca > Artemiidae > Artemia > Artemia sp. Qi Xiang Cuo. The sequence goes on from NC_142795.1 coordinate 16,755,391, forward strand.
CCAAAACAAACAAGATTTGTTACAATAACATTTACTGTTATAATTAGTACAGATATATATATACATATATATATATATATATATATATATATATATATATATATATATATATATATATATATATATATATATATATATATATATATATATATATATATATATATATATATATATATATATATATATATATATAAATTGGTTAAAAACTGTAGGTTTCACAAAATAGTATCAACATGCAAACTAAATACTGTATTAGCTTCTTTACTAATTGTATATGTTATTATGTCAGATTTAGAAATACCAGAAGAATGACTGACAAAAACAAAATTACTAGGATGATCAAGTGTGCGCATGGGGGATTTCCTGTGTTTTTCATATAATTCACCTGCCCCGTGCTGATTTTATAAAAATTGCCCCCTCCTCCACTTACCTCCATCAAAACAGACCACTGCGTGCACGCCCAAAGGAGTCAAGCATATAATTTGTGTCTACGTTCTATACTCCCCTTTTACGTCAAAACAGGTTTTTCCATAGAAATCAGAGCCTAAAACAGCTGCTCATTAACCATTTGTGTAACAAATATGCGTTCATGTTTTACATCGAAATCACTGGCAAGAAGACGAACCATGACAAAAATCAACGTACTGAGAGATAAAATTATTTTTGTCATTAAAATGCAAAAAAATAACGTCACTCCATTAACATTATACAGTCATTTTTTACGTCGAAAACGGAAATTTCTGGAAATAGATTAGAATGCGAGAACATTAACTGTTGATTTTTCACTTTTTAAAAAGGATATAAACTTTATTCATCCATGTTTTGCTCTAAAATCACTCGCTAGAAGGTAAACTATGACAGGAATCGAAGCACTGTGAGGTCATTCCAGTTTTTCAAATGCCAAGGAAACAAGAGCCAAACAAAGTGGAGAAGTCACCAGCATCACTCGGAAACGAAATTGGAACTGTTCCTGTGTTGGAACATAATTGAAGATCCCAATGGAAATTATAGACAGTTTTGTTTCTACACGTGAATCTGATTTCCGGCTGGAAAAGTGCCTAGGTTAGGGACGTTGTTTTGCAAAAGCCAAACGGGGGCTATTTTTGGTAGGACACACGTTTTACTTGATTCTAGTTGCTGTAAAATTTTGTAGAGGCCAAAACCCTCCTAAATATTCTCCCGGCCATGGGCACCCATAAGCTGTATTTTAGAGGGGCTTACCTGGTCTAATCGTCACTTCCAATGCTGTATAATAGAAACCTCAAGACAAAAATATAAGGTAGCATCATTCAGCCAGAAGGGCTGGCGCCTCCTCTGCCCCCTCCCTATGGGCCCCCATGTTCCAAACTAACGGAATCCAATAATTATGTAAATTTATTTGCTTCGGATAATTGGATAATATTATAACCGTTGCTGTGGATGCCGGAGTACGATGGAATAAACGTTTGCAGGTCTCCATGGTCTATCGGGCCACCCGCCACTAAGGTCATTGCCAATGCCATCCGTGAGCCTGCTCACTAAAAGATAACTGATTTTTATTTTCTCGTTTTTGCCTTCAAGGCGCCCTTCAAACAGTTTGATTTAGCCCTAGCTCATTTCCAAGAATTCCCGTTATGGCCAGTCAGTCCTGCAGATTGTTAAAGACAGCAAAGGTGAAGAAAACTTCATTGTTTTTGGCTACGGATATCACATGGAATAGGACTCACTGAAAAAAAATTTCCTAACATATGAAGTTAATATAAAGGAAGCGTCACAAAAAACGGGAAAATGAGTAAAATTTGCGTTTGAAGAAGCTAAAAACTCTCCCGAAATCTACAAACAAATCAAATCCCTACGTTGCTCTCAAAATCAGCGAGCCAGCCAGCTCGTCATCTCAGCTATTGGAGAGTATTATTGCTAGCGAGGATGAGATTGCAAGAACGCAAAGATCAATGATGGAAAAAATTACTGAGAAAGTTTAAGAAAAGTGCGGGGATAAACAACAGAAAAGTGAGGAATCCTTAAAGTAATTAAATAAAAAAACAAGTTTTTTAAACTGCAAGTAAGGAGCGACATTAAAACTTAAAACAAACAGAAATTATTCCGTATATGAAAGGGGCTGTCCCCTCCTCAATGCCTCGCTCTTTACGCTACAGTTTTTTATTGTTTTAAAAAATAAAGTTGTGTGACAGAGTCAAACTTTAGCGTAAAGAGCGAGGCGTTGAGGAGGGGAAAGCCCCTTTTATGTACGGAATAATTTCTGTTCGTTTTAAGTTTTAATGTCGCTCCTTACTTTCAGTTTAAAAAACTTGTTTTTTTATTTAATTTCTGATCGTTTTTTAGTTAATGTAGCTTTTATTTTGGCTCACTGTCATCGAATAAGTAAACAAAATTTGCATAAAAATTTTACTTATCTTTTGCTAAATGGCTGTCTCTAAATTTGGTTCTGACGTAATTTACAAATTGACTTACGTAACGAACTTCTATATTCGTATATTTTTCTTCTGGCAAAAAATACAAAGTTGCAGATTTTTGCAGATATGAGCTTGAAACCTATGTAATAGGGTTTTCTGATGCGCTGAATCTGACGGTGTGATTTTTATTAAAATTCTTTCACTTGTAGGGGATCTTTCCCCCCTCTTTAAAACATCAGGTAAATTTTCTCAGGCTCGTAGCATTTGATGAGTAATCCTAAACTTAGTAAAATTTATATATTTAGAATCAGCATTATAGACCCATTCTTTTGATACATTTATTGACATCGAAATACCGCTTTTAAAAGTGTCGATTACTATTGAGCCGTATCACTTGTTTTTTTTATTGTTTTTTTTTTTATTACGTATATGTTATTCCGTATATTATGGGGTTCTACGCTAAGTAAAAACCAAGCACTTTAAGTAAAAAGTTAAAAAAAAAATTTATTCAAAAACCCCTGAATCACAAAAGCCGTTTAATTAGAATAGAATAGATAGCTCTTTTCAGATCACTAAAAAAAACTGTAGCGTAAAGAGCGATGTATTTACTTGAGAGCGACCCCCCTCATATACGTAATAATTTCTGTTCGTTTTAAGTTCTAATGTTGCTTCTTACTTTCAGTTGAAAAAACTTGTTTTTTTCTTGAATTTAATTTCTGATCGTTTTTTGAATAATGCTTGGAAATCCGGCGCCCCCTTCATAGAAATGTCCCTTATCCCAAAGAAACTTCCTCCACGGAAAGATCCGCTCGAGTAACCCCCACCTCCAGCCCCCCCCCCACCAGACCAAAATCCTGCCTGAAAATGTTGGTCTAAGTCCCAATAACCAAAACAAAATGTAAGCAATGGGCAAAGTTCATAACTTGCAGCCCTTCCCAGGGGACCTGTGGGGGATTAAGTCATCCTAAAAGACATATTTATTAGATTTTCGACTATGCTGAACAAAATGGCTATCTCAAAATTTTAACTGGGTGACTTTGGGAGAAAAGGAGCGTGGGAGGGGACCTAGTTGCCCTCCAATATTTTTGGTCATTTAAAACGGGCACTAAAACTTTTAATTTCCGTTCCAATGAGCCCTCCTACGATATTATAGGACCACTGGGTCATTACGATTACCCCTGAAAAAAAAAAATAAACACGCATCCGTGATCTTTCTTCTGGCAAAAAATGGAAAATTCCACATTTTTGTAGATATGAGCTTGAAACCTCTACAGTAGAGTTCTCTGATACGCTTAATATGATGGTGTGATTTTCATTAAGGTTCTATAACTTTTATGGGGTCTTTCCCCTTTTTTCGAAAATCAGCCAAATTTTCTCGGGCGCTAACTTTTGATGGGTAAGATTAAACTTGATGAAAATTATATATTTAAAATCAGAATTAAAATCTGATTCTTTTGATGTATCTATAGGTATCAAAATTCCGTTTTTTAGAGTTTCGGTTACCATTGAGCCGGGTCGCTCCTTACTTACAGTTCGTTACCACGAACTGTTTGATCGTGCAAGACGATAATATTGAAATATATGCCCCAGTGTCCCTTGAGTTTACACCAAAGCTTCAGAGCATATTATAGTCGTACAAAAGTTTGAAAGCAGAAATTCAAGGTTTGGAAAATCGTGTGGTACAGATGGAAAGTAGAATAGATGATTTTGAACAAGAAAAGCTCCTAGATAGCTCAGTTTCCAACGGTGAGAAGGGGAAGGCGTCATAACATCTAACTGTCAGGAGCACTAATGTCAGGACATCGACAAAATCAGTCACAACATCGACAAAAAATCCGTCGGAACCACTAACCGTCAGAACATTGACAGTCATAACATCGACACGTCAGTTCATCGACAGTCACAATTGCTACCCGTCAGAACGTCGACAGTCATAACATCGACACGTCAGAACATCTAAAATTTTAAAACTTTTGTTTTTGGGGGTTTAGGGGGGAAAATGCACCTAGGTTAGGTTACGTATTTAATATATGCTATGCTTTACCCCCACCCCCCTCCTGATGCGCAAATATATAGCCGAAAATTTGTTTCTAAACTATTATATACTTATTACTATCATATAAACTTATAAATTTTTTTCATAACGAAAATTCGTCAGAACCATTAACCGTCAGAACGTCGACAGTCATAACATCGACACGTCATAACATCTAAAAAAATTTAAATGTTATGACGTGTCGATGTTATGACTGTCAACGTTCTGACAGGTAGCGATTGTGACTGTCGATGAACTGACGTGCTGATGTTATGACTGTTGACGTTCTGACGGTTAGTGGTTCTGACGGATTTTTCTTGTCGACGAAATGACGTTTAGTGCTTCTGACGGTTGTTCGAAATGGTAGCACCCCGGTGTGAAGCAGTTACCGGGTGAAGATTCGAAAACAACAACTACGAATATCATAACACAGAAAATGAGAGTCACCGGTTTTTTGCAAAATGACATTCAGAGTATTTACCGCTACCATTCAAATAATTCCACTGCGCAAGGCCAAAGAGATATTGCACCGGTGATTGACCGGTGAAATTACATGACCTGTGATGGTGGAATAGAATTTTTTTTATTACTATTATTATTATTTTTGTTTATAATTGTTACTCATGTTGGGATAGCCTTCCATGCCCACTTGTCCAGCGTTTGTTTTCTATATGTTTTGTTCTGTTTTTTTTTGTGTTTTTTCTCTTTAAACAGGTTTTTTTCTTTCTCTCTTTTCGTTATGTTGAGAAAATGTTTTTTTTTGTGTGTGTGTTTTTTATTATTATTAATACCCAGTTTTACGAGCTCTGCACTCTGTTGGGGATGTTTTTTTTATGTTGAATTAATCAAATAAAACAGTTTAAACCGGTTTCTCGCAAAATGACATTCAGAGTATTTACCGCTACCATTCAAATAATACCACTGCACAAGGCCAAAGAGATATTGCACCGGTGATTGTGAAACTGAGAAACAGGCGAAATGGCAAGGAAAGTTTTCAAGACCAAAACTAAACTTGCTAAGTCGGGAATTTTCGTGTCTGAGGTCCTAACGAAACGCCGTCGGGACATTCTGAATACGGCAAGGGATAGTTTTGAGTGCGAAATGTCTGGTCTGATTGTGGGCTAATTCTCGCAAAACATTCAACAGACACCATTGCTCGCAGGATTCGGTCACTGACGGATTGCTTTTAGTTGTTTGTGCTTATCGTGTTGTATTGGTTTATTGTCTAATAATGTTTTGTTCTCTTTTCATTTATTATTCTTATAATTATTTACCTGTTCCTAGAGCTCAGCTGCGCCTTATTTTTCCTTTTTTTTTCTTTTATTATTTTTTTTTCACAGTAAGAGCTATGAAAGCGTTTATTATATATAAATATGTGTGACGTACCAATCGGCACCATGTCAAGGTTGAGCCGGTTGGAAAGTTGCCCGTTTAACATTGATAGTTACTTACTTTCAGATTTGGCGAAGGAAGAGTCAACAGTGAGTTATATACCTTTGCCCTATAGTAAATATTGTGATTCCTCGTATCTTGGGGCTATGCAAAATGCTGGTTTCAATGCGTGTTTGTGGAACTGCCATCGTACTTCTCCGTATGATGAGATATTTGATTTTCTTTCGAAATTTCGGAATATCCATGTTATGGCCCTTTGTGAAACTTTTTGAGTCAGGATAGTTCTCTCTCGTCTTTTAGTTTTCCGGGCTATCAGCATATCGCGAGGAGTAGAGCTTCAATGAATCGCGGCGGACTCGGTTTTATAGTAAGTGATCCACTTAAATGGAAGCCAAGGGAGGATCTTGATGTCTGGAGAGAAGATAAGATAGAAACATTTTCTACTGAAATTGAGATTGGTATGAGGTTCGGTGTGAGGAAAATGATCCTAGTTTATAAGCCTCCAAGTGCGTCGTATGAGGATTTCCCAGAAGGTTTCCAAAGTCTTCTAATGATGATTCAGAGGTCACAGCAAGACTTTTTGTCCATGGGTGATTTTAATTTTATCTTTTATCTCAAGGTGGTTTTCATTAGATTTTTTAAATTTTATGGTTTCTAATGATCTTTTCCCCACAGTGACAATACCTTATAAGATCACGGATCACTCTGCTACTCTGATTGACAATGTATTCGTCTCTTCAAAGTACATCCGAAAGGAGTTTTCTAATATTGTAGTTAATTCGGCATCTGATCTTTTCCCAGTGGTATTTAGTTTAGATTTACAAGCGTCAAGCCAGAAAAAGCAAAATAAAATTGTTCGAGAACTGTGGTAGCCTGAAAACGTTTGTTGATTGTATAGTTGATTGAGAACAAGGTTTTAAGAAAAATATTTGTGTATTATTAATGTATTTTCACAGTGAAAGAGGTGCCCTATGGCGGAAGGGCACTCTGCAAAACCGGGAAGGGTATTTTTTGTGGTTTTGAAATTTACAGTAGTATACCATGTTTTCATTAATTATGTTTGGCTACCCAAATTTAAAATAAAAGAAGTTTTTAAACTAGTGTAGGTGACATTAAAATTTCAAATTAAGTGAAAAAGATTATTATGTCACAAAGAGGAGAGGAGGTGGGACTTAAAAAAAAAAAAAAAAAAAAAAAAAAAAAAAAAACTGAAAACGTTTGGATGTTTAAAGAAGAAATAGGTGCAACATCTTTTGAATTTATCTTGAACCAGGAAGTCCCGTGTTAAGCTTTTGCGCATTTTAGTAGCATCATAACTACTGCATATGATAAAACTTGTCGACTAAAGACACTCAGACAGAGACCCAATATGCCGAGAATACCATGGATATATGAAGAGCTAGTTAACTTATTTGAACGGCGTGACAGTGCGTTTCAAGATTATCTGAGATCTTCGAAGGAGGAAGATAATGCTCATTCTAGACATATTCGGAATATGGCGAACTCACTGAAAAGGAAAAAAAGAAACAGTATTACTCGGCACTTTTTGAGGAAACTAAACCAGATCCGAAAAGAACTTGGAAAGTTATCAATGAACTGGTTAGCGGGCCTCGGAGAACTCAAGACCCTCGCATTAAAATTGAAGGAGTGGTTGTAGAGGATAGACAAGAGTTGTGTGACAAGTTTGGTGATTATTTTACCAATGTTGGAACGATTTGATCCAACAATGCTGGGTTGGATGGTGTTAACCTGATGACGATTCAATCAATTCTGGTGTACATTCTTCCTATGTTAGTGCACCTAATAAATTTATCAGTGGAGAAGGGAGTTTTTCCTAAATTGTTGAAAACAACAAAAAATCTCCCTCTCTACGAAGGTGGCACTCAAAGGGATATATCCAACTGGGGCCTATTTCTATTTTGCCAGTGTTTTCGAAAGTTTATGAAAAAGGTATCCATGAAAGACTCTATGATCACCTCACAAGACTGTATGCATAGTATGATGGCCAGTTTGGATTCTATAAGGGCCATTCGACTAGGCATGCTGTACAACATCTTTTAGAAAATGTTAATTTAGCTTTAGAAAAGGGTGAGTATTGCATTAGTACTTTTATAGATTTTAAAACAGCGCTTTATACCGTTTATTTCAGTATTTTATTGGATAGATTAAGAGATGTGGGTGTAAAAGAGAGGTGTTTGGATTGGTTTAGTTTGTATTTAAATGGTAGGTCAGTGAGGATAAATATAGGAGAGAAGTTTTATAGTTTTTTCCTGTTTCATGTGGAGTTCCTCAGGGTTCCGTCTTAAGAACGCAGTTGTATTTAGTGTAAGTCGACAGTATGCGGTTCTATAATCCTGGTACGTCTATGAAATCTTTCGCTGACGATACAGCACTTGTTGTGGCAGCGAATTGAAGAATTGGTCCGGAAAGCAAAGAGAGCTCTGGAAGGGTTGAGTGAGTTTGTAGGCACTAGCTTACTTAGAATTAACGCGGCAAAGAGTTATTATATACTGTTTAATCGGACTGGTGTATCTACAAATCTTCTCAGTGAAATAGCAATAAATGGTTCTTTAATAAAGCGGATTGAGGAAGTGTAGTACCTAGGATTCATTCTCGATCCGAACCTCAGCTGGAGAAGACACGCTAATGTGGTTGGGTGTAACGTAGCCCGTGGCCTTGGGATTTTAATACGTTTTCAACATTTTTTACCTTCTCATATTTTAGTTATTCTATATTATTCTTTGATTGTGCCGTATATAAATTATTGATCTATGATTTGGGCTAATAGTTTTACGTGCCATTTTCAACGAGTGTAAATTCAGCAAATTAAAGCACTGTGGTTAATTGGTAAGTATGATACAGGAGTTTTAAGTACAGAGTCGAATTTTAGGAAACTTTGGATTTTGAATGTTGGTCAGATTAGAGATTTTCAGATTGGTATTTAGTGTTTCAGAGTTTGAATGGTTTCGCTCCTGATGTTTTCAGTAATTTTTTTTCGTTTTAATTCATTTTATAACAGATATGCTACTAGATATGCTGAAGACCTGGTAAGTGAGCCAAAAAGTACGGTTCGTTCATGCCGTGTGGCAAGGCACACGGGTCCGGTGGTCTGGAATACCTTTCCAGACTCAATTTGGGAAGCGGAAGGTGTGCCGCAATTTAAAATCCGGTTAAAGAAGCATCTCCTTGCGGGGCGGTTGGTGAGCATGGGGCTGGATGACGAGAGAGGACAAATTAAGTGATTTTTGTCTTTCTTCTGTTATTTATAACAGAAGAAATTTTATTATTCAGTAATTATTGTTATTATCTTTTTTTTTATTGTTCTTTATTTGTGTTTATTTCAGTGATGATTTGGCTAGTGGTATAATTTAGTTATAGTATACTGGTTGCGTTTTTCAAGCATATTTGCGCTTTGTTTGTAACCGGTCAAGGCGCCATGAATTATTTTTAATAAAGTCGTTGAATCCTTAATCCAATATAGTGTAGTTTACGAATCATACACTATATACTGTTCCTGTGCTGGGACTAACCAAAATCTCAATGGAATTCATAAACAGTTCTATTTCCACACGCAAATTTGATTTCTGGCTGGAACGGTGACAAGGCTGGGGATATCCAGGGGCATCGTTTGGGGGGAGGGGGCAGTTGCCCCCCAATAGTTTGGAGAAAAAATATTATATAACCCATGCCCCTTGACAATCGAATATGGACCCCACTTGCTCCCCCCCATAAAAATGTTGCAGCCACGTTCCTGGGAAATCCTTCCACAAAATCCTAAGGGGGAGGCTATTCTTGGATAGGGCAGATTTTTCCATGATTTCAACTTGTTTGTAGATTCAAAAGCCGAAATCTGTTGTAACTAGTGAATCTGTGAATATGTTGGTACTTTTTTGGCTACGTTTGAATATACAATCTTGACTTTTTAATTCGATTCATGTTTTGTGGTACAAATTTTCTTTCTTCCGAAATTTTGGTGTTTTGGATTTAAAAAAAAAGCCTCTTAGAAATAGATCTAGCGCAGTTTTATTTTGCTGAATTCAAAAAGTTGCTATTTTTTGTAAGCATGGTTTATTCGTGTATGGTGTTTAAATTCTTATTTTGTCAAAGGTTAAAAATTCAACAAAAAGCTTTTAAAAGTCTTTGCGTAAGAACTAAGCGTGCTCGAGAAAATCCTATTACATTTTCTGCATACTAAATCACACTAGAAACATTTTCTAAATAATCAAGATTACTTTTTCTTCTTTTCCCAAGCGCCACAATTTCACTTTTTTGTTTTATCTCTAATCAAGAACTAATCAATAATGTTTACAGTGATACTGAATTCAGAAGGGGAAAACAAAGAACTACACCAATTTTCAATGTGAAGTATTTCAATTGCTGTGCAGTACAAATGGCAAGTGTAAAACCAAACCAATAAACTTGAATATTAACAGCTAGAAAGAAAACATTCTACAATATTTTTTTATTCACGAGAGAAAAGGCCCTTCATATTTTTGTTTTTATGTGTGTAAAGTATGTAGAACATCAATTCGAGAAGCTTTTCCTGATGTCGCATTTCTTACTTATTTGGGCATTTATGTGTCAACGAGAGCGGTCCAGGGGGGGCTCTTGGGACTAAAGCTAGTCGTGGGAAAGGGCTCGTTCCCAGGCCTGGAGCTTCCGTTCCAGGAAAGTTCTAGTCTTGGTTCATTTCTAAAGGCAGTCCATCTTTCGCCTTTGTCGTAGCTAGTTGTTCTTGTGCTACTTTATTTTCTCTATGTGTATTCTCACGTTATTTAATAAAGACCATGTACCAACGTTTATCGTCTATCTTTGGAATTTACGTAAACCATTCTATATGCCAATATAAAAGGGCATACAAATAAAAAACTAAAAAAGAGATTTACAGAGTGGTGGCAAGTGGTTAAAATTAGTGGAGCATATATCACTAGTGGAAAACCTCCAAGTGACGTTTGAGTGACCGTTATAAGTACTTACGACATCTTACGCTAAATACTGGCAACATATTGAAGAGCTATTTCGCCCGCTATCAAAATTGTTGTGATATTGAGCTGCAAATACTGCAAAAGAGTAATTAATAAGACATCGAAACGTTACGAGCTATTGAACTTTCTTCTATTCAAAGTGCCTTCTTAAAAAACACTTTCGTTTAAACGAACATTTTGAAATAGGCTGTTATACAATGCCTAATATGGATTTCCTTGCGATAGATTCTACCTACTAATTCAAATTCCTACAACTGAGAGACTCCGGTTGATTACTACCTTCAATTAGCGATTCTACGTTTGGTGTTTTTTTTTTACCTGCTTTTATACAGTCGACGTGTGATCTATATTTGACAGTTTTCAACCAATGTTTAACATTTTGAATTCGATAATCGAGATTTATTTCTCAATTGTGACTCCATTTGATGCTAGTGTTTTTATTGAGACCAACTGCAATCGAATTTGGGACAGCCTATCTTTCGTAAGTGTTAAACGGCTAAACAACCCAGTAAATTTTATTAGACCCTTGTCGTTAGAACTGAAGTTTATTGCCCAAAATCTAGCGGCTGTAATAAAAAAAAAGGTTTTTAAGAACAATATTTAAATTTTTAGAGTAATTGCTTTTTCAAATTTTGATATCAATATGTCAGTTATTATTTCTATATTTGATCTGGAGGAATCTGGATATAACAAAAGGTTGCTTTTGATTTTGTAAAACAGTGGAGGATAAATGGCATATTTCCATTTCTTTTATTTGACTCCCCTCGATTATAAATTTGTCAAGTTTAAAACGTGGATTACTTGTAGCATATGCCCCAGGCAAAATAGTAGGCAAAATGGTTGCAGAGATTGTAGGCGTGGCTCAAATTTAGGGATGAAAGGGTATATCTATTCAATAGAAGGATACAAAAATTAGGAAGGTCATGTAGGGTGTCCTTAGAAGCCAGGGATGATGGCGTAGTTCTTGGAAGATTTGCTCGTAATTTATTCAAGGAGGGGATCAGACCGTCCTACAAACGGTATTTGTTAGAGAATAGTGCAGAAATTTTTTTTTGTTTAGGTGATGCGTACAAGGTTGCAAAACCATATGAACAGATAAAACAGATAGTGGGGAAAGGAGACACGTCTTCCTTTTCCGATGAATTTCTTTCTGCGCTGACGAGGGTGAAATTTGGACTCAATGATAAGGGTTTTAATGCACTGCGAGATGGTACTGATGCCTTGCAGGGCGGTTTGGCTACCCATGGAAAGGGAGCTGGTTTTTAGGTCCAGTGGGATGGTAATGATGCCTCATGGGATCGTTTTGTTGCACTGCGAGATGGTACTGATGCCTCGCAGGGTGGTTTGGCTACCCATAGAAAGGAAGCTGGTTTTGAGGTCCCGTGGAATGGTACTGATGCCCCACGGAATGGTTTTGTTGCACTGCGAGATGTTACTGATGCCTCGCAGGGCGGTTTTGCTACCCAGGAAAAGGGAGCTGGTTTTGAGGTCCCGTGGGATGGTACTGATGCCTCACGGGATGGTTTTGTTGCACTGCGAGATGGTACTGATGCCTCGCAGGGCGGTTTGGCTACCCAGTAAAAGGGAGCTGGTGTTGAGGTCCCGTGGGATGAGAAAAAAAAACGTAGAAAGGGGGCTGGTTTTGAGGTCCTGTGGGATGAGGTTGATGCCTCACGGGATGGTTTTAATGCGTAGCGCTAATAGTTATGTAGAGAAAAAAAAAGGTGGAAAGGGGGCTGGTTTTGAGGTCCAGTAGGATGAGGTTGATGCCTCACAGGATGGGTTTAATGCCTAGCGCTAATAGTAATGTAGAGATATCCCCAGTAGTACTGCCATTTGTTGAACCACAAGCTAGTAGAGAAAAACTAAATAGGTCTAAACCGAGGCGTTCCGCAGCAATAAAACCCCGAGGATTTTATTGGGAATAATATCTAAACCAAATAGGTCTAAACCGAGGTGTTCCGCAGCAATAAAACCCTGAGGATTTTATTGGGAATAATATCTTAACGTCATTGCAGCATGGTATGATTTTTAAAGTTTCTGCAATTTCATTTATGTGTCGCCGGTATTTTCAGGATTAATTAGCCTTTCTCGGTCCTTGATTTTGTCTTAATTCGAAATTTATATATAACCCCAACTTTCCTTGTCTTAGCCAAAATTCAGCAGATGGGTAACAAGTCTAGTTCAAAGTATACAAAGAAAATTAAAATGTTAAAACATCCAGTTTTCGACTATCGTTGTTAGTGTGGTTCGTTTTTACTATGTAAGTTTTTACTTATGCAAGTATTGTGTAGTGTTTGTATTATGTAATTGTTACTAGTTCATGCTGTAGAATGTTTGTAGGTGAGAAGTGAATAATTTGGGAAGGGAATGTTTTGAATTCATTTAAAGTTTGAGGGTTTAATGAGAAGGGGATAAGACAAATTTGGGAAATTTAACTTAAAACAGGGGGGAGAATCTGTAAAGTATGTAGAACATAGATTCTAGAAGCTTTTCCGGGCGTCGCATTTCTTAGTTATTTGGGCATTTATGTGTCAACGAGAGTGGTCCAGGGGGGGCTCTGGGACTAAAGCTAGCCATGGGAAAGGGCTTGTTCCCAGGCCTGGAACTTCCGTTACAGGAAAGTTAAATTCTTGCTTCTTTTCTAAAGGCAGTCCATCTTTCGCCTTCGTCGTAGCTAGTTGTTCTTGTGCTACCTTATTTTCTCTATGTGTATTCTCACGTTATTTAATAAAGACCATGTACCAACGTTTATCGTCTATCTTTGGAATTTACGTAAACCATTCCATCTGCCAATATAAAAAGGCATACAAATAAAGAACTAAAAAGAGATTTACATGTGTTAATTGTATTTAGTACATGACAAAGGATTCGTGTTTCGAAATATACATTTTTTTATATGTTTTGAGCGGGGGTCAAACTCAACATAAAGATATAAAAACTGTCATAGCGAACAATTATAAAAACAAATTCTCCAGTTACACATTTTTCTGTTGAAAGACCTTATATCTCTGGGGGGGGGGGAGGTTTAAACCACAATTGATTTGTAGGATAATGATAAAATAATAATAGACATTGGAAACACAGATTTCTCTCATATATCCTATGTATGAGGGCGATTTTAACCATCTTTAACATTAATTTCTTACTCTATAAGTTAAATATTGACTGTTCTGCCCAAAGCTTAAGGACAGATTGCTGTACCCTGTATCACAAGAATACTATTACAAAGAGTCAAACTTTTTCACCACAATGCTTCAGGGGTGAAAAAAAAAGTCACATACACTAATACACATAACACACAGACTCAGGGGCGGATCCAGGCGTAGTCTTTGAGGCATCTGCATCCCCCCCCCACCCAGGAGGTCCGAATTTACCTTAATTACAGGACTAAGGGGTGAAAAACATCAATAGATGAGCTTAAGTTCAGTTGGTGCCCCCCCCCCCAAACATTAGTTCTCTATCCGCCACTGCGCAGTCACAACGAGTTTTCCCAATGGTAAATAATTGGTAAGTAATTAAATAGCTTTTTGTGTATAAAAGGGCTGTAAATGTTGTATTTTTAATTGCCCCAGAAAGGCAATAGTCAGTTATTAGAAAGAAAGAGCTGGAGCTGAAGGATTGGAAGCCCCCCCCCATATATTGAATGACTTCTGTTTGTTTTAAATTTTAACTCTTCTCTTTGCTTTCATTGGAAAAAAAACACCTCCTTATATTTAATTGCTATTCAAGTGGTCCTTTATTTATAAAAAAAAATAAAATAAATAGCTAAAAATATTACAGTTAGTTGCAGACAGTCCCATAAGAGAGTCTACTTTCAGTTCTCTTTTTCGATAAAATTCTAGATGATATGATTTTCAGTATCTTGGCAAGAGGTTGCGTTACGTGAATAAAAGATTTGAAATGAATCCTCTGGAACCATTTCCTTTAATATCCCCCCGAAGATCTTTTCAAGCACTAACCTATTTCTAATCGTTAGAAGATTGCATAGAAGACAGGTATACCTGATTTAATTTTGGCAAAATAGCTCATCAAACAGTTCGTGGTAACGAACTGTAAGTAAGGTTGATACCAATAGATACATCAAAAGAATCAGATTTTTATGTTGATTTCAAATATATAAGTTTCATCAAATTTAGTCAAACCCATCAAAAGTTTCGAGCCTGAAAAAATTTGCCTTATTTTCTCCTTATAGAAAGGGGGGAAACACCCCCTAAAAGTCATAGAACTTTAAATAAAAATCGCTCCATCAGATTCAGCGTATCAGAGAACCCTACTATAGAAGTTTCAAGCTCCTATCTGTAAAAATGTGGAATTTAGTATTTTTTGCCAGAAGAAAGATCACGGATGCGTGTTTATTTGTTTTTTTTTCCCTGGGGTGATCGTGTCGAACCAGTGGTCCTAGAATAGCGCAGGAGGACTCATTCGAACGGAAATTAAAAGTTCCAATGCCCTTTTTAAGTGACCAAAAAATGGAGTGCAACTAGGCCCCCTCCAACGCTCATTTTTTTCCCAAAGTCACACAATCAAAATTTTAAGATAGCCATTTTGTTCAGCATAGTCGAAAATATATTAAATATGTCTTTGAGGATGACTTAATCCCCCACAGTTCCCGGGGGAAGGGCTGCAAGTTATGAACTTTGCCCATTGTATACATATATAGTATTGGTTAATGGGAAGTATACAGAAGTTTTCAGGAGGGATTTTTTTCTGGTAGGGGGGGTCGGAGAAGAAGGTCACGGGGGAGGATCTTTCCATGGATGATGTTTCCTTGGGGGAAGGGACATTTCTACGAAGGGGGGGCCGTATTTCCCAGCATTATTTTAAAAACGATCAGAAATTAAATAAAAAAAAAGTTTTATTAACTGAAAGTAAGGAGCAACATTAAAACTCAAAACGAACGGAATTTATTATGTATATGAGGGGGTTCGCCCCCTAGTCAATACCTCGCTCTTTATGCTACAGTTTTTAAGTACTTTCAAAAGAGCTATTTATTCTAATAAACCGGCCTGTGTGATTCAGGGTTTGTGATTCGAACAAAATTCGAATTTTAGCGTAAAGAGCGAGGTATTGACTAGGGGGCGAACTCCCTAATATACGTAATAAAAACATGCGAATATAAAAGTTCGTTGCGTAAGTTAATTCGTAAGTTACGTCAGAACAAAATTTCGAGGAAGCCATTTAGACAAAAAAAAAGCAAAATTAACATGCAAATTTCGTTTTGATTATTTATGTAAGGTGACCCAAAATCAAAGCTGCATTAACTCAAAAAGGTTCAGAAATTAAATAAAAAAACAAGATTTTTTAACTGAAAGTAAGGAGCGACATTAAAACTTGAAACGAACAGAAATTATTCCGTATATGAAAGAGCCTGTCCCCTCCTCAACGCTTCGCTCTTTACGCTAAAGTTTGACTCTGTCTCACAAATTTATTTTTTAAAACAATAAAAAACTTTAGCGTAAAGAGTGAGGCGTTGAGGAGCGGACAACCCCTTTCATATACGGAATAATTTCTGTTCGTTTTAAGTTTTAATGTTGTTCCTTACTTTCAGCTAAAAAAAACTTGTTTTTTTATTTAATTTGGAACGAAAAGCGCCTCTTTATACTTAATCGCTATTCAAGTGGTACTTTATTTATAAATAAAATGAACTAAATAAATAAATATATTCCATTCAATAGAAAAAGACAGGTTAACCTGGTTTAATTTTGACAAAAAAAAATCCTTACTTTCGGTTTGAGCATATTTTTCTACGACTCGTCTTCTGCGACTACGACAAGTTTTTGAAACACAATTCCAATGGTTCGAGCTGGAATTCATGCCATATTAGAATTTCCTTTTTTTTTAATTTGACAAATTCCTTTTTAATTCTTAAACCCAATAGATTGGAATTTATTAAAGATATGAGGGTCAAAACCCTGCCTATGGGCTTCAATTACGCTGTAGATGTTTTTGAAAGTTTCCTTCTTATATGACAGGGTTAGCTCAAGTTTACCCAATCTAAATGCCCTTTGTAGGGGGAAGGTGTTGTGTAGATACTTCAAAAGAACACCCTGAATATTATTTAGGCTCTAATCCTTCCCTGAAAGTTTCGTTTACCTAATTCAACCACTTTGCAAAATAGCCAAAATCTCCTTATTTAAAACTTTACCAAGTTATCCTAGGTAATTTCTTTTTTTAATTTGACAAGAAGTTTTACCACCTGAGTCTGTTCCAAATTGAAAATCTAGTAATATAATTTAAAAATGTGACCATTTGTAAACCAGTTGTAGTCATAATAATTTAAGTTCCCCTTTACAAAAAAAGAGTTAAAAATACAAAATGATAGTGTATAAACGTACCTAGATATGCTAGATTCTTCGTATTCACATTCCCTGGCACCCAATAACTGCGGCCTTCTCCTTATTCCAATTTTTTCGACTCTTTGAGCAAATTTAGAAAACAACAAAGAAACTGTTGGCTGTTTTTTAAATATGTATCCATAGAATTGTGCCTCCACATTATGCAACTGCTCTGCTAAAAACCAATCTCTTTTATGTCTAATAGTTTCAGCTTTCCAGAAAAATCTTTTAGAAATGACCTGTCCTACCTCTTTTTCATCTTTTTCAAAGCTCAAAACAAGACTTTCAGTTCTAAATGCTCTTGGATTGGCCATAATTTTCACAAAATGTTCAACAACATAATAAAACTACAAAACTGCCAGGAGAAGACTGTACTTTTAGTTACCCCGGACTTGTTCAGCTCATTTAATTTCAGAAAGCGAACTCAAGTTGTGTCACACTTTGGGATATACTTTGGTCAGCATAATTGGCATAGAATCTGAATCGGGTTGTCTACGAAGGCAATAATCGACGAAATTAATTGATGACGAACATTTGGAAAAGTTTTCAACTTTGGCCAAGTAGAATTTGAAAAGTTAATTTTTATGCGGTGGTGTAAGCAGATTTCTATATAAAGCTGGGTATGTTTATATGTATATTTATGTTCGATGCATTTGTAGATGAATTTGGCCAAGTAGACTTTGAAAAGTTGATTTTTTTTGCGGTGGTGTAAGCAGATCATAGGCAGCGCAATAGCGCTGCCTAAGTAAAGAACGATGTGGGCACAATGTTTATTTATTTTTCCTCCATACCCGGACACTTCGTATCGAAGGAGTTGTCGTGGAAAGTTCGAAAATGGCTCATTCGATTGGAAATTCAAAGGGCTAGTGCCATTTTTAATAGTCAAAAGTGATTGGAGGGCAACAAGCCCCTCCCCCCGCCACGAAAATCATTCCCCAAAACACATCCAATCAAAATTTTTAGATAGTCATTTTGTTCAGCGTAGTTGATTTCCAGATAGAAAATATCTTTTTGAGGAGGACACTCCCCCAAAACCTTCGGGGCAAGGGTTTTAAGTTATGCCCTGGGGGCATATAAGGTTTTTATAGAAGGCGTTGTCGTAGAAACTTCAAAAAAGGCTCATTCGATTAGAAATTCAAAGGGCTAGAGCCCTTTTTATTAGTCAAAGGTGATTGAAGGGCAACAAGCCCCTCCCCCTGCCACGCAAATCATTCCCCAAAACACATCCACTCGACGTCCTTAAACTGTCATTTTGTTTATTATAGTTGCTTTCACGATATAAAAAATAATTTTAGGAAGGACAGTCCCCCTCAATCCTCGGGGGAAGGCTTGCAATTTAAGCTTTAAAGGTACATAAGAACAAGGCAATCACGTATAATTTTGTATTTCTTTTATTCCTTTAGAGAGAGGTACTCTGTATTGAAGAAGCTGTCATAAAAGCTGCAAA
Source organism: Artemia sp. Qi Xiang Cuo (assembly GCF_049724085.1). Lineage (NCBI taxonomy): Eukaryota > Metazoa > Arthropoda > Branchiopoda > Anostraca > Artemiidae > Artemia > Artemia sp. Qi Xiang Cuo. The sequence continues at coordinate 16,773,981 of NC_142795.1, forward strand.
AAGGGCTCATTCAGTTTGAAGTGAGAGTGACTATTGCCTCTTTTAATTGCCGAAAATTATTGGAAGGCAACTAGCTCCCTAGCAAGACCCACCATTTCCCGAAACACATCCAATCAAGATTTTGAGATACCCACTTTGTTCAGCGTGGTTGATTTCCAGATAGAATTTTTTTTTTTAGGAGGACACTCCCTCCCCCACAGCTTTTAGGGCAAGGGTTGTAAGTTATGCCCTGGGGGCATATAAGGTTTTTATAGAACGCGTCGCCGTAAAAACTTCAAAAAAGGCTAATTCGATTTGAAATTCAAAGGTCTAGTGCCACTTTTGATAGTTGAAAGTGATTTGAGGGCAACTAGCCCCCTCTCTCGCCTTCAATTTCCCCAAATAAATCCAACCAAAACTTTTAGATAGTCATTTCGTTCAACGCAGTTGATTTCCAGATATAATTTATGTTTTTGAGGAGGACACTCCCCCACAGCCCTCAGGGCAAGGGTAGTAAGTTATGCCATGGGGGCATGTAAAGTTTTTATATAACGCGTCGTCGTAAAAACTTAAAAAAGGGCTCATTCGACTGGAAATTGAAATGGCTAGTGCCCTTTTTAATAGTCGAAAGCGATTTGAGGGCAACTAACCCCCCTCTCACGCCCACCTTTTCCCCAAACATATCCAGTCAAAATTTGTAGATAGCCATTTTATTCAACGTAGTTGAAAATTTTGGAAATTAGGTCTTTAAGGATGACAACTCATCCCCCACAACCCTCAGGGCAAGGGTTGTAAGTTATGCCCAGGGAGCATGTAAGGTTTTTATAGAAATCGATGTTGTGAAAACATCAAAAAGGGCTCGTTCAATTGAAAATTGAAAGAGCTAGTGCCCTTTTAATAGTCGAAAGTGATTGAAGGGCGACTAAACCTGGTCTCAAGCCCACCATTTCCCCAAACACATCCAATCAAAATTTTGAGATATCCATTTTGTTCAACGTAGTCGAAGTAGTTCAACGTAGTCGTAGTCAAATTAGGTCTTTTAGGATGATAACCCCATCAGAGCCCTTTTTACCCCCATCAAATTGCCCTTTTTAATAGTAAAATGTGAGTGGAGAGTAATTCACCCCCCTGTCACGCCCACCATTTCCCCAAACACATTCAATCAAAGTGTTGAGAGAATCATTTGGTTCAACGTAGCTGGAAACTCTCGAAATTGCATATTTGAGGGTGAAAAGACCCCCAGAGTCAACACGGCCCAGGCTGTAAGTGATGCCCTGGGGGCATTTAAGGTTTTTAATGATAGATTTGTCGTGAAAACTTCAAAAGGGGCTCGTTCAATTGGAAATTGAGAGGGCTAGTGCCCTTTTTAATAGTTGAAAGTGATTAGAGGGTAACTAACCCCCCTCTCACGCCCACCATTCCCCCAAAAACATCCAATCAAAATGTTCAGATGGCCATTTTGTTCAACGTAGTAGAAATTTCTGGAAACTAGGTCTTTGAGGATGACAACCCCCCAGGTCTCAGGGTGAGGGTTGTAAGTTATCCTCTGGGGGCATATAAGGTCTTTTTTGAAAGCTTTGTTGTAGAAACTTCGAAAGGGCTCAATTTATTCGAACTTGAAAGGGCTAGTGCCCTTTTTAATAGTTGAAAGTGATTGGAGAAAGACTAACGCCCCTCTCACGCCCACCATTTTCCCAAAAACATCCAATCAAAATTTTGAGATAGCCATTTTGTTTAAAATAGTTGAAAGTTTAGGAAATTAGGTCTCAGAGGATGACAACCACCCTCACATCCCTTAGGGTAAGGGTTGTAATTTATGCCCCGGGGGGCAAATAAGGTGTTTATAGGAAATGTTTATAGGAAGGTCTAGTGCCCTTTTCAATAGTCGAAAATCATTGGAAGGCTTGACATTTTTATAGTAAAGATAGATGTGGGTATAATGTATTAATTTTTTGTTGTTGTTGTTGTTTAGACCAGGGTACTTTGTATCGAAGGAGTTGTCGTAGGAACTTCGAAAAGGGCTCATTCGATTGAAAATAGAAAGGGCTGATGCTCTTTTTAATAGTCGAAAGTAATTGGGGGGAAACTAATCCCCCTCCCACGGCCACCCTACCATTTGACTTTTTGTTTAAAAACTAAATGTTGTCATAAGATTAAATCAAAATGCACTGTGGTAATGCTAATTCCCAAAAAGGCATCTCAGTAGTATCCCAAGAACGACTGAGGGTATTATGTTCAAACGGTTAGGGTTTCTTTTGCTCTTAAGATTCAACCAAATTAAAATAGCGTAAGTGTATTCAAGCTATCAAAGAAAGTAAACAGATTTTTTTGCGAATGGTATCAAGTTTTCCATTTCAGGTCAACTAGAGTTTGACTCGGTTATTTATTGTAATTTCTGTTCGTTTTGGGTTTCATTTATTTATCGATGCTGAATTTGTGGTAGTTTCGCGCTTGGTAGATTATTTGATTTTATTTTTGCTCGTTTTTTGTTTAATGAAGTTCTTTACTTTTCTTTGAAAAACTTATTTTGTGGAAAAAGTTTTTTTAATTAATTTCTATATAAAGCTGGATATTTTTATATGTATATTTATCTTCGATGCATTCCTAAAGAAACGAATCAAACATTTAGAGAATATTAAATACATTCTTAGACCACACTGGCTATACATGACAAACGAAACTCAGAGAAGAGAGAAAATAACAAAATGAAAAATAAAATCAAAGAGGGTGAAAAAACGAGGATTTTGTCAGCCAGCGAACCATGAAGAAGACAAAATATAAGCAAATATTTCGACAAGGACCTCCCCCAAGTCGTCCTCAGTGCTAAACAAAAACAAAAAAGAGAAGAAAAAAAAAAACGAGAAACTAACCTTTCGAAGTTTCCTGTACAAAGACAGAATAGACACTGAATAAAAAACCAGGCAGGAATCAATGAAAATAAAATTTACAAAGATGATTGTGTAAGGATCTTTCGTCTTGCATTAATTTTGGCTGGTCTACAATTTCGGTTTTCATTAGATATGCAAATAGGTTCTTTTAAGTTTTTTCGGGTGAAAATATTGATTGAGTCCTTCAAGATTAAACTGTCGTAAATTGGGCTCAATGAAATATCTCCAGTATCTCTATTTATTGCTAAATTTTGGTTCATATATTTTTTTATCTCAATTACCTCCTTAAAAGTTTGTAGTACGCCATTAACAGTTGATATTAAAGTTGCCTCGTCAAACAGAACTAGATGGGTCAGGTTTACGAAAATATGCGAAGCCAATGCCATTGGCTTCGCATATTTTCGTAAACTCGACCTGTCTAGTTCTGTTTGACGAGGCAACTTTAATATCAACTGTTAATGGCGTACCACAAACTTTTAAGGAGGTAATTGAGATAAAAAAATATATGAACCAAAATTTAGCAATAAATAGAGATACTGGAGATATTTCATTGAGCTCCAATTTACGACAGTTTAATCTTGAAGGACTCAATCAATATTTTCACCCGAAAAAACTTAAAAGAACCTATTTGCATATCTAATGAAAACCGAAATTGTTAGACCAGCCAAAATTAATGCAAGACGAAGATCCTTACACAATCATCTTGGTAAATTTCATTTTCATTGATTCCTGCCTGGTTTTTTATTCAGTGTCTATTCTGTCTTTGTACAGGAAACTTCGAAAGGTTAGATTCTCGTTTTTTTTTTCTCTTTTTTGTTTTTGTTTAGCACTGAGGACGACTTGGCGGAGGTCCTTGTCGAAATATTTGCTTATATTTTGTCTTCTTCATGGTTCGCTGGCTGACAAAATCCTCGTTTTTTCACCCTCTTTGATTTTATTTTTCATTTTGTTATTTTCTCTCTTCTCTGAGTTTCGTTTGTTAGAGAATATTTTGGACATATTTGCTGTTAAAACCATAAGAAACACGGGCTGATCAGTTTTCTTTGTAAATGAAGGAGAAAGGAAAGTTCGTGAAATTCCCATTAAATGGCTTGACTCATTCATGAGTATCGATGGGTAAAATTTCCTCCAAAATGAAAGAAGAGCGTTTGCGCTCTTCCTGTTTGCGGAGGCTCAAGACTCGAGCTGCTAAGGGCAAAACAAGAGTCATTCAAGAGGGCTGAAGGCCTGAGCTACCGCCCAGGCGAGGCGAGGGCCATTTATAAATACGTACATATATATATATATATATATATATATATATATATATATATATATATATATATATATATATATATATATATATATATATATATATATATATATATATATATATATATATATATATATATATATATATATCAAGGAGGCACACTTGTGCCTCTATAAAGAGGCGACCCACCACAATGTTAAGCGATTTCAGGTCCTAGAGGTCGCAGAGAGACGGCGGTAATTGCATTTTGTAGCCCAAGCTCAAACTAAGAAACCTTGCAAAATTTCATCCTCCTCCGACTTTATCTTCATGGGGTAAACTGGGCCGGAAGTTTGGACCCTCCCACCACAGCCCCCCTTTAACGTTGTCCGATTGGGCTGAAATTTAGAGGTTGAGCTTTCCTAGAGCCCGGGAGCTTATCCTCGAAATTTCAGCTCAATCCGATCACTCCTTCCCTGTTTTCAAAAAAACAAATATAGCCACTTAACGTTCATCATTTCTTTTTTTTTCTTAGCCACGCCTACAGGCCACAGTTGGCAACGGATCCGGGTGAATGAGGACTCATTCGAAGAAGAATTCGACCTGTTAGGGCCTTTTGATATTTTCAGACCGAAAAAATTATCCCCCGAATTTACATTTACGAAAAACCTCGTTTTCCTATATTAGCCCATGTTAATTTTTCCCTCCACAACCCCCCTTTAACGTTGTCTGATCGGGCTGAAATTTAGAGGATAAGCTTTCCTGGGGCCTGGGAGCTTATCGTCGAAATTTCAGCTCAATCTGATCACTCCTTCCCTATTTTCCAAAAACCACATATCAAGATTTTTGGGAATTTGCTTGCGTCGAAAATACCTTCCATTTGCTAAACAACAATTACTACTGTGTTTGTATAGTCCAGCGGCTGAGACTTCAGACTTTCAGGCGGAAAACTCGGGTTCGATTCACCATCAGAGCAACTTTTTTATTTACTTTGAAAAGAAACTCAGTTTCTTTTTTAAATTATTTGAAAAAAATTACGTTTTCTAAAGAGTTAAAGAGGCTGAGTTACAAGGTCGACCCTTAAAACGTACAGGGATTAGGAGGCACAGTTGGGGGCTGTTAAAGAGGCTGAGTCACAAGTTCGAACCTTAAAACGTACAGGGATTAGGAGGCACCCTGTACGACGTGATTTGAGTATTCAGGAATTAAAAGCCTTAACACAAGAATGTTCAAGAGCGGGGGTTTGGGGGGCGGCAGCCCCCCAACTTTAACTCCTGACACGATCAGCTAACAGTTAGTCAAGCAATAATAAGTAATAAACTGTACAAAAACGTGCAGAAATTATTTGAAAAAAACTACGTTTTCTAAAGAGTTAAAGAGGCTGAGTTACAAGGTCGAACCTTAAAACGTACAGGGATTAGGAGGCACAGTTGGGGGGCTACCACCCCAAACCCCCGCTTTCGCAGCCTTTAAATATAAAAAAAAATTCTTTAAACTGAAAGTAAGGAGCGACATTAAAACTTAAAAAGAACAGAAATTATTCCGTATATGAAAGAGGCTGTGCCCTCCTCAACGCCTCGCTCTTTACGCTAAAGTTTTTATTGTTTAAAAAAAGAGTTGTGAGAAAGTCAAACTTTAGCGTAAAGAGCGAGGCGTTGAGGAGGGCACAGCCTCTTTCATATACGGAATAATTTCTGTTATTTTTAAGTTTTAATGTCGCTCCTTAATTTAAGTTTAAAGAATTTTTTTTTTTATATTTAAAGGCTGTGAAAGCGGGGGGTTTGGGGGGTGGTAGCCCCCCAACTGTGCCTCCTAATCCCTGTACGTTTTAAGGTTAGACCTTGTAACTCACCCTCTTTAACTATTTAGAAAACTTATTTTTTTTCAAATAATTAATATACATATATATATATATATATATATATATATATATATATATATATATATGGATAGACTATTTTATGCTTACTAGTTCTCTCTTCTACATTGCGAAGGTCTAAGGTCTACAAGAGTATTTGCAATGGAACAATTTATAAGTACTCTGTGCTTAACAAGGTACTAAGCGACCAAGAGCAGGAGAGATTGCAAGTTGTAGGCCTACTCTGAAGCAAAATAAGAAAATAATAATTGCTATTGGTTGTAATGAGTACTTTGAGATACAAATCAAATAATTGCTAATTCCTTTTTGAACGCCAAATGTAATAAAAGTGAATTGCAATAAGCATTATTGAACGCAGGAATGATCTTCGTCAACATTTGTTTCTCTAGAAGCGAAGGATATATAGGCGTTGAATAGGAAACACCCCCAGACACATCCCCTAGTCCATCATCAACCTAAACACCCAAAATATCAACATTTATGACACATTGCGTAGACCTGTAGCGATAAAATTCCCCAAATTCCCACGATAGACACACGACAGGAAGAAGCAAGCCCATTAAAGGTTTTTAACAGCAAGAGGTATCTAGAAAATAAAACGAAATCATTTAATAGCTTTGTGATGAATCTGCGCTATACGGCAAAGTTAAAACCACCTTTATTTCTTGAGTAAGTGTTAGAGGATTTCAGAATCATTCTAGCAAAAGCTTTCTAGTGTTTATAGTAAAAGCATAAACTATACTGAGCGTCGTTCAATTCTAGATTTGGCAGTCCATATAAATGTCAGCATTTTCCAAATATGGTACTCAGACTGAGTACCATATTTGGAAAATGTTTGGAACTGAGTAACTCAGTTCGTCGTTTCTGTTGACAGAGAAAGAAAGCCTGCAATTTTTTTTATCAAACAGTTCGTGGTAACGAACTGTAAGTAAGGAGCGACCCGGCTCAATGGTAACCGAGACTCTAAAAAATGGAATTTTGATACCAATAGATACACCAAAAGAATCATATTTTAATTCTGATTTCAAATATATAAGTTTCATCCAGTTTAATCTTACCCATCAAAAGTTACGCGCCTGAGAAAATTTGGCTGATTTTCAAAAAAAGGGGGAAAGACCCTCCAAAAGCTATAGAACCTTAATGAAAATTATACCATTATATTCAGCGTATCAGAGAACCCTACTGTAGAGGTTTCAAGCTCCTATCTACAAAAATGTGGAATTTTTCATTTTTTGCCAGAAGAAAGATCACGGATGCGTGTTTATTTGTTTTTTTTCCCCAGGGGTAATCGTGTTGACCCACTGGTCCTAGAATATCGTAGGAGGGCTCATTGGAACGGAAATTAAAAGTTCTAGTGCCCTTTTTAAGTGACCAAAAAATGAAGGGCAACTAGGCCCCCTCCCACGCTCATTTTTTTACCAAAGTCACCCAATTAAAATTTTGAGATAGCCATTTTGTTCAGAATAGTCGAAAATCTAATAAATATGTCTTTTAGGATGACTTAATCCCCCACAGTTCCCAGGGGAAGGGCTGCAAGTTATGAACTTTGCCCATTGCTTACATATTATATTGGTTATTGGGAAGTATACAGACATTTTCAGGCAGGATTTTTTTTGGGGGGTGGGGGGCTGGAGGATGGGGTTACTTGGGAGAATCTTTCCGTGGAGGATGTTTCTTTGGGGTAAGGGACATTAGTTGTTTTTTTTAGTGCTTTCAAAAGAGCTATCTATTCTAATTAAACGGCCTTTGTGATTCAGGGGTTTGTAAATTAAAAAATTGTTTAACTTTTAACGTAAAGAGCGTGGTATTGACTAAGGGGAGAAACCCCTCATATGCGTAATAAAAAAACAATAAAAAAAACAAGCGATACGGCTCAATAGTAATCGAAACTTTTAAAAACGGAGTTTTGATGTCAATAAATGTATCAAAAGAATGGGCTTATAATGCTGATTCTAAATATATAAATTTTATTAAGTGTAATACTACTCATCACAGGTTACGAGCCTGAAAAAATTTACCTGATTTTTTAAAGAGGGGGGAAAAATTCCCTAAAAATGAAAGAATTTTAATGAAAATCACAGCGTTAGATGCAGCGTATCAAAAAACCTTATAAAATTGGTTTCAAGATCATATCTGCAAAAATCTGCAACTTTGTATTTTTTGCCAGAAGAAAAATATACGAATATAGAAGTTCGTTACGTAAATTAATTTGTAAATTACGTCAGAACCAAATTTAGAGACAGCCATTAAGCAAAAGAAAAGTAAAATTTTTATGCAAATTTTGTTTACTTATTTAATGACGGTGAGCCAAAATAAAAGCTGCATTAACTAAAAAACGATCAGGAATTATATAAAAAAACAAGTTTTTTAAACTGAAAGTAAGGAGCGACATTAAAACTTAAAACGAACAAAAATTATTCCGTATATGAAAGTGGCTGTTCCCTCCTCAACGCCTCGCTCTTTTGGCTAAAGTTTGACTCTGTCTCACAACTTTATTTTTAAAAACAATAAAAAAACTTTAGCGTAAAGAGCGAGGCGTTGAGGAGGGGACAGCCCCTTTCATTTACGGAATAATTTCTGTTCGTTTTAAGTTTTAATGTCGGTCCTTACTTTCAGTTTAAAAAAATTGTTTTTTTATTTAATGTCGTAAAAAGATGACATTAATGTCGACAGAGAATAAATCGAACATTCGAACATTCTACTGTCGATATAAATATGAATCGGACGCAGAAATTCACTGTTTTGTTGACATATTCTACGAAACGAATTAGGCTTTAGCCTTGTTTCTGGGAACCTTGTTTCTCAGAAAAGATAAAAAAAGAAGTTTTTTTCAACTGTAAGTAAGGAGCAACATTAAAACTCAAAACGAAGATAAATTATTACGTATGTGAGAGGTTGCCCCCTCATCAATACGTTGCTCTTTATGATAAAGTTTGACTCTTTGTTCCAATTATTTAAGTATGACTCCTGAAACACAAGGGCCGTTCAATTAGAATAATAAGCTTTATTAAAAGTTCCAAGAACTTTAGCATAAAGAGCGGGGTATTGATGAGGGACAACCCCCTCATACCCAGCATATAATTTTTACATACCGCAAAGTATGTAATGATTTTTTTTTCGTGATATATTTGGATTTTCGATGTCTGTTTGTGTGTGTGATTTTTTTTTCTATCTTTTTGTTGCTTTAGTTATTATTCCGTCTGTGTACCTTTTTTTTGACGGGCAATAAATGAATAATGATAATAATGTACGTAATAATTTCTGTTCGTTTTAAGCTTTAATGTCGCTCCTTACCAGGGGCAAATCTCCAGCATTTTTATTGGGGGAAGGGGAGGCAAGAGGGGTCCATATCCGGACAGTCAAGGGGCATGGGGTATATAATGTTTTTCCCACATTGCTGGGGTGGGGGAAATCCCCCCCCCCCCCAAATGACACTGCTCCTTGCAATCAGTTGAAAAAACTTGTTTTTTGTTTCTTATCTTTTTTTCAATAATGCCGAGAAATCCAAGTGCTCCTTCATGGAAAATTCCCTTACCCACAAAAAAATTCTCCATGGAAAGATCCTCCAGCGTACCCCCTCCTCTCCCGAAAAATGTGTGCAAACTTCCCAATAGTCAATACTGTAAGCAATGCGCTAAGTTCATAGCTTGCATCCCTTCCCTAAGGGGTTATGAGGGGAGGCAAGGCATCTTCGAAGACATTGTTATTAGATCTTTCGACTATGCTGAACAAAAAAGGATATCTCAAAATTCTGATCGGACGACTTCGGGAAAAACAGGGTTAGAGAGGGAGATATTTGCCCTTCAATATTTGGTCCTTATATAGGACACTAGAACTTTTTATTTATGATGAAAAGAGCCCCTACCTGGTCTTTTAGGATCACTGGTTCAATACCATCACCCCTGGGAAAAACAAGCAAACAAAAAAACAAATAAACACGCATCTTCGATCATGCTTCTGGCAAAAAATGCAAAATTCTACATTTTTGTATATAGGAGCTCGAAACCTCGAAAGTAGGATTCTCTGATATGCTAAATCTAATGGCATGATTTCCATTAAGATCACTTGATGTTTTGTGGGTGTTTCCCCCTTTTTTAAAAATTAGGCAAATTTTCTCAGACTCGTAACTTTTGATGGGTACCATTAAACTTGTTAAATGTTATATATTTTGAAAGAATCAAATTCGATTCTTTTGATATATCCCCATTTATCAACACTCTGATTCTTTGAGTTTCGGTTAGTATTGAGCCACATCACTCCTTACTTACAGTTCGTTACCACGAACTGTTTGATTAGCCAAAAAAACATGCAAGTTCTAAAAGCTTAAGTTAAGATATATGTTGAGAAAGTAAAGAGAGGCTAGGCTTTACCAGACAAAACGAGTGCCATTTCTGAGGGCCGAATCTGAAGCACCGAGGGGATATGGCAACAAATTTTCAAAAAGCCGGCTTTCTGCTAGCTCCAGTAAGTTCCATATATTTATTTATTTCCATATATATTCCCATTGAATTAACATGTTATTTCATTTTGTTTGATTTGAGTCCCTCTCCAACTTTTTTTCCTATCCCCTTTGCAAAATAGATTTCTGAATTCCTTGCTGGGCATATCTATATTTACAATTAACCCGTTGAAAAAAAAAAGGATATGCAAACGAGTAAACACGCAACTTTTAGTAGGCATCTCAATGGAAATACAGCACCTACGATTTTTATTGTGACACACAAACTTCACTTGTTAATTGGCTAATGGTTGATCGTCTACTGGCTGATGCCAATCAGAAAATTCTACGAAAAATTCTTATTGGCTCAAATTAGCTCTAAGCGAAATCTCGATATTGGTAAAATCTCAATGTGAAAGGGCCCTAACTTGTTAGTTGTTAGTTGCTGAACTTGATGGAATGATTTTCATCAAGATTATTACTCCGTTAAGGGATCTTAGCCACCTCTTCAGCTTTTTCTCACTTTTCCGGGAGAGGGATCTCTGAATTACTTAGGAGAAAGGATTTTCACCGTATTGCACGCCCATCGTATATATACAGGTATGCGTATAAATTTAACCTTCTAATCTAACTTTCAACCCCAAAAGTAGTTGCTATCCTTCCACAACATTTCTAAACGCGCAACTTAAATATATCACTGCAAATTAAGGAAGCTAAGTTGTATCCCCCCAAGTTTGCTCCAAAGGACTTTTTTCAGAAGAAGAAAGACTAGAGCGCACCTCCCAGTAAAATTAACGTTTAATTACTAAAAGCTATGCCGAGGGGTCACCTGCTTTCAAGCGAGGCCTACCCTACATCATGTAGCACATGCCACAGGTGCAACCAGCAGTTATTTACATGGAACATACTGATTCCTTTTTTTCGGAGAAGGGGGATGCTTCATCTGAATCTTAAAAATGTGTTACCATTTAATGAATTCTTGGTCTTCCAAGCGCGGCGTCGGTCCCCTACCAGTTCCACCCGTTGCCTTGTAAGTGCCAGTGGCATCTGGAATACTATTGTAATCTGATCACTTATAGATAGTTTTCAATATCGAACCATGTGAAAATTTTTCTTTCCTCAGATTGTTATACCTATTTCCATTTCCACTTAATTTAGGAGAATAGATTTCAAAAATGAAAACAAAATCTGACACCTAAAACATGCTAATCAGAAAAAAAATAACAAAGATCTTCGTAACATCCTAAAAAGAGGATTTTACAAACTTATATTTAAAAATTCATTCCCAAAAGCACAATGCCTTTTCTTATTAAGCGACAATTCTAAAAAAAGAGCGAATTGAGACGACTTATTTCACCATGTCTAGACTGAAATAAAACAAAACTGGCTTAATCCAAAGGCTAATTCAACTCATTCCTTTTTTAGCCCCTTCCTAAAACTTTCTAGCCATCTATTGAAAAACAAGGAAGGTCAATTTGACTATGGCAATGGCATTAATCCAAAGGCTAATTCAACTCATTCCTTTTTTAGCCCCTTCCTAAAACTTTCTAGCCATCTATTGAAAAACAAGGAAGGTCAATTTGACTATGGCAATGGCATTAATCCAAAGGCTAATTCAACTCATTCCTTTTTTAGCCCCTTCCTAAAACTTTCTAGCCATCTATTGAAAAACAAGGAAGGTCAATCTGACTATGGCAATGGCATTAATCCAAAGGCTAATTCAACTCATTCCTTTTTTAGCCCCTTCCTAAAACTTTATAGCCATCTATTGAAAAACAAGGAATGTCAATTTGACTATGGCAATGGCATCTCAATGCTTGCGCTTTTGCTAATTTTATTATTATTTTTTGTAATATAATCTCAATGCGTTTGTGTATTATCTATCATTTTAATAAAACGCCATGCCTAATGTTCTATGCATTAGTTGGATCATTAAAAGTCAGGATAATCTAACTTACCCATCAAAGGCTTCATCATTATAAACTTCACCCTCTTCATGAAATCTTTCTTCTTGTTCTTCATTGTTTCCCAGAAATTTTTCTTTTTTATCAGATATTAATAGACCTTGTATGCCTTCATCAAGATCGAACTGTGTTTTTAAGTCATTAAGTTTGAGTACATCGTCAGAAACAACAGAATCCACTTCAATAGGTCTATACTTTACACTCGCTGAGCCAATTTCATCATAATCATCATCTGAGTTCTCGAGTATATCGCTGATGTTCTCATTTGCTCCCGTTTTAGATGCTTCAGCAGTCATTTCTTGAAACAAGATTAAGTAAAAAAAATTAAATACATTATTCAACTATAGAATTAAAACAATATTTAGTTTGTACTGAGTCAGGGAAATGAGTTTGCAGGGACGCGAAATTCGGAGACTGCGCTATGAAACGCATTTTTCTGTATTCCTCGTAGCTAAGCTCTTATTAAACGTTAAAACTAATTTATTCGCCAGTAGATCATTGCAGTTAATACCGTTTTTTCTTTACTTTTGAGTCTTTCTTTTGTTTTATATACCGTTTATGTTTTGCTGTTCCCTTTTCTTTATTTGTTTTGTTTATTTTAGGTTAGTCTTCTCTACTTTTATTTTCTTTTCCCGTAGATAAAAGCTTCTGGACAAAAAGCTAAAATATTCGGACCTTTATGATAATTAAATTGATAAAACAAATTTTTTCAACTGAAAGTAAGGAGCAGCATTAAAGCTTAAAACGAACAGAAATTATTACGTATATGAAAGAGTTCGTCCCCTAATCAATACCTTGCTCTTTACTCTAAATTTCGAATTTTGTTTGAATCACAAAAGTCGTTTCATTAGAATAGATAGTTCTTTTGAAAGTACTAAAAAAAACTTCAGCGTAAAGAGCGAGGTATTGACTAGGGGGCAAACTCCCTCATAACGTAATACCTTCTGTTGGTTTCAAGTTATAATGCTGCTCCTTACTTTCAGTTGAAAAAACTTGTTTTTTTTATTTAATTTCAGATCGTTTTTTAAATGATGCTGGGAGATCCGGCCCCCCCTTCATCGAAATATTCCTTCCCCCATGAAAACATCCTCCCTGTAAAGATACTCCAACGTCTCCCACGCCATCGAGCTCCCCCCCCACAAGAAAAAATCCCTCCTGAAAACGTCTGTATACTTCCCAATAACCAATACTATCTAACAGTTTCGTGGTAACGAACTGTCAAGGAGGCACGCTTGTGCCTCTATAAAGAGGCGACCCACCACAATGTTAAGCGATTTCAGGTCCTAGAGGTCGCAGAGAGACGGCGGTAATTGCATTTTGTAGCCCAAGCTCAAACTAAGAAACTTGCAAAATTTCATCCTCCTCCGATTTTATCTTCATGGGGTAAACTGGGCCGGAAGTGTGGACCCTCCAGCCAAAGCCCCCCTTTACCGTTTTCTGATTGGGCTGACATTTAGAAGGTAGGTTTTCCTTGGGCCCGGAAGCTTATCCTCAAAATTTCAGCTCAATCCGATCGCTTCTTCCCTGTTTTCAAAAAACCAAATATAGCCACTTAAATTTCATCTCTCTTTTTTTTTCTTAGCCACGCCTACAGGCCACAGTTGGCAACGGATCCGGTTGAATGAGGACTCATTCGAAGCAGAATTCGACCTGTTAGGGCCTTTTGATATTTTCAGACCGAAAAAATTATCCCCCGAATTTACATTTACGAAAAACCTCGTTTTCCTATATTAGCCCATGTTAATTTTTCCCTCCACAACCCCCCTTTAACGTTGTCTGATCGGGCTGAAATTTAGAGGATAAGCTTTCCTGGGGCCTGGGAGCTTATCGTCGAAATTTCAGCTCAATCTGATCACTCCTTCCCTGTTTTCCAAAAACCACATATCAAGATTTTTGGGAATTTGCTTGCGTCGAAAATACCTTCTATTTGCTAAACAACAATTACTATTGTGTTTGTATAGTCCAGCGGCTAAGACTTCAGACTTTCAGGCGGAAAACTCGGGTTCGATTCACCATCAGAGCAACTTTTTTATATACTTTGAAAAGAAACTCAGTTTCTTTTTTAAATTATTTGAAAAAAATTACGTTTTCTAAAGAGTTAAAGAGGCTGAGTTACAAGGTCGACCCTTAAAACGTACAGGGATTAGGAGGCACAGTTGGGGGGCTGTTAAAGAGGCTGAGTCACAAGTTCGAACCTTAAAACGTACAGGGATTAGGAGGCACCCTGTACGACGTGATTTGAGTATTCAGGAATTAAAAGCCTTAACACAAGAATGTTCAAGAGCGGGGGGTTTGGGGGCGGCAGCCCCCAATCTTTAACTCCTGACACGATCAGCTAACAGTTAGTCAAGCAATAATAAGTAATAAACTGTACAAAAACGTGCAGAAATTATTTGAAAAAAACTACGTTTTCTAAAGAGTTAAAGAGGCTGAGTTACAAGGTCGAACCTTAAAACGTACAGGGATTAGGAGGCACAGTTGGGGGGCTACCACCCCCAAACCCCGCTTTCGCAGCCTTTAAATATAAAAAAAAATTTCTTTAAACTGAAAGTAAGGAGCGACATTAAAACTTAAAAAGAACAGAAATTATTCCGTATATGAAAGAGGCTGTGCCCTCCTCAACGCCTCGCTCTTTACGCTAAAGTTTTTATTGTTTAAAAAAAGAGTTGTGAGAAAGTCAAACTTTAGCGTAAAGAGCGAGGCGTTGAGGAGGGCACAGCCTCTTTCATATACGGAATAATTTCTGTTCTTTTTAAGTTTTAATGTCGCTCCTTACTTTCAGTTTAAAGAAATTTTTTTTATATTTAAAGGCTGCGAAAGCGGGGGTTTGGGGGTGGTAGCCCCCAACTGTGCCTCTAATCCCTGTACGTTTTAAGGTTCGACCTTGTAACTCAGCCTCTTTAACTCTTTAGAAAACGTAGTTTTTTTCAAATAATAAGTATAAGGAGCAACCTGGCTCAATAGTAACCAAAACTCTAAAAAACAGAATTTTGGTACCAGTAGATACATCTAAAGATTCGGGTTTTTATTCTGATTTCAAATATACGAGTTTCATCAAATTTAGTCTAACCCATCAAACGTTACGAGCCTGGAAATATTTGCCTTATTTTTTGAAAAAGGGGGAAACACCCCCTAAAAGTGATAGAATCTTAATGAAAATCAAACCATAAGATTCAGCGTAACAGAAAACCCTACTGCAGATGTTTCAAGCTCCTATCTGCAAAAATGTGGAATTTTGTATTTTTCGCCAGAAGAAAGATCACGGATGCATGTTCTTTTTTTTCTTTTCTTTTTTCAGGGGTCATCGTATCGATCCAGTAGTCCTAGAATATCTTGAGAGGGCTCATTCGAACGAAAATTAAAAGTTCTAGTGTCCTTTTTAAGTGACCCAAAAAATTGGAGGGCAACTAGGCCCCCTCCCACGCTCATTATTTTGCCAAAGTCACCCAATCAAAATTTTGAGATAGCCATTTTGTTCAGCATAGTCGAAAACATGACTAATATGTCTTTGAAGATGACTTAATCCCCCACAGTTCCCGGGGGAAGGGCTACAACTTATGAACTTCGCCCATTGTTTACATATAATATTGATTACCGGGAAGTATACAGACGTTTTCAGGAAGGATTTTTTCTGGGTGGGGGCCGGAGGAGGGGTTACGTGGGAGGATCTTTCCATGAGGGATGTTTCCTAGGGGGAAGGGACATTTCTATGAAGGGGGCGCCGGATTTCCCAACATTATTTAATAAACGATCAGAAATTAAATAAAAAAAAACAAGTTTTTTCAGCTGAATGTAAGGAGCAACATTAAAACTTAAAACGAACAGAAATTATTATGTATATAAGGGATTTCACCCCAGTCAATACCTCGCTCTTTACGCTTCAGTTTTTTTACTACTTTCAAAAGAGCTATCTGTTCTAATTAAACGGCCTTTGTGATTCTGTGATTTGTGATCCGAACAAAATTCGAACTTTATCGTAAAGAGCGAGGTATTGACTAGGAGAAGAACCCCCTCATTTACGTAATAATTTCTTTTCGTTTTAAGTTTTAATGTTGCTCTTTACTTTCAGTTGAAAAAATGAGCGTGGGAGGGGACCTAGTTGCCCTCCAATTTTTTTGGTCACTTGAAAAGGGCACTAAATCTTTTAATTCACACCTCTCACGATATTCTAACACCACTGGATCGATACAATCATCCCTGGAAAAAAAAAAAAAAAAAAAAAAACAAAAAAACAGGCAAGCGTTATCTTTGGCAAAAAAAAATACAAAATTTCACATTTTTGCAGATATGAGCTTGAAAGTTCTACAGTAGGGTTTTCTGATATGCTGAATCTGATGATGTGACTTTCATTAAGATCCTATCACTTTTAGTGGTTGTTTAACCCTTTTTTTTCAAAAATAAGGCAAATTTTTTCAGGCTCGTAACTTTTGATGGGTTAGACTAAACTTGATGAAACATATATTTGAAATAGACATGAAAATCCGATTCTTTTGATGCATCTACTGGTATCAAAATTCCGTTTTTTACAATATTGGTAACTATTGAGCAGGGTCACTCCTTAGTTCGTTACCACGAACTGTTTGATAAGTGAAAAAGTTTTTTCTTATTATTCTTCCATTGTCTTATTGAAGAATAAAATGCGTATCTCTATATGTCCATTACGTTTTAATTGCAGATCTACGTGTAACGTTAAGGGAACCCGCTCTGTTTTTTCGCACGCTATAATCTATTGTGTAATAGTGACTACTTTTCTTGTATTTTTTTTTCCTTACCCATATCAAAAATCACTACAGCATCTAGCTTAAAATGGAAGGCACTTAAATAGGTTACCCACTCTCCAAAACTTTGCGCATATCCCCGAGCATCACTTGCTGCAACTACCATGATAAATCTCCGCCAAGCCACATCCCTTTGTGCCACACATGGCGTGCACCACCAGATACACATAATTTCTCAAAGTGGGCACCTCTCGCCTAAATATTCGCGGAAAAATATAGAGGAAAAGGGAAAATCACTACCTACAGAGCTTTTGGGTGAGAATCCTGCAAGAAATTGAAAATTTGATGAGTTGGCAAATAATTTTTTTCACATATAATTTCTGATAATATAAGAGCTAGGAGAAGACTATCTTTACAGCAAGGCCCGAGAGAAACTTTGCGTTTTTTTTACTGAGCGCTTCTTAGAGATGTACAGGATAGTATTGCGACGGGCATATTGCTTGGTAAAACAAACGCTCGGTAAAAAACGCCAATTGTGTCTCGGGCCTAAGAGTTGACCACCTACATCGATACGAGTCAGACCCTTCTTGAACTAGAATCCTGGCAGCATTCCAAAAAGTGCCTTAAAAACGATACACAGACGAAATGTGCATTTTATATTGGAATCAGTGGCGTCGATTGACTTTTTATTTTTTTGGTGAGGTAAATTTATTTTACAATATCTAGGCGGGGGGGGGGCAAAGTTATTGGTTTTTCAGTTTTCTCAAAAAAAAAACCAAAAAAGGCTATTTTCAATGAAAATATCCCCAAAAGCTATTTTAAAAAATGTAGAGGGGAAAAAAGAACTAGGCGGACAAACTAGACATGTGACTAAGAATTTGTTTTCAGTAGGATTGAACTCGGGAAAGAACTAGGCCAATTATGCAAAATATGTGAGATTATAAGAAATACTCTTAAATTCTCCATATTTGTAGGGATTAGAGTCCCTTTGTAATCATCTAGTTATAAGAACTTTAATATGCCGTTAAATATTTTTATACTTCTCGCTAACGATGCAGAGAATATTAACAGTGCATTTTGTCTTTTGGGTAATCTTTTCCAAACTGCTCCCCTTGGAGCGGATTCTGTGTTATATCGTTTTTTAAATATTCCGTTCATCATGATAAATGTTACAATCCAAAATAAAGGTAGCTTCTGTATCTACAAATTAAATGTCAAAACATAAATATAACATTTACACAGCTCACGCCTTTTAATATTTACTGTTTATTTTACAGCCATTATTGTAATATGTCACCTGTGACAACTCACACAGAGCATTGGCTACCCTTTTTGGCCAACCCGTTATCTCTATCTCTTAGCTGTTTTGCTCCAACGCTGTCCCTCTCTCCTAATTCCTCTATTCATTTTTTGAAGACTTTTTGGTTAAAGTATACGTTAATTATAATTAAAATAATTACACACACACACATATATATATATATATATATATATATATATATATATATATATATATATATATATATATATATATATATATATATATATATATATATATATATATATATATATATATATATATATATATATATATATATATATATATATATATATATATATATATATATATATATATATATATATATATATATATATATATATATATATATATATATATATATATATAATAGCTTAATATTGGCAGACCGCTCTTTTTTTACACTTGTGAGCTTTATCACAGGCGGCGCAATCGCGCTGCCTAAGTAAAGAACGATGTTGGCACAATGTATTATTTTTTTTCCCCTTAGACCAGGGCACTTCGTATCGAAGGAGTTGTCATAGAAACTTCGAAAAGGACTCATTCGGTTGGAAATTCAAAGGGCTAATAACCTTTTTAATAGTTGAAAGTGATTGGAGGACAACTAATCCCCCTCTCACGCCCACCTTTTCCCCAAACACATCCAATCAAAATTTTGAGATAGCCATTTTGTTTAATGTAGTTGATTTCCAGATAGGAATTATGTTTTTGAGGAGGACACTCCCCCCATAGACCTCAGGGCAAGGGTTGTAAGTTATGGCCTGGGGGCATATAAGGCTTTTATAGAAAGCTTTGTCGTAGAGGCTTCAAAAAGGGCTCATTCGATTAAAAATTTAAATGGCTAGTTCCCTTTTTAATAGTCAAAAGTTATTTGAAGGTCATTAATACCACTCCAACGCCCAACTTTTCTCTCAATCAATTCAAACAAAGTTTAGAGCCATAAGTTTTATTCAACGTAGTTGAAACTTTTTGCAATTTTGTGTTTGAGCAGGGCAGTCCCCCACAGTCTTTAGGGCATGGGTTATAAGTTATGCCCTGGGAGGCATATAAGGTTTTTATTGAAAGCTTTGTCGTAGAAACTTGAAAAAGGGCTCATTCGATTGGAAATTCAAAGGGCTAGTTTACAGTATTTAAACTTTAGTTTTTTGTGTTGAAGGGGCAAAAAAAGATACCTAGGTTAGGTTAGGTTACGTATTTAATATATACTATGCTTTACCTCCAACCTCCCCACCCCCACCCCTAATGTGCAAATATATAGAGTAATTTTGTTCATAAACTATTATATTTTTATTCTATTTTTTTTCATTAGCATTAACGAAACTTCACTTCTCGCGTACTTACCAGTTTCTACACAAGTACCGAAATATCTAATTGCGGCTATATATTTGCAAATTAGGGGGGTTGGGGGTAAAGTGTAGCGGCACAGCATCGCAAATGTGTTAGCAGCAATTACTCTGTATATTATAAGTTAAGAATTAGTTTCATAACATGTTTTCTTCTCAATAGTCCCTAATCTAGACCTATACCGGCTATTTTCTAAATCTCCCTTTAGTTTACAAAGTTTCCGTTTAAGAATATCTATCACAAAAATTCTACTAATGCGTTTCTGAATAAAAATTTAACGAGAAACAAAGATAATTACCAAAGAAATATTAAATTTTATCCGAAACACTTAAAATAAAAAACTAAGAGGGTATAACAGAGACAAAAATCTACCGGGCTGTAATTTTTGTGTGAATAGCTCGTTTCAGTTATTTGCATTCTTGGCACCAAATCTTCCGCCTTGTTGTGACGTAATCTCGAGTTCATTTTGGAGCATCTCGCAAAATACTCTCAATATTGCGATAAGAATTGTATTGCTTTCACCTTCACTTTGCCATTCTGTAACAGAATCTCTTAAGCACGAGGATCAGGGTTGCCACTGCGGTCAATTCCTAAAGTACTAAAATTGCCCAAATGTTCGTGCTAACGATTTTCGGCGCAACAGTCAAAAATTTTTGATCCGTTCAAGTGTACTTGGATTAGTTTTAAGTTAAGTTTTTCGTCTGGTTATTTGAAACTTAGCGACAATCTTTCGAAACAAACACGGCAAAAAGTCGGTCCATGTTTTATCAACTTTGCGCCAATATTTCAAAAAGTAATACGGGAAAAGGCGCTTAGTACTTTTTGTACTATTTGTAATAGTCGAAAGTGATTGGAGGGCCACTAGCCCCCACCCCACGCCCCTCATTCCCCCAAACAGACCCAAACAAAATTTGGAGATAGCCATTTTGTTCAGCGTAGTTGATTTCCAGATAAAAAAATGTTTTTGAGGAGGACACTCCCCCACAACCCTCAGGGCAAGGGTTTTAAGTTATGCCCTGGGGGCATTTAAGGTTTTTTATAGAAGGCGTTGTCGTAGAAACTTCAAAACAGGCTCATTCGATTGGAAATTCAAAGGGCCAGTACCCTTTTTAATAGTCGAAAGTGATTGGAGGGCGACTAGCCCCCCCACGCCCATCATTCCCCCAAACACATCCAAGCAAAATTTTTAGACAGCTATTTTGTTCAGCGTAGTTGATTTCTAGATAGATAATGTAGTTTTGAGGAGGACACTCCCCCACAACCCTCAGGGCAAGGATTATAAGTTATGCCCTGGGGGTACATAGGATTTTTATTGAAAAGTTTTGTCGTAGAAACTTGAAGAAGCGCTCATTCGATTTGAAATTCAAAGGACTAGTACCATTTTTAATAGTCAAAAGTGATTGGAGGTCAACTAACTCCCCTCTCAAGCCCACCTTTTCCCCACACAAATCCAATCAAAGTTTTAGATAGCAATTTTGTTCAACGTAGTTGAAAGTCTTAGAAATTTGGTGTTTAAGGATGATAACCCCTCCCCCCAATGCCCTTAGGGCAAGGGTTTTCAGTTATGCCCTGGGGGCATATAAAGTTTTTATTGAAAGCGTTGTCGTAGAAACTTCAAAAGGGCTCATTCAATTGGAAATTGAAAGCCCTAGTGCCTTTTTCAATAGTTGAAAGTGATTGGATAGCAACTAACGCCCCTCTCACGCCCCTCTCACGCCCACCATTTTCCCAAACACATCGAATTAAAATTTTGAGATATCTATTTTGTTCAACGTAGTTGAAAGTTCTGGAAATTTTGTCTTATAGGATGATAACCCCCTCAGAGCCCTCAATGCAAGGGTTGTCAGTTATCCCCTGGGGGCATATACATTTTTTATTGAAAGCGTTGTCGTAGAAACTTCAAAAGGGCTCATTCAATTGGAAATTGAAAGCCCTAGTGCCTTTTTCAATAGTTGAAAGTGATTGGATAGCAACTAACGCCCCTCTCACGCCCCTCTCACGCCCACCATTTTCCCAAACACATCCAATTAAAATTTTGAGATATCTATTTTGTTCAACGTAGTTGAAAGTTCTGGAAATTTTGTCTTTTAGGATGTTAACCCCCACAGAGCACTCAATGCAAGGGTTGTGAGTTATGCCCTGGGGGCATATACTGTTTTTATTGAAAGCGTTGTCGTTTGAACTTCAAAAGGGCTCAGTCAATTGGAAATTAAAAGGGCTAGTGTCTTTTTTAATAGTTGAAAGTGATTGGATAGCAACTAACACCCCTCTCATGCCCACCATTTTCCCAAACACATCCAATCAAAATTTTGAGATATCCATTTTGTTCAACGTACTTGAAAGTTCTGGAAATTAGGTCTTTTAGGATGATAACCCCCTCAGAACCCTCAGTGCAAGGGTTTTAAGTTATGTCCTGGGGGAATGTAAGGTTTATATAGAAAGTTGTTGTATATGATTTATAGAATAGATTTCGGTCTTCCTCAAATCCAATTTTTATTTACAATATATTCTACCTATTCATGAGGTAGAAACTTTGCGAGTCGCGTGATCTTTCTTCTGGCAAAAAAAAATACAAAATTCCACATTTTTGCAGATAGCAGCTTGAAACCTCTAAATTAGGATTCTCTGATACGCTGAATCTGATGATGTGATTTTCATTAAGATTCTATGAGTTTTAGGGGGTGTTATCCCCTTTTTTCGAAAATAAGGCAAACTTATTCAGGCCTGAAACTTTTGATGGGTAAGACTAAACTTGATAAAACTTAAATATTTAAAATCACCATAAAAATCCGATTCTTTTGATATATCTATTGGTATTAAAATTCCGTTTTTTAGAGTTTTAGAGTCCGTTTTTTATTCCGTTCTCAGTTACTATTGAGCCGAGTCGCTCCTTACTTTTTGAAAAATAAACTGTTTGAAAATTGTTTTGTACTGCAGTTCTTGGCGCTAAAATATTTAGCTGCTTAATTGTTGCAAGAGAAGTGAAAAAAACAGATCCTAACAATAATTATACCATTTATACTCTCCAATAGGTAAACTATCTTTGGAAGTGATCAAATTTGGAAAAAATTTCTTGATTTAACAAGCTTCGGGATGAAAAACATCTTCCATAAAAAGTGTTAGCTGGACGTTGATTGACACCTTATTAATTATCAGCGTATCCAGAAGGGGGGGGATAAAGTCTTTTACCACCCCCCCCCCCCAAATGTAGGCTGGACTCGTAAAAACACAACAAAAATTAATATAAACAAATTTTTGATGCGTTTTTCAATTTTTGATGCGTTTTCAAGTTTTTTTTTTGTAAACTCCTCATCGGAAAAAAATCCTTAAGTAAAGCCTCCCCAAACAAATTTTTGTATCTCCAAACAAAAATTATGGATATGACCCTGAAGTCTCTTATGAACATATCAGTAGGAACCTATCATGAGTTATGAGATACACTGCGTGCTGCCATCTACAATTGAGTCTAACTCCGTACGAACACCATATATGGGCATAGCCTCCCTAGGGGAAATGGATTTCCGAGAAATTGATTTGTTGATGTTAGTCCAGGAGAATTGTCTCTGGGCAAAGTTTATTAATGTCTGATGGATGATGTCAAGGTTGATTGATTTGTTGGTGATAGTCCAGGAGAACTGTCTCCGGGCGAAGTTTATTAATGTCTGACGGATGATGTCAAGGTTGATTGATTTGTTGGTGTTCATCCAGGAGAATTGTCCCCGGACGAATTTTTTTATCTTAGAGATGAAGAGATTAACGCGGGGAAGGGTTTCATAGAAATTTCAAATGTGACAGCGCAGGGATGCCCAAACAAAAGGAACACGCAGAAATTACGTTTAGAGATTATTTGGGCGAAACCATTTTGAGACATTTTAGAAGATGATTTAAGCGAAACCGTTTTTTGGCATTTTAGAAGATGATTTTAGAAGATGATTTAGAAGAGGATTTGAGGGTGAAACTCTGTGGTCGTTATAATACACAAGTTCTATTTGAACAGTATTGTGAGGTCCTCTACCCCAACCCCAAAGGGCCCCCATCCCCCTACCCCAAACCTGAAGGAAGCCCCCGGCCCCCAAAGTCCTCCCCGGCCCCCAAAGGGCCCAAGAGACCCCCAAGGCCCCCAAAGCCCCACCGAGGCCCTCCATTCCTCCCTCGCTGATTGAATTTTTTAATTTTTTTCGGACTGAATTTTTTAGACTTAGAAATTATCCAACATTTTTCCGGTTTTTTCTTTAACCCATTGGCAGAGTTTTAGCCTAGAGTTTTAGCTTAGTTAAATTTAGAGCAGAAGTTTACTTTAGTTTTAGTTAAGAGTTTAGACTTCTACCATAGAGTTTTAGCTTGGAGCTTTTGTTAGAGTTCTAGTTTATTTTAGATTTTGTTAAGAGCTTAGAGTTTTAGATTAGAGTCTTTGTTAGAGTTCTATTTTAGTTTAGTTTTAGTTAAGAGTTTTAGCTTAGAGTTTTAGTTAGAGTTGAATTTCAGTTTAGTTTTAGTTAAGAGTTTAGAGTTTTACCTTAGATTCTTAGCTTAGAGTTCTAGTTAGAGTTGAGGTTTAATTTAGTTTTAGTTAAGAGTTTAGGGTTTTAGCTTAGAGTCTTAGCTTAGAGTTTTTGTTGAAGTTCTAGTTTAGTTTAGCTTTAGTTAAGAGTTCAGAGTTTTAGCTTAGAGTTTTAGTTAGAGTTGAAGTTTAGTTTAGTAATAGTTAAGACTTTAGAGTTTTAGCTTAGAGTCTTAACTTAGAGTTTTAGTTAAAGTTGTAGTTTTAGTTAAGTTTTAGTTAAGAGTTTAAAGTTTTAGCCTAGAGTCTTAGCTTAGAGTTTTTGTTGAAGTTCTAGCCTAGAGTATTAGCTTATAGTTTTAGTTATAGTTGAAGTTTAGTCTAGTAATAGTTACGAGTTTAGAGTTTTAGCTTAGAGTCTTAGCTTAGAGTTTTAGTTAGAGTTCTAGTTTTGTTTAGTTTTAGTTAAGAGTTTAGAGTTTTAGCTTAAGAGTAATAGCTTAGAGCTTTTGTTGAAGTTCTAGTTTAGTTTAGTTTTAGTTAAGAGTCTAAAGTTTTTTAGCTTAGAGTCTTAGCTTAGAGTTTTTGTTAGAGTTCCAGTTTAGTTTAGTTTTAGTTAAGAGTTTAGAGTTTTACCTTAGAGTCTTATCTTATATTTTTAGTTAGAGTTGTATTTTACTTTTTTTTTATTTCAGAGTTTAGAGATTTATATTATATTTTTTGATATAGTTATTTATTAGTTTTTTTATAGTTTATATTTATTAGTTTTTTTTATTTATATTTTTATTATAATTTATTTTAATTTATGATATTATATATTCTGTTATATTTATATTGTATTTTAGTTATATTTAAGAGTATAGAGTTTTTTGCTTAGAGTATTAGCTTAGAGTTTTTTTTTAAGCTCTAGTTTAGTTTAGTTTTAGTTAATAGTTAAGAGTTTTAGCCTAGAGTTTTAGTTAGAGTTGACGTTTAGTTTAGTAATAGTTAAGAGTTTAGAGTTTCAGCTTAGAGTTTTAGTTAAAGTTGTAGTTTTAGTTTAGTTTTAGTTAAGAGTTTAAAGTTTTAGCCTAGAGTCTTAGCTTAGAGTTTTTGTTGAAGTTCTAGCTTAGAGTATTAGCTTAGAGTTTTAGTTAGAGTTGAAGTTTAGTCTAGTAATAGTTACGAGTTTATAGTTTTACCTTACAGTCTTAGCTTAGAGTTTTAGTTAGAGTTCTAGTTTACTTTAGTTATAGTTAAGAGTTTAGAGTTTTAGCTTAGAGTCTTAGCTTAGAGCTTTTGTTGAAGTTCTAATTTAGTTTAGTTTTAGTTAAGAGTTTAAGAGTTTTAGCTTAGAGTTTTTGTTAGAGTTCTAGTTTAGTTTAGTTTTAGTTAAGAGTTTAGTTTTACCATAGAGTCTTAGCTTAGAGTTTTTGTTAGAGTTGAAGTTTAGTTTAGTTATAGTTAAGAATTTAGAGTTTTTAGCTTAGAGTTTTAGCTTAGAGTTTTTGTTACAGTTCTAGTTTAGTTTTAGTTAAGAGTTTTAGCTTAGAGTCATAGCTTAGAGTTTTTGTTAGAGTTCTAGTTTAGTTTAGTTTTAGTTAAGAGTTTGGTGTTTTACCTTTGAGTCTTAGTTACCTTTGAGTCTTAGTCTTAGTCTTGAGTTTTAGTTAGAGTTGAAGTTTAGTTTAGTTTTAGTTAAGAGTTTAGAGTTTTTTGGCTTAGAGTCTTAGCTTAGAGTTTTAGTTGAGTTCTAGTTTAGTTTAGTTATAGTTAAGAGTTTAGAGTATTATATTATAGTCTTAGATTAGAGTTTTTTTTATATTTGTAGTTTATTTAAGTTATATTTAATAGTTTGTAGTTTTACAATAGAGTGTTAGATTATAGTTTTAGTTATTCTTGAAGTTTAGTTTAGTTTTAGTTAAGAGTTTAGAGTTTTTTGCCTTAGAGTCTTAGCTTAGAGTTTTAGTTGAGTTCTAGTTTAGTTTAGTAATAGTTAAGAGTTTAGAGTTTTAGCTTATAGTCTTAGCTTAGAGTTTTTGTTAGAGTTCTAGTTTAGTTTATTTTTATTTAATATTTAAGAGTTTTAACATAGAGTCTTAGCTTAGAGTTTTTGTTAGAGTTGAAGTTTAGTTTAGTTATAGTTAAGAATTTAGAGTTTTAGCTTAGAGTCATAGCTTAGAGTTTTTGTTGAAGTTATAATTTAGCTAAGTTATAGTTAAGAGTTTAGAACTTTAGCATAGAGTGTTAACGTAAAGTTTTTGTTATAGTTCTAGTTTAGTTTAGTGTTTTAGTTAAGAGTTTGGTGTTTTAACTTAGAGCCTTAGCTTAGATTTTTTGATAGAGTTCTAGTTAGAGTTTAGTTTTAGTTAAGAGTTTATAGTTTTGGCTTAGAGTTTTTGTTAGAGTTCTAGTTTAGTTTAGTTTTAGTTAAGAGTTTTTAGCTTAGAGTCTTATCTTAGAGTTTTTGTTGAAGGTCTAGTTTAGTTTAGTTTTAGTTAAGAGTTTAGATTTTTAACTTAGAGTCTTAGCTTAGAGTTTTTGTTCGAGTTGAAGTTTAGTTTAGTTATAGTTAAGAGTTAAGAGTTTTAGCTTAGAGTCTTAGATTAGAGTTTTTGTTAGAGTTCTAGTTTAGTTTAGTTATAGTTAAGAGTTTGGAGTTTTACCTTAGAGACTTAGCTTTAAGTTTTAGTTTAGTTTAGTTTTAGTTAAGAGTTTTGGAGTTTTAGCTTAGAGTTTTTGTTGAAGTTCTAGTTTAGTTTAGTTTTAGTTATAAGTTCAGAGTTTTAGCTTAGAGTTTTAGTTAGAGTTGACGTTTAGTTTAGTAATAGTTAAGAGTTTAGAGTTTTAGCTTAGAGTCTTAGCTTAGAGTTTTTGTTGAATTTGTAGTTTAGTTTAGCTTTAGTTAAGAGTTTAGAGTTTTAACATAGAGTCTTAGCTTAAAGTTTTTTTTATAGTTGAAGTTTAGTTTAGTTTTAGTTAATAGTTTAGAGTTTTTAGCTTAGAGTCTTAGCTTAGAGTTTTTGTTAGAGTTCTAGTTTAGTTTAGTTTTAGTTAAGAGTTTAGAGTTTTAGCTTAGAGTCTTAGCTTAGAGTTTTTGTTGAAGTTCTAGTTTAGTTTTAGTTAAGAGTTTAGAGTATTAGCTTAGAGTCTTAGCTTAGAGTTTTTGTTAGAGTTGAAGTTTAGTCTAAACTAACATAACCACAAAATTCCACAATATTACATAGATATACCAAAACCATAGGTTAGATTAGGTTAGGTTAGAGGTTAGGTTTCTCCATATTTAAGTTAGATTAGATTAGCCTAGGTTAGGTTAAGTGGCAAGCGCCACTTAACCTAACCTAACCTATGGTTTTGGTGTAATATTACATAGTCTATGTAATATTGTGGAATTTTGTGGTTATGCTAGTTTAGACTAAACTTCAACTCTAACTAAATCTCTAAGCTAAGATTCTAGGCTAAAACTTTAAGCTAAAACTCTTAACTAAAACTAAACAATAACTCTAACTAAAACTCTAAGCTAAGACTCTAAGCTAAAACTATAAACTCTTAACTATAACTAAACTAAACGAAACTTCAACCCTAACTAAAACTCTAAGCTAAGACTTTAAGGTCTTTCCCTTCATGTATGAAGTCCGCCCGTGTCATTGCACTACACAAAGGGGGAGATATAAAAGATCCGTCCAACTATAGGCCCATATCTATTCTATCTGCTTTCGGAAAAATTATTGAACGTTGTTTGTACGTGAGGATTGTAAATTTTCTTGACAAGAATGGTTTTTTCAGTAAGTCCCAAGTCGGGTTTTGAAAAGGACATTCTACAGAGCATGCTATTTTGGCAGTAACCCAGTTTATTCATGATGCCTTGGATAAGGGTGAAATTCCAGCTTCTATATTCGTGGATATACGGAAAGCGTTTGACACTATTTGTCACATGATTTTAAATGAAAAATTGTCTAATTGTGGTATACGTGGTCCGGCTAAATCGATAATATTGTCATATTTAAGCGATAGAGTCCAGTGTATTGATGGGGGCGAAGTTATATCAACGTCTTCGAACCAGTCAAATAAAGTTGGAGTGCCCCAAGGTTCAATTCTCGGCCCTCTGTTGTTTCTAATTTATGTTAATGATATTAGTAATTCAGTTGAGGACCTAGGGCTGACCGTTCTCTTCGCAGATGACACAGCTTGTAGTGTCTCTGGAATCGATGAAGATCGTGTCAAACATAATTTAAGTCTAGTATTCGATAGACTAGTAGCATGGTTTATGGCAAATAGGCTAGCTCTGAACACTTCAAAAACAAAGTTTATGGTATTTTCGCGTACGTCACGGGCACTTCCATGTCTGAAGTTGATTAAGTCATCTGTTTCAGGTATAGATATATCACGTGTTGAAATTATTCGTTACCTTGGTGTACTGGTTGACTCAAATTTGAGTTGGAAGCCGCATATAAATGGTATAAGATTGAAGCTTGGGAGGAACGTGGGTATTATGCAACGTATGAAATTCATTTTGCCGCTCAAAGCTATGCGTTCTATTTATTTCGCTCTTGTTCATTCTTATCTAAATTACTGCCCACTTATTTACTTGAATACTTTCAGATCCCATTTAATTCCGCTTCAGAGGCAACAAAATAAGGCGCTTCTTATTTTAAAAAGTTATCTTCCTTCCCCAGCGTCTTTCCCCAGTAAGTCTTCTACAAAGAGTTTATATTGTTTATTGAATATTCTTCCTGTTGAGCTTGCAGTTACTTTTAACTCGATATTATTCAAGGTTAATCATAATCTCCTGTCACTGCACAGTTATTTCTTTTCTTTTGATTTGTTCCCAGTTGCTCCGCCATCTTTTCATCTAGCTCGCAGCATACGCAAACTACGCCAGCCGTTGATAATTTCAGAGAGGTCCCGGTTTTTTCTACGAAATAGTGTGGTCGCCGCGTGGAACCATTATGAATTTATTTTTGATTTTGATGTGTCGATTTGAATTTAAAAAAATAAAATAAAATAATTCCTTTTTGAAATTTATTAGTCGTATAATATTTTAAATTTTTTTTTTTTTTTTTTTTTTTTTTTTCTTTGATCTCTCTCGGATCTTGATATCCTTCTTCTTGTCCCATTACTGGTTGAGAGTTGTTTATGTATCGTCGGGTGGGTGTCTGCCGTGATGTGGTGAGTAATTAACCTTACATTTATTGATTTATTTATATTTGTTTGTGAAGTCTACCATTTTGAATGAAAATCCGTATATTTCTTTATTGTTTTTCTTTTTTTATCTGTGCAAAACGAGCTTTTCTCACTGCCAGATATCTGTATATATTTAGTGTCATTATGTAAGATTGAATAATAAATGAACCTGAACCTGAACCTGAGGTAAAACTCTAAATTCTTAACTATAACTAAACTAAACTTCAACTCTAACTAAAACTCTAAGCTAAGACTTTAAGGTAAAACTCTAAACTCTTAACTAAAACTAAACTAAACTAGAAATCTATATCTAAAACTCTAAGCTAAGACTCCAAGCTAAAACTCTAAACCCTTAACTATAACTAAACTAAACTTCCACTCTAATTAAAACTCTAAGTTAACACTCTAAGGTAGAACTCTAAACTCTTAACTAAACTAAACTAGAACTTCAACAAAATCTCTAAGCTAAGACTCTAAGATAAAACTCTAAACTCTTAGCTAAAACTAAACTAGAACTTCAACAAAAACTCTAAGCTAAGACTCTAAGGTAAAACTCCAAACTCATAACTAAAGCTAAACCTAAACTTTTCAACTCTAACTAAACTCTAAGCTAAGACTCTAGGCTCTTAACTAAAAATAATCTAAACTAGAATTCTAAATAAAACTCTAAGCTAAGACTCTAAGGTAAAACTCTAAACTGTCAACTAAAACTAAACTACACTAGAACTCTAGAAAAAGCACAGAGATAAGATACCAAGCTAAAGCTTTAAACTATTAAATAAAACTAAACTAGACTAGATCTCTAACTAAAATTCTAAGTTAAGACTCTAATTTAAAACACTAAACACTCAACTAAAACTAAACTAAACTTCAACAATTACTAAAACTCTAAGCTATGACTCTAAGCTAAAACTCTAAACTCTTAACTATAACTAAACTAAACTAGAACTAAAACCCTAATCAATGATTCTAAGCTAAACTCTAAACCCTTTACTAAAACTAAACTAAACTAGAACTCTAACAAAAAACTCTCAGCTAAGACTCTAAGGTAAAACTCTAGACTCTTAACTATAACTAAAATAAACTAAACTTCAACCCTAACTAAAACTCTAAGCTGAGACTTTAAGGTGAAAATCAAAACTCTTAACTAAAACTAAACTAAACTAGAACTCTAACTAAAACTCTAAGCTAAGAATCTAAGGTAAAACTCGAAACTCTCAACTAAAACTAAACTAAACTAGAACTCTAACAAAACTCAGAGATAAGAATCTAAGATAAAACTTAAAGCTAGTAACTAAAACTAAAGTAAACTAGAACTATAAATGAAACTCTAAGATAAGACTCTAATGTAAAACTCTGAACTCTTAAATAAAACTAAACTCAAATACAGCAATAACTAAAACTCTAAGCTAAGACTCTAAACTAAGACTCTAAACTCTTAACTAAAACTAAAATGAACTATAACTAAAACTCGAAGCTAAGACTCTAAGATAAAACTCTAAACCCTTAGGTATAACTAAACTAAACTAGAACTCTAACAAAAAACTCTAAGCTAAGACTCTAAGGTAAAAATCTAGACTCTTAACTACAACTAAAGTAAACTAAACTTCAACCCTAACTAAAACTCTAAGCTAATACTTTAAGGTAAAAATAAAAACTATTAACTAAAACTAAACTATAACTATAACTAAAACTCTAAGATAAGAATCTAATGTAAAACTCTAAGCTCTAAACTAAAAATAAACTAAAGTATAAAACTAACAAAAACTCTTAGCTAAGACTCCAATATAAAACTCTAAACACTTAACTAAATCTAAATTAAACTAGAATTCTATATAAAACTCTAAGCTAAGACTCCAAGCTAAAACTCCAAACCTTTAACTATAACTAAACTAAACTTCAACTCTTCGTGAAAATTTAAGCTAAGACTCTAAGGTATAACTCTAAACTAAAACTAAACTAGAACTTTAACAAAAACTCTAAACTAAGACTCTAAGCTAAGACTCTAGGCTAAAACTCTAAACTCTTAACCAAAACTTAACTAAACTACAACTTTAACTAAAACTCTAACTAAAAGTCTAAGACTCTAAACTAAAACTCTAAACTCTAAACTAAAACTCCAAACTAAACTCTAACAAAACTCTAACAAAAAACTCTAAGCTATGAATCTAAGCTAAGACTCAAAGCTAAACTCCAAGCTCTTAACTGTAGCTAAACTAAACTTCAACTCTAACTAAATTCTAAGCTAAGACTCTAAGGTAAAACTCTAAACTCTTAGCTACAACTAATTAGCTTAACTAAAACTAAACTAAACTAGAACTCTAACAAAAACTCTAAGCTAAGACTCTAAGCTAAAAACTCTAAACTCTTAGCTATGACTAAACTAAACTAGAAGTCTAACAAAAACTCTAAGCTATGACTCTAAGCTAAAACTCTAAACTCTTAAATAAAACTTAACCAAACTACAAATTTAAGTAAAACTCTATGCTATGACTCTAAGCTAAAACTCTAAATTCTTAACTATAACTAAACTAAACTTCAACTCTAACTATATCGCTAAGCTAAGACTTTATAGTAAAATTCTAAACTCTTAACTAAAACTAAACTAAACTAGAACTCTAACAAAAACTCTAAGCTAAGACTCTAAGCTAAAAAACTCTAGACTCTTAACTAAAACTAAACTAAACTAAAACTCTAATTAAAAGTCTAAGTCTAAGCTAAAACTCTAAACTCTTAACAATAACTAAACTAAACTAAAACTCAAAGCTAAGTCTCTAAGGTAAAACTCCAAACTCTTAACTATAACTAAACTAAACTAGAACTCTAACAAAAACTAAGTTAAGACTCTAAGCTAAAACTCTTAACTATAACTAAACTAAACTTCAACTCTAACAAAAACTCTAAGCTAAGACTCTAAGGTAAAACTCTAAACTCTTAACTAAAACTAAACTAAACTAGAACTTCAACAAAAACTCTAAGCTAAGACTATAATCTAAAAACTATAAACTCTTAACTAAAACTAAAATAAACTAGAACTCTAAGAAAAACTCTAAGCTAAAACTCTAAACTATTAACTAAAACTAAACTAAACTAGAACTCTAACAAAAACTTTAAGCTAAGACTCTATGCTAAAACTCTAAACTCTTAACTAAAAATAAACAAAACTATAGCTATAACAAAAAATCTAAGCTAAGACTCAAAGGCAAAACACTAAACTCTTATCTAAACCTAAACTAAACTAGAACTCTAACAAAAACTCTAAGCTATGACTCTAAACAAAAACTCTAAACTCTTAAATATAACTTAACTAAACTATAACTTCAACTAAAACTCTAAGCTATGACCTTAAGCTAAAACTCTAAATTCTTAACTATAACTAAACTAAACTTCAACTCTAACAAAAACTCTAAGCTAAGACTGTAAGGTAAAACTCTAAACTCTTAAATAAAACTAAACTAAACTAGAACTCTAACTAAAACTCTAAGCTAAGACTAAGCTAAAACCCTAAACTCTTAACTATTAATAAACTAAACTTCAAATCTAACTAAAACTCTAAGCTAAGACTCTATGCTAAAACTCTAAACTCTTAACTAAAACTAAACTAAACTAGAACTCTAACAAAAACTCTAAGCTAAAACACCAAACTCTTAACTAAAACTAAACTATAACTAAAACTCTAATCTAAAACTCTATGCTAAAACTCTAAACTCTTAACCAAAACTAAACTAGAAATTCAACAAAAACTCTAAGCTAATACTCTAAGGTAAAACTCTAAACTCTTAACTATAACTATAACTAAACTTCAACTCTAACAAAACTCTAAGCTAAGACTCTATGGTAAAACTCTAAACTCTGAACTATAAAATAAGTAAGCTACAACGCTAACAAACCCACTATTCTAGCTTTCTATGGTAAAACCCTAAACTATTGGCTGAAACTTAAGTAAGCTGAAACTTTAAAAAAATTCCAAGTTAAGACTCTATGCTAAGACTTTAGGTTAAAACTTTAAGCTCTTATCTAAAATTTAACTGAAACTACAACTTTAACTTAAACTCTAAGCTAAGACTCTAAGCTAAAACACCAAACTCTTAACTAAAACTAAACTAAAATTTCAACAAAAACTCTAAGCTAAGACTAAGCTAAAAACTAAACTCTTAACTGTTACTAAACTAAACTAGAACTCTAACAAAAACTCTAAGCTAAGACTCTAAGCTAAAACTCTAAACTCTTAACTAAAACTAAAGTAAACTTCTACTCTAACTAAAACTATAAGCCAAGACTCTAAGGTAAAAATCTAAACTCTTAACTAAAACTAAATTTAACTTCAACTCTAACTAAAACTCGAAGCTAAGACTCTAAGCTAAACTCTTAACTAGAACTAAACTAGAACTCTAACAAAAACTCTAAGCTAAAAACTCTAAACTCTTAACTAAAACTAAACTAAACTAGAACTCTAACAAAAACTCTAAGCTAAGACTCTAAGCTAAAACTCTAAACTCTTAACTAAAACTAAAGTAAACTTCAGCTCTAAATAAAACTAAGCTAAGACCCTATGCAAAAATTCTATGCCAATGGGTTAAAGAAAAAACCGGAAAAATGTTGGATAATTTCTAAGTCTAAAAAATTCAGTCCGAAAAAACTTTAAAAAATTCAATAAGCGAGGGAGGAATAGAGGGCCTCGGTGGGGCTTTGGGGTCTCATGGGTCCTTTGGGGACCGGGGGCTTCCTTCGGGGTTGGGGTAGGGGGATCGGGGCCCTTTGGGGTTGGAGTAGAGGACCTCACAAAACTGTTCAAATAGAACTTGTGTATTATAACGACCACAGAGTTTCACCCTCAAATCTTCTTCTAAATCATCTTCTAAAATCATCTTCTAAAATGCCTCAAACCGTTTCGCTTAAATCATCTTCTAACTAGTCTCAAAACGGTATCGCCCAAATAATCTCTAAACGTAATTTCTGCGTGTTCCTTATGTTTCGACATCCCTGTGCTTTCACATTTGAAATTCCTAGGAAACCCTTTCCCGCGTTAATCTCTTCATCTCTAAGATCAAAACATTCGCAAGGAGACAATTCTCCTGGATGAACACTAACAAATCAATCAACCTTGACATCATCCGTCAGACATTAAAAAACTTCGCCCAGAGACAGATCTCCTGGACGATCACCAAAAAAGCGATCGTCCTTGACATCATCCATCAGACATTAATAAACTTTGCCCGGAGACAATTCTCCTGGACTAACATCAACAAATCAATTTCTCGGAAATCCATTTCCCCTAGGGATTCTATGCCCATATATGGTGTTCGTTCCGGAACTCATGAGGTTAGGTTACGCAATCAATTTCTCGTAAATTGATTGCGCCGCACCGCCGCCGCACCGCCGGGGCCAAAACAGCACGCCGCCACCGCACCACCGGGGCCAAAACAGCGCGCCGCCGGTAAGATGTCGGCGGCGCGCCGCCAGCACGATCAATGTTGACCGCAAACATTAATGTTTTCATCAGTCTTTCTCAAATCACAGCTTAAATTTACAACAGATTCGACCCTATCCATGCGTTCAAAAATTCACAAGTCGCTGGCTGGAAACTGGTCTTCTTCGTTATTCATCAAGAAAAGTGGAAATCTGATAGAAACGAAATGGCTGTGGCGTTTCAGAACCCTTGCATAATACAAGTAGTTGGAGTATCTGTAAGCTATATATTCTTAACATAAATAATTATCCAAATTAGTAGTTTTTTTCATCGAGCATTACAGCATACAAAACTTCAAATACCGTATCACAAAATTCGTCAGTTATTTGGGTAAACACTTTGAATATAACTTTGAACGTAGAAGCTTGATTTTTTCATAATGCCCTTTGCCTATATCTGTTTTGTCACATTTAAAACAGTTGAAATGGACGATTTTGATTGTTTTTTTTCCTCTTTTGGATTCCTAAAAAGCTTTCTTGTATTAAAAACTGGTTTTGAATAACAATCTAAAAAAAATGCATTTTAAAGTTTTTTTTGGGCTTCTTTATAGAATATATGTCGTGTAGGCTAAGGCTGAACTGCTGCTTTTTTATTGCTTTTGGCTGCTCTTTTGGATATTATTCATTTTTTCTTTTGGGGATTCCTTCCAAATTATTAACTCATAAATACCTAATATCAGTCAAATTATAAACTGTATCCTCGTAAAAGGAGTAAATTTATCAAACTGAAAAATACATGATGAACACTTCAATTACGATGAAACAAAAAACACTTTATGGTTTATTCGGTATGAAGAAAAATGAAGTGCCAGCTATTTTCTTAGGTAAAAAATGAAAAGCTCATTCGTTTTAAATGTAATTAAATGGAATAATATGCGAACTGAAATAGCTCCAAGAAGATGTTAAAATTTTCTTCCTAGTTCGTCACTTTTAATCCAAGCAAAATGTTAGGAGACTTAGTATGAGCTATTGAGATTAAGCTTTGATTTCCAAATGCTCACAAAAATTACCAAATTTAAAAAAGTCGCAAAAATAAGTCACCTGTGGTCAAAATACTCAAAGACTCCTCTTTGATCCCCACCCAGGCTCAAAGCTTCTGCTATGGTCATATCAATGGAAATCTCCAAAGAGTTTCCTTTTAAAATATCTTTCAAGCGTAGTTATAAAGCGTAAGGGTATTTAGCCTTTTTTGCTTTTCTTCAAAACTTCGAAAAAAGTGTCATAATATTCCAAATGATACATTTGTTATATTTGTGCATGTTTTTGGTAATCATTTGTGGGGGACCGAATTTTTTAGACCACTGTAGATACGTAAGAACGTTGCAACATCTAGTACCCTGAGGTCACAAGACTGTCAAAAACTCCTCCTTGAACCTCCCAAATTGAAAACTTTTATTATGACCTGGCCTTTTAATGTAACTTCGGCACTGGACCAAGGGCGCCATTGTCACTAGAGCGCAACGTTAGGTGGGGATGTCGATATCGCTTTTGTCACACCAATTCGTTTTAGTCTGAATCTGCCTGGTACTTATGAATGAATGGTTTCAAAGTAAACCCGTTTCATCAAAAAGGAAAAAACGGGTTGGACGCATATGTCCCTTTCCCTTTGGACGATAAAACTATACTGTTGCTGACTTTTCAACTTTTTGGCATCCCTGCTTTCAGTAACAATAATACAAAATCAAGGTACTATCACTTAAATATAATAACTCCCTATTCTCCCCCCCCCCCTGTATACCATCTTGATAGGATACCGTCTCTGCTTAAAAAAAAAAATTAACTTATTGGCATCCCTGCTTTAAAAAAAATCGAGGTATTATCATTTAAATATGATAGCTCACTACCCCCCCCTTGATAGGATGCAGTCTCTGCTTAAAATTAAAAAATTTTTAGCTTCTTGGCATCCCTGCTTTCAATAAAAAAATTCGAGATATTATCATTTAAATGTAATACCTCCCTACCCCCCCCCCCCTCTGGATACCACCTTGATAGGATACCATCTCAGCTTTACATTAGAAAAATAATTTACTTAATAATTAACTAGGTAATTAGGCCAGTAGCCTATGAGAAATCGCAAAATACCCAAGACAATGAACAAGTCCCAATGGGGGGCCCTAGGTCTATCAAAATATTTCAATGGTTTCCCAGGGAATTTGATATCATTTTCTTCTGTCTCCACTTTAAATGAAAAAATTATTATCTTTTTGGCATCCCTGCTTTTAATGAAAAAAAATGAGGTATTATGATTTAAAATGATAGCCCCCTATCCCCCCCCCTATAGGCAATAATTTACAATTTTTTTATGAATCATATTTTTGGGGTAACTTCCGTTTCAATCTTTAATTCCCCAACCTTGTGCATAGCTTAGTCTATAGCTAAATTTTGTCTCAATAGATGGTTGTTTTTTTTTTTTTTGGGGGGGGGGGGGTTCCGGGGTGACGCATAGATTTTCGGGGAAATGCCCAAAAATTCAGGGATAGTGCAAGCCCTGCTTGATTTCTAATCAGGAAAATCGAAATACTAAACCACACGAGAATGAAAAGCTCCGACTTTTCATTCTCGTGTGCATTTCCATTTTTGGGCATTTCCCCGAAAACCCCGAAAACGGATACGTCCTTGCTTCCAGGTATAGTTTCCGCTAGGTTATATCTAAATTATGTTATCCAAACCTCGTACTGTTTTGTCTTGCGGGGTGCTGGACAGTCCAAAATTGACATTAAGCAGCCGAGCTCACTACAAAAATCCCAACAAGTGTTGCAGTGCTTTTCAAATAAAAATAGCAC
Organism: Artemia sp. Qi Xiang Cuo; assembly: GCF_049724085.1. NCBI lineage: Eukaryota > Metazoa > Arthropoda > Branchiopoda > Anostraca > Artemiidae > Artemia > Artemia sp. Qi Xiang Cuo. The sequence goes on from NC_142795.1 coordinate 16,811,656, forward strand.
AGTCCCATTCGAGCATTTTCAAAACGGCACTACGAGTCCTCATTCCACTTTCACCCAGCTAGAGATCTGACACGGTCCATTCCATAATATTTACTTCCAAAAGCGTAGTAGCACAAGCGAAAACAAAGCCAAACAAAAAAGAGCTGGTCAAGCCAAGCAGATGCATCCTTCTGTTTTAAAATTTAATTATTCCTTATTCCTGAGCAATACTTGTCTGTCAAACCATTTTTTTTTCACAGCAGTCAAACATATAGAGCACTGCGTCTACAAATAAGTGACACACCATGGGACAGCAACACCCTTACACAAATTAAATACTAACACAAACAGTGACACCCTAATAAAAATTAGTCGGATTCCTTTATTCTGTAAAAGAATATTTATTTTTAATTTTGCCTAAATTCTAAATCAGTGCATTTTTCAGCATTCAGTGATCCTTCAGGTCAATATAGAGAGGGGCAGAATTTAACGCCCAATCTACCTTCATTATCCACGATTCATAAAAAAAAAATCTTAGAGACCACCATGGAAAAAATTATAAGAGATTGGAAACTGCTGAGCTAAAGATGCCGCAGTATCTCTGTCCCAAATGTGACGTGTTTTCTTCCCCTATGCAGCAAATTTGCTTCCGCGAAAAGGAGTAGCGGCCGAACCCAGCGATTCTTAATTAAACAATAACTCAATTTGAGAAAGCAGGAGATGCACCCTTATGGCAAAACGTTATTCCCGATTTCGGCACAATACACGACACATATTGCAAGTCTGTATTACTTGATACTGTCTAAACAGTTTTAGTCGTTATGAAGCCGATCGAATAGGGGTCTCTTACCATTTGCGTACCATCCCATTCATGTGATAAGGACACAAGTGACAAAAATGGTAAACTGAGGTATTTACTTTCCATTGGCTGAATTCTCTTTCTGATTAGGTCAGTAAAGTAAATTTCCCCTCAATTAAGCCAAAAGTTCACAGAAGACGAACGAATCATTTCTTAACTAATTCATACAATATTTTTTACAAAACCTTACCTCTTCTTCAGTTCTCTTTTTGTTGGTTCACTTGACCCTAATCGTTTTGGCCTCAGGAGGAGGAACTTTACAACAGTTATTACAGTCCTTCAAAATTTGGAATTGCGTATTTATCCTCTTATCGCATGAATTATAACGTATGGATTAATCTGTTCCAGACAGAGGTAATTACATTAATGATTATAACTTCACAGCTGTCAAAATGTTTACATATATCTGAACGATTAGAGCTTAGAACCCTTACAGAAAAAAGGAGAACCAATATTAAAAAACAAATTTATTTTTCCCTCGGTTATACAAAAGCAACTTATAAAATTAAACGAGATTATATAAATCCCTTCTTTCTATATATACAACTAAAAGTAAACTTGTTCCATGTCACCTCGATGGATATTAAAAAAGGCATTTATACAACACTACATAATTTTGAAGTTAAGCACAGCCAATCCCACACAGAACACATAGATAAACACAGAATTTAATTTTCGACTTCAAGGAGTGTCGAAGACCATCAAGATTGGACCAAGAAATTTTACCAAGTAGCAAATTTTCCTTCTTTTAGAAGTTCCCAGAAAATGGTTACAATTTCCCAAATTTTTCAGAGGAGACAAATTTTTGAAAATTGCAGTCCTAAATGAAATACTGTATCATTTAATTTGGCTTTGAGCTCTGATCCAAGCAAATTGCACATTTAAATTCGGAGGAAGGGGGATTTTCCCTCTATTCTGTTGTGAGGCGAATAAAAAAAAGAAAAAAAAAAGATAGTGATGTCACACTGCAGGAATTCTCATTTAAGTTTGAGTTAGGTTTGAAGATTATTTCTAGATTTTTATTCACATTAGAAGGTCAAATTTTTAAATTTCCCACCCAATCAATGTCCACTAAGCTAGTTAACAATTGTTTCTGCGTGATGACAGCACATTGTTAGCAACAGCTGTACAGCAGAAATAGGCCTACAAATGATGCCATATCTACAGATCATAAGTTATGGATTCAAAATTTCATGAAGCTCACAGTCCCAGTAGAAAAAGCCATTCCAGAAAGACCCTGACATGAGAGAGCTCAAATAAAAAATATAAAAAACAAAATTTAAATAGTCTTTTTCATGACCATTAAAAGCATAAATATTAGAAATCAAATCCCAAATGAGCTTTGAATTCTTTGTGCAGAATTATACTAGTAAAGAAAAATTCGATAATCACATAAGTTTAGAAAAGAAATACAATATAAATAATCAATTTGAATTAGAAGTTCCAATAAATTCGGGAATTATTAGATTCCGGGCGATGGAGGTTCCGGCCCAGACTCCCTGCGTAAGAACATGCCGTTGAATATGCACTTCGGATATGGTATGCATAAGCATTGGAACAGTCTTAACACTGTTAAGAATTATTGTTTAAACTAGTATCTGTTCATTGGGCTTCTAAATATGATGCTTGTATCTGATTGATGAGACCAAATGAAGAAAATCACGATAATCTAATCTCATTCATGATAATAATATTATACGTATATAAAAAATATAGTTCACATATGATTTTCCTTTATGAAATTTTTCTGAATTAGATTAACTCTGCGCTGAGAATTCAGAAAATTTTTTTAATTTGCTTTCTGAAATTTATAATTCTAAGGGTCATAAAGTAGGTTATTTGAATTTTATAGCTTAGCTGATATCTTTATCAACTCAAGGCCCCTCTAGGATGGATGCTTTTTTCCCTGAACTGTGAGCTTCTGGAAATTTTATATCTATAAATTATGATTTGTAGCCACAGCATCATTTTTGTAAAAACAACCGAAACAAAAGCTTTATTACTGCCTGTCGCTAATCCTCTTGTTCTTTGCCAAAGTGTAACATAACATAATATCGAGGGTTGCCTACTATCGCATATTGTAAACATCAGGTGCTGGCGCCATGTGTTGTCAAAATATATGGCGTTGGGTGGAACTAAGGAAGCACTTGGATTCACACCAAGTGGTGAAGTGTTTGCAACCCCTCGCATGTTTTATTTTCATAACGAAAAATAATATATAATGTTGTTCACTAATGAGGTTTTGGACTTAGTCTTCTCACTAATTCAATTGTTGTTTTACTTGTGAAAGCAGCAAACTGTAAATTGATAACATCAGGATAATATATATCAAAACTGAAATTTGGCAAAAATGAGCGGTTTTTGCTGAAAAGAAAAATGCACTAGTAATCATTATATTTGTTCTAAAAACTTACTCTAAATTGGTCTAAACAATATTTCTAAATAGTACTGTTCTATATCTGTAGACTTTAAGTTAACTTCGAACACTGATCGTCAAAACTACCCATCTAAATTGCAGAAACTATTTTCTTGCTGGTCCCTCTATTTTCCAAAAAATACTCTAAATTAGCCTAAACAATTGCTCTAAACAATTTCCATCTATTGCTGCAGTGCTTAATTTGGCTTTGAGCACTGATCGTCAGAAATTATCTATCAAATTTGCAGAAGTTGAATCCAAAGGGGGGGGGGGGGTATCTCTTTGTATGAGGTCAATTTACTTAGGAAAAAGGTCAAAAATGGTCACGGCCATTGCAAAATGTATATTTTAAGTTTTGAAAATTACAGATCTAAAATTCAGCTGCACCCCTTGAATCAGAAAAAAGATCCTAAAATTCAATCCACCCACCCCTTAACAAATGCACGGATTCACCACTGATCAAAATTCGACATGGAAGTAAAGTAGTCTTGGATTAAAACTTTGAGATGTTATCTAGTTCACGTAGATTGGAAATGTTTTCCACAAAAGTAGAGTAGAGAAACTATTCACAATGTCGTACCCACATGGGAAGGGGGTGAGGAGACCCGGTGTTAATCTTGATCCATGGCTAAAAATAGAAATCCACCAACATTAGGGTGCAAAAGGAGGAAATTGAAGAGGAGTACCAACGAGATTACAAATTTTATCACAAAGTTACATTAGAAGGGCTATACAGCGAGGGATTTAACGATTAGAGCTATCTTAATTGCAACCCTCTCTCGTAAGTGTTTAACTTACTACACCCCCCCTCCCTCATAAAGAAATTAAGCGCAAATATTCCATCAACTGTGATTAAAGAAGGAAGGACAAAACACAAGGCACTTACCCAATTAAGCCCCCCCCCTCCCCACCAAAAAAATCAAAAAAAACAAAAAAACGTTGAACTAAAATGAGAGACATCAAAATCACATATCTACGTATTGAATGGAGTATTATTCTGATTTTCAAGACTTTTAAAGAACTGACAACAGAATTGTTCAAGAAATATGATCCTCGAAAAAAAAAAAAAAAAAAAAAAAAAAAAAAAAAAAAAAAAGCTTAACCATGCTTAACCATACTACCATACTAACACTCATGCTTAACCAGACTAAATTTATTATTCTGACCAGGCACGTACCCATATTTTTTTTTGACGGGAAGGGGGGGGATATCTTTTTTTAATGATTCGAATTAGACGTACCAAAAGATTCGAATAAAGGGGGGATCCAGACCCAGACACCCTTCCCCCATGTACAATATTGTACATGCCTTTAAAAACAGTCTTATTACACCATTTAAAAATTGCTTGTAACAGCGGATAAGAACAAGTGTAGAAAAAAATCACGATAAGTTGTTGTCTTTTAAGTTACACTTTACTTTAAAGTTACACTGAGAGTGATGGAAACTCATCCTCGAGATTCGTTTTCGGCGCATTAATTTCAGACGAATACAGGGCCAATGAAGGTACATTCTCCACCGATGGCTTTGATGGCACACTTTGGATGTCAAAATTAGCTGCTAACTTCTTACCTAAAAAAAAATATATAATAATATCTTAAAAAAAATATAATATAATAAACGAATTTTCTAATTTAAATAAATTCTTCCCAAACTAAAATCTGACTGAAGAAATAACCATAATATTTGTTTAATTAATTCTAAAATTAGGTCAATAAAAGCTATAGTTTGAGTCAAAGAGTATGGGTAATTTATAAGAGTGTAAACTCGTGGTAGCGTCGGCAAAAAAAAAAAAAAAAAAACAACAACACTCAATTTATTCAAACAATAAATTCACAACAAAAACACCTCAACATAGACTCCCGCATAAGACTCTATGGCCAGGAAAAAAACAGGAGAGAAACAAGAATGAAACAAATAGCCGACTAAAATTCAGCATAATACATTTATACCATTCAGACTCAACACAAGGAAAAAAAAAATCAAAAAGAAAATAAAATGTTTAAGAAACTTAAACTTTAAAAGACTTTAGAAAACCCAAGATAAAAAAAAAAAAAAAAAAAAAAAAAAAAAAAATCGTTGTAAGCTTTGAAATCGTTTTTCTGTCACGAACTGAAATTAGACACTTATTACTACCCTCAATTTACCAACTACACAAATTAAATTAGTAATTCCTATTTTTACACAGAAAAAAAAATACTAGTATCACTGAACGCTAGATGTTGACACTAGCAACAGTTCCCACTCTTGTACGTTACCCATACGTTGGAGTTGCTTAATTTACTTTTTCCTCGTCATTGGCTACTTCTTTTCTTTTTTAAATCTAGTATACGATGCAGAAACTAACAAAAAGTTAAAAAACCGTAAAAATAGAAAAAACACTGTAAAAAAAGACAATTAAAAGCTACAATAAATTAGAAAACTAGACCAGAGATGGAGAAATCATAGCATGGTGTAAAATATTTGAAAATTAAAAATTCTTACAACATATCTTCCTCGTAGGTATTTCCGAAGACCACACTGCCTTTCCATCACGTAAACATAAAAGTTCAATAGGGACAAAGCCTTTTATTTGAAAGTGAAACAACAACAAAAAATCTCTGAACATTTTGGTCACATATACAGTGGCCGTCTTCAGCAGACAAACTTTATCTGGTGAAGACGGCCACTGTATATGTTTCCGTAGAATCCAGACATGTTTGTTGTTTCACTCTAGGATTGTTGAATTCTGTAAAATCCTGGAATCCTGGATGAATCCTGGAAAATCCAGGATTGTTGTTTCACTGTCAAATAAAAGGCTCTGTTCCTAATGCAATTTTATTTGTACATATTTTCCTCGTAAGCAGAAAGCTTTTTTTTTGTTTGGTATAGTGAAGACATCCAATTTGGGGCAACAAAAAACGCACGGCAATACTTTTTACACCGAAGTGAGAATTTCCTAATTCCCACCTTGTAACTTTACAAAGGTTTATCTTTCTTGAGTTTTAGTTCAATAGAAGTCAAATTATTATTATTTAGTCTAAACCATGCTTTCAATTGCCCTAAAGTAGAGGTCCCCGCTCTGCCAAGTAAACAATAGATGTTTTTATAAGAAAAGCATGGTAAAATACCTGATATTGGCTGGTAAAATATGTTTTTTCTATAGTTAGACTTTTTGCTTGATAAATTGAGAACATTTACTTTGGGGTAATTTACAAACTGCATGGCAATACTGTTTATATAGGATTGAGAATTTTTCAAGTTATCCAGACCTGACCAGTAAAAACGTGATTTTGGCTACAATTCTAGAAACATATACCGTTGCAAAACCTACGAACTGTAAAGTTTGAAAATGATCGATACTGGAACAGAACAATGCAACAGAAAAAAAGTACATGGCAATACTTCATAGACAAAAGTAAGGATTTCCAGAATTTCCGACTAGGCCACTTTGTTGGACGATTGCATGTTGTATGTTTCTGAAATTTTAATATAGTACAGATAAATAGATCAGTGTATTTCAAAAGCTCAAGGCCCATAAAATTCATACAAAACAAGGAGAAAACAAACTACAAAACGATAAATACTTAATCTGCAAACCAGATAACTAAATCCTTTAAACTTTTTTTTTTCTTTCTAAACATTTATCCATAAACACAACAACTCGAGTTATTGTTTTTGGTCAAGTTATATTCAATCTATATTTGCTAAAAGTCAAAAACCCATTTTTATTGGCAGATATCTGGTATTTTGCCATACTTCTCTCACAAGAAAGCATCTATTTCTTTTTCATGGCACACGTAATGACCTCTACTTGAGGTAATTATAAACTATATGGTGACTTTTTTTAAACAAAAACGAGAAACTTAAAAATCCCTAGCACTTTGAAATGGTATACTTTCTGATATGGCATACTAAATGGTATACTTCTAAAATTTTAGTAAAAGACAAGTCCAACTATTATTGAATAAAAGTCAAACGGGAGGACTCAAGAGAAATAGTTCTTCGAGGGTGGCGGGAAAGAGAGACCCTTGGAATAGACTGGGGTGGGGTAGGAGTGTAGCTATTGGCATTGGGCGGCTTAGTCACGGGGTAAATTGTTAGTAGTCGACATCTGGTATTTTACTATAAGAAAGTATCTATATTATACCAGGGATCCGGTTTTGAAAAACAAGACTTATTTTAGATCAAACCCTTTTCTTGTGCTCAAAACACTTACTCCTGCAAGGTTTCGACGCCAGATTACCAATTTTTTTCAGAAACAAAGTGGTTAGTGTAATTCTTCATACAAAAACCGACGCTTTAAATTATCTGGTTCCGACTCCTCCCCCCCCCCCTTACAGGAAACGGCGGATTGCACATTAGCTATACAAGTAGTGTATTCACAAATTATGTATGCAGTGTCAACATTCAAGGGTATATCTGATGTAAAAAGATACCAACAGATTAAATAAACTACAGAGAGGAGCCAGAATTAGACGAGTGAGTCTGAAGAGGGAGAGCCTTTGACACTCCAAAAAAGAACTCCATTTTCAAAGCCAAAATACTAAAAATTCAATGCAGTTTAAGATGTATTCGTTTTATCAAAAGTTATGTACACTTATAATGACAGTAGACATAAAATAGAAAATCTTGACAACAAACCTTTCGGCTTTCGTACAGTGGTCGGAGCAGGAGGGGGTTGAGTTGGAGCCTGAGGTTTAATAATAGTGACATCCTTCTGTCTTGATGCACTCGGTTGGTGACCCGCAGAAGGCTGATACGGCAAACGGGGCAACGTGTGATTTCCTGACGGTATATCAATACCATCTCCACTAGAATCAAAATACAACGGCTTAATTTAATAACGCAAAATTGTCACAAAGAACAGGAAATAAGCCGAATAAGCAGGAACTAAGTAGAATGCTTAAAATGTTACAAAAAATAACGATATTAAGTTAAATTTGCTAGAAAATTACATTAGTTACCTGGATAATATTAAACAGCTACCCCTCTCCTTTTTTTAAGGACAATTTTCAAACCTTTTAGATACAGCCTAATTTCAGAACCTTTAGTGGGCGTTCAGACACTGGATTCTGTCTAAGACTCTGTCCAAGTTTCCTGCTCAGAATGGTTGAAAGTCCAAGGTATTTTCAGAAATAGGAAATTCACAATCATAATTGCCACCTAAATAGGTGTTTTTAGTTCTGAAAATATTGCTCGATAGTTCCTATTTTCAGCGGGAAAAACTGAGCGGGAAACCTGGACAGAATCTGAGACAGGATCCAGCGTTTGAACGCCTACTTATTCATTCTTTAATTAGAAGGATGTAGATGGCAGTGTGTATTTCAGAACTATATCTAACTTCTATGTCGTGACTCTTCATTTAAGTAATTTATCATTTTTCTAACTTTAGTTTTTCTTTTGTTTGGCGAAGAAAAAAAAGTCAATATATTTGTTTTTAATGTCCTGTGAAAGGTATTTTTTTTTTACTATTTGAACTGAATTTAATTATTTCTCTTCTTGTCAAAATTCTCTATTTTTTCCAATTTCTCTATTCTTTTCTATTTTTTCTCTATTTGTGTCCGTGGTTAATAATAATTTTTTGCCAATTCCCTGGTGTATTTGAACTCATCTAGCTTCACAATGGTTAGAATATCCAAAGGATAAAATTAGGAACATGTAAATTTATAAATAAGACTACATTAAATACAATGATACATACTCCAAAAAAAAAATTTTTTGTCCAACTCGCAAAAATGTAACAAAAAAGCATATAAACAAATTTTGATGCGTTTGTTTAAGATTTTTAACTTCCTCCCCCCTCTAAAAAAATCCTGTATACGGCTTTGTTCAATATATATTTAAATGAAATATTAAACAGTGACAACTAGTTGTTGTTTTTTTTTTTGGGGGGGGGGGGGTGGGGTCAATTTGCAACATTAGTAAACAGAAGGCGATTACCATGGAAAACATTTGGGAAAATAGTAAAATAACGAAAACATTTAGAAAAATAGTGATACTTCTGTCAGGGCCAATACCCAATATCGGGACCAAACACTATTTATAGTAAAATAGTAAACTACTACTGCTTCTACTAACAACTCAATGCAGCACCAAGCCACCCGAGGCCAACACAGCTAGAAACGCTTCTCCTCCATTCCAATCTATCTAAAGCCTCCCTCTTTACACCGTCCCAAGAAGCTCCCATTTCCCTTAAATCTTTCTTTAAGACATCCTCCCACCCTGTTTTTGGACTACCGGCTTTTTGTTTGACCCTAGACGGTTGGCTGACAAGGAGCATCTTTGGCGATCTGTCATCCTTCTTCCGCAGAACATGTCCTAGCCCTCTCAACCTTTCTCTCATTATAGCCATAGAAAGCCAAAAGTCAATCCAAATTTTCAAAAAAAGAAAAACGGTATTTGCCATCTAATATTATCTTCGGTGCTAAGTTGTCATAATAGCAACCTAGATGAAAAAGCAGAGGAAATGACACAAGTAACTGGAAAGCGCTCGCAAGTGACGTGTCTTTCTTTTGCTAACCTTTACTTTTAATTTAATCAAAAATAGTCCTTTGCAGAAACATTTCTAATACAATTTTTTGATTCCAAATCCATGGTATACTGGCTCCAAAACTGGACAGCGAAAAAAAAAAAAAAAAAAAAAAAAAAAAAACCGGGCAACAAATTGATTTTTTTAATTCTCAATTTTTAAATATAATTTTTTAAATTTATTTTGATACTTTTCTCATAGCAAATCCTAACTACAATGACATCTTTTAGCGAAAACATTAGCAAATCTGTCGGAAACTGACACTGGATCGCCAGCAATTTCATTTTTGCACAATTTCTGTCCGTTCTGGGCTTTATTTATTTATTGGTTGTCATTGACGTTCGTTTAAAGCATGAATTATTATTTGGCTCTATTTCTGGTCATCTTTAGATGAATATGGACCTTTACTTTTATTTCAAAGTTTCTTTTGTGGAAAACTTTTTTGAATTTGCTGAATACATAATTTGATTCCTGGCATGTCCAAGATCTTTCTCTGGAGAAAGTAATTCAGAAGTAATGCAAGCCAAGTTTCCGGGGCAGTTTCCCCGGACGCAGAAATTCTAGGGGCACAAAATTCCAAAAAAATAATCCACTATACTTTAATCCACAATAATCCATTTTACTTTATTAAAATAAAGTAAAAGGTGCAGTTGGCAGTAAGTATAAGCAAATTGAATCCAAAATTTTGCTCAATACACAAGAGTTATTTCCTGCATTCAGTAGGAATGCTAATAAATTTCATTATTAAATTAAAAATTGTCTTGACAAGTTTTAGAAGATAGGGGGGGGGGGGGGTGAAAATCGATATTTTTTCCCGGGAGCAAGAGAGGCCAGAGCCACCAATGGGCCACTTAGTATTATGGACCAGTTGTTGATAAGAATAATTACAAAGGATAATGACAAACCCACACAATCAGTAATTTTTTGTATATAGTCAGGTAAAAACAGGGGGGGGGAGGTGAATCAAGTGACTTTCTAAGAATAATCAACGCTCTGTTAGTGGAATAATTTTATTTGTCATAGAAAAATGAAAATTGAAAATTTCTTAAATTCTAAGGTATTGCTGCTCCTTATTTTTGTTTCATTTGCCAGAATTTCTTTTCTTTATTTGACTTATTCTTTATTTACCTCATGCAAGGTGTTAGAGATCGGTACCTGCGCAACGCAGACCTTTGGTCAGCATGCGAAAAAGTTTTTTTTATACTTAAATATGCACTCTCAATACCACAACTACACTTTTCACCTTCTTCTCGGGGTCTTCTGTGTACCACCATTTGTCCAAGTAACAAGCCAAACACGTTGGAACATAACTCATTTTGATTTCCCTGAAGGAGGAAACACCCAGGTAAGAGTACCCAAAACATTGTTTGTTTGTTTTTGGCACTATACACTCACTTGGAACTATCTCCACGAGAGGGTATTAATCTTTTCAAAAGAAGGCTCAATGGAAGCACAAAAGCAAGGATGCAACTGAGGAAAGACTAGCGGTCAATGGGAACTCACCAAGTGCCTAGCGCCAAAATATATATCAGAAAAAAAAAACACAGCATTCTTTTGAAATACCAATGATATCAATACATGAACATTTTTACCTCCCATGACCTTACCGCCATCTTAAAACTATACATGTCTGAATACCATGATTTTATGAGAATTCTTTGTCGTTTTTTTTAAATTATGCACCTTTAATGGTAGCATTATATTTTTGAGAAGATTAATAATCAATATTTTAATCTCTTAGATTAATAATTGAGAAGTGCCTGAGTCATCAGACCCCTTTAGTTTTTAGCTTTATATATTATAGGCAAACGTCTGATTCAGCCGATAGAAGAGATTTAGCGAAGGTCGTATCCTTGTATGGTATACCAGACAAATACGTTAAAGTGATTAATGCCATGCATGAGAATTCGAACATGTTGGTTGCGTTCTATCCCAATTTATATGAATCATTTTGATGGACTTTGTCCTAAGGAACACGGCAAAGCCAGTGTTCCTAAAAATGTAACAAAAATGCATATAAACAAATTTTGATGCGTTTGTTTAAGATTTTTAACTTCCTCCCCCCTCTAAAAAAATCCTGTATACGGCTTTGTTCAATATATATTTAAATGAAATATTAAACAGTGACAACTAGTTGTTGTTTTTTTTTTGGGGGGGGGGGGGGGGGGGGGGGTCAATTTGCAACATTAGTAAACAGAAGGCGATTACCATGGAAAACATTTGGGAAAATAGTAAAATAACGAAAACATTTAGAAAAATAGTGATACTTCTGTCAGGGCCAATACCCAATATCGGGACCAAACACTATTTATAGTAAAATAGTAAACTACTACTGCTTCTACTAACAACTCAATGCAGCACCAAGCCACCCGAGGCCAACACAGCTAGAAACGCTTCTCCTCCATTCCAATCTATCTAAAGCCTCCCTCTTTACACCGTCCCAAGAAGCTCCCATTTCCCTTAAATCTTTCTTTAAGACATCCTCCCACCCTGTTTTTGGACTACCGGCTTTTTGTTTGACCCTAGACGGTTGGCTGACAAGGAGCATCTTTGGCGATCTGTCATCCTTCTTCCGCAGAACATGTCCTAGCCCTCTCAACCTTTCTCTCATTATAGCCATAGAAAGCCAAAAGTCAATCCAAATTTTCAAAAAAAGAAAAACGGTATTTGCCATCTAATATTATCTTCGGTGCTAAGTTGTCATAATAGCAACCTAGATGAAAAAGCAGAGGAAATGACACAAGTAACTGGAAAGCGCTCGCAAGTGACGTGTCTTTCTTTTGCTAACCTTTACTTTTAATTTAATCAAAAATAGTCCTTTGCAGAAACATTTCTAATACAATTTTTTTATTCAAAATCCATGTTATACTGGCACCAAAACTGCACAGCGAAAAAAAAAAAAAAAAAAAAAAAAAAAATCCGGGCAACAAATTGAGTTTTTGAATTCTCAATTTTTCAATATAAGTTTTGAACTTTATTTTTATACTTTTCTCATAGCAAATCCTAACTACAATGACATCTTTTAGCGAAAACATTAGCAAATCTGTCGGAAACTGACAATGGATCGCCAGCAATTTCATTTTTGCACAATTTCTGTCCGTTCTGGGCTTTATTTATTTATTGGTTGTCATTGACGTTCGTTTAAAGCATGAATTATTATTTGGCTCTATTTCTGGTCATCTTTAGATGAATATGGACCTTTACTTTTATTTCAAAGTTTCTTTTGTGGAAAACTTTTTTGAATTTGCTGAATACATAATTTGATTCCTGGCATGTCCAAGATCTTTCTCTGGAGAAAGTAATTCAGAAGTAATGCAAGCCAAGTTTCCGGGGCAGTTTCCCCGGACGCAGAAATTCTAGGGGCACAAAATTCCAAAAAAATAATCCACTATACTTTAATCCACAATAATCCATTTTACTTTATTAAAATAAAGTAAAAGGTGCAGTTGGCAGTAAGTATAAGCAAATTGAATCCAAAATTTTGCTCAATACACAAGAGTTATTTCCTGCATTCAGTAGGAATGCTAATAAATTTCATTATTAAATTAAAAATTGTCTTGACAAGTTTTAGAAGATAGGGGGGGGGGTGAAAATCGATATTTTTTCCCGGGAGCAAGAGAGGCCAGAGCCACCAATGGGCCACTTAGTATTATGGACCAGTTGTTGATAAGAATAATTACAAAGGATAATGACAAACCCACACAATCAGTAATTTTTTGTATATAGTCAGGTAAAAACAGGGGGGGGGGAGGTGAATCAAGTGACTTTCTAAGAATAATCAACGCTCTGTTAGTGGAATAATTTTATTTGTCATAGAAAAATGAAAATTGAAAATTTCTTAAATTCTAAGGTATTGCTGCTCCTTATTTTTGTTTCATTTGCCAGAATTTCTTTTCTTTATTTGACTTATTCTTTATTTACCTCATGCAAGGTGTTAGAGATCGGTACCTGCGCAACGCAGACCTTTGGTCAGCATGCGAAAAAGTTTTTTTTATACTTAAATATGCACTCTCAATACCACAACTACACTTTTCACCTTCTTCTCGGGGTCTTCTGTGTACCACCATTTGTCCAAGTAACAAGCCAAACACGTTGGAACATAACTCATTTTGATTTCCCTGAAGGAGGAAACACCCAGGTAAGAGTACCCAAAACATTGTTTGTTTGTTTTTGGCACTATACACTCACTTGGAACTATCTCCACGAGAGGGTATTAATCTTTTCAAAAGAAGGCTCAATGGAAGCACAAAAGCAAGGATGCAACTGAGGAAAGACTAGCGGTCAATGGGAACTCACCAAGTGCCTAGCGCCAAAATATATATCAGAAAAAAAAAAACACAGCATTCTTTTGAAATACCAATGATATCAATACATGAACATTTTTACCTCCCATGACCTTACCGCCATCTTAAAACTATACATGTCTGAATACCATGATTTTATGAGAATTCTTTGTCGTTTTTTTTAAATTATGCACCTTTAATGGTAGCATTATATTTTTGAGAAGATTAATAATCAATATTTTAATATCTTAGATTAATAATTGAGAAGTGCCTGAGTCATCAGACCCCTTTAGTTTTTAGCTTTATATATTATAGGCAAACGTCTGATTCAGCCGATAGAAGAGATTTAGCGAAGGTCGTATCCTTGTATGGTATACCAGACAAATACGTTAAAGTGATTAATGCCATGCATGAGAATTCGAACATGTTGGTTGCGTTCTATCCCCATTTATATGAATCATTTTGATGGACTTTGTCCTAAGGAACACGGCAAAGCCAGTGGGAGAGTAGGAAATCCAATGGAAAAGTAAAACTTCTAGACTTAGATTATGCTAATGATTTGAGCATCCTAGACGAAAATTTTAGCGTAATTGAATGTTTAGATGACCAGAAAAAGAATCTTTAAATGTTTTGAGAGTACAGGGTGTAGAAATAGGCTTGAAAATTAATGCTACGAAGGTTAAGTGGCTTAGACTAGAAATAAGTGAAGATGAACAAATGATGTTGGGTAACCAGATGATCGATCAAGTGGACAGTTTCACTTACCTTGGTAGTATTGTTCGCTCGATGCAGCGAAGGTATTACAAGTAGAATAGCCAAGACTTAGGGAGTTTTTTCATAGTTGAAAAAAGTTTGCAAGAATAGGAGATAAGTCTGCAAACCAAGATTAAAATACCGGAAGCTACAGTGAAGACAGTGGTCAAGTCTGGTCTGAAACGTGGCTGCTCCACAAGACGGAGGAGGATTTATTGGATATTTTCCAGAGGGATTATCCATGGATCGTTTTGGGTACGAGTATGACCGACCGTATTTCAAACAGTAGGCTAAGCTGTATGAAAAATGTGGTTCTATTCAGCTTTCTACGATAATAATGAGGGAAAGATTGAGATGGCTAGGACATGTTCTGCCGATGAAGTTGACATATTGCTTGACAGATTGATTTTGAATTGAAGTTATTAAGTATTTTGTAGTAGGTTGCATCAAGATATGGCTAATTGTAGACAGAGAAAAGCCAAGACAGATAGTCCAAGTAATTGAGAGGCAAATGTTTAAATAGCTGGGGCACGGGTAAATGGCTAAAGTATGCATGACTCTCTTATTGGAAATCGTCCTTGAATTGGATGGCAGGAGTTCGTTAAGTAAGATCTAAGGAAAATTGGAACTTTCTGGGAGGCTTTAAATAGATTGAGACAGAGGATTATGCGTAGCTATGTTGCCCAAATTATCAATGCCAAAATGAAAATGAAATAAATTGCAATTGAATTGGCAGAAATCGTTAACACAATACAATTATCGTAATCGTATTACTTACAGCGCTTGCCTTCCTCCAAGGACAATTCTCGCCTGGTTGCGATATTCCTTCCTTTCGGCTTTTCTTAAACCAGAGGCAACCCTGGAACAAATAAAGCAAAATAATGTAAGATAATAAAAAAATAATTGAAAATAGCAAACGAATTGTTAATGGGCCCACAGAATAACTTCTACTCTGGTCACTTAGCGAAGAAAGATTGTTTTGTTATAAATCAATTACGGCATATTATCAGAAATAACGCCAGCAGTAAAGAACGACAATCCTTCAATATATTGTTTATTTTCTTTTTTTTTTCAGAGCCACTTCATATACAGGGTAGTCCTAGAAACTTCGGAAGGAGCTATTCAGTTGGAAAGGTCTAGTCCCCTTTTCAAAAAATCAAAAGTGATCGATAGACACCCAAACCGATAGACACACAAAACTAAGGATATTGGATCAAAATTTTGAAAGTCATTTTGTTCAAAATAGTCAAAGGTCCAATTAATGTGCCTCCAGGATGACATGATCCCCACAGTCCTTGAAACAATGGCCGTGAATATTGTAAATTGGCGATTGCTTAAACAAATGTTCTAAAATGGAAACGTGGGCTTGTGCAATAGCTCAGGAACGGCTGAGGATACTAAGTTGAAACTTCTAGGAAATGTTGAGGGGTATATCCTAGATGAAGTGTGAGCAGAATGAATGAAGTTTTAGATGTTTTGCGAGTTTAGGGTGCTAGAATAGGTTTGAAAATTAATGTTAATAAGACTAAGTCACTAAGGCTAGGAATAAGTGAAGATGAAAAGGTGACGTTGGGTAAGGAAAAGATTGATCTGGTGGACAGCTTCACTTACCTTGGTAGTATTATTAGTAAAGATGGTGGGAGCAAAGAAGATGTTAAAAATAGAATTGCCAAGGCTCAGGGTGTTTTTTCACAGTTAAAAAAAGTTTGGAAGAACTGGAAGATAAATCTACAAACGAAGATTAGAATATTAGAAGCTACAGTGATAACAGTGGTCAAATATGGCTCTGAAGCATGGACGCTCCGAAAAGCGGATGAAAATTTGCTAGATGTTTTCCAGAGAAATTGCTTAAGGATTGTTCTGGGTACCCGGCTGACTGACCGTATTTCAAACAATAGGCTATACGAAAAATGTGGTTCAATACCACTCTCTTGGGCTATAATGAAAGAAAGGTTGAGGTGGCTAGGGCAAGTTGTGCGGATGAAGGATGACAGATTGCCGAAGATTGTTCTTTTCGGCCAACCGTCTAGGGATAAACGGATAGCTGGTCGTCCTTGTCTGGGGTGGGAGGACATCATAAAGAAAGATTTGAAGGAAATGGGAACTTCTTGTGAGGGTGTAAAGAGGGAGGCTTTGAACCAATTAGGGTGGAGGAGGAGCGTGTATAGCTGTGTTGGCCTCAGGCGGCTTGGTGCTGCAGTGAGCTGTTAGTAGTAGTAGTATATTGAACTACATCGAAAAACACTGCTTGCATCCAAGTAGTCAAAAGGGCAAGTCTATAATATTCCTTGAATGGCTAAGGGTGTTATGTTAAAACTTTCAGAATTTGTTTAATACCCTCTGTAGATCCAGGTTGTAAAATGGCGTTTCTACAATATTTCAGGAACGGCTGCGAGCATATCAGTTGAAACTTCCAGGCAGTGTTGAGGAAAACGTTGAACTCAATAAAAATTTATAAATTTCAAGGTTAATGGGCTGAAATTTTCACGGTTTCCACAAACCGTGAGTTTTGTCAATATTCTGTTATTATACACTAACGATGATTATTCTAATTCGAAAAACTGTCCTGAAACAAAACTTGTATTAATACAGAAACATCAACAGAAATTTATTTTCATTTTTGGCCAAAGGATCTTTAGAGGGGCAAGGGGTTGGGAGGTTATCTGAGAATTTTCCTGAGGATACGTACTACCACAACCCCTTCTTACATTTATTTGTAAGGATAAGCCAGACCAAAGGATTATGATTTTGTGTGTAGAAAAAAAAAGGATAGGAATTAATGGGTTAATCATAAATGGGGCTTAGATAAGTTTCTCCAGTATCTCTATTAAGGGCGATCTTTGGTGGATATGCTTTTTGATTTCAACTGTATCCCTGAAAACTTGCATAAACCTTTAATGGGGGGATAATGGACGTGTTATCAAACAAAATGAAATGGTGTGGGTTGTCATAGATTGTTCTACACTATATTCCTGACAAACTAGGAAGAATAAAAAAAAAACGTAAGGTTAATATCAGTTCTAAAATTTAAACAAAATAGAGGACTTTTTCAACTACAGCAAGGATAAAACCAGCCCCATTCTGAGTAGTGGTGGTTATAGAATCCCCTGTTCTTGCGGTTGTTTTTATATTGGAAGGACCCAACAACAATTAGGAGAGAGGTTATCGGAACACTAATCTGTATTTTTTACTATTTTATTCTGCAGTGAAGACGGTCGAGCGGAGGTCTCGACCAAAATATTTACACAGTTTTCTTCTATTTTCCACTGGCTCTTATTATCCTCGTTTTCTCTTCTTTACTATTTTTTTTCGTTATGTTAAGTTGGAACCTTCAGGGATTGTTGAGGGTAGTGTTTGAAACCGAAACAAACTATGTGCATCATGGCTGCAAAAAAGGCGTATATCTATTTTTAGTGTAAAGGTTATGACGCTGAAATTTCCTGGAAATGTTAAGGGGGATGTTTAACTAAATAAAAACACACTATTTGCATCCTGGTTGTCACAAGGGCTATCATCAGTATCTCAGGAACGACCAAGGTATATTACAGGTATTATGTTGAACCTTCCAGGGATTATCTATCATCCATCCTTACCCTAGAGTAAGGGGGATG
Source organism: Artemia sp. Qi Xiang Cuo (assembly GCF_049724085.1). Classification (NCBI taxonomy): domain Eukaryota; kingdom Metazoa; phylum Arthropoda; class Branchiopoda; order Anostraca; family Artemiidae; genus Artemia; species Artemia sp. Qi Xiang Cuo. Next base: position 16,830,065 of record NC_142795.1, read on the forward strand.
TTGAATTAAATGAAATGGCAATATGTACATCTAGGTTTTAGAAAAGCCGTATCTGCAGCATCTTAGGAACTGGTAAGATTATTAAGTTGGATATTTCAGGGAATATTGAACTGAATCAAAACAGAAAATGGGCATACTGGTTGCCGAAAGAGCGTATATTCAATATCTTAGGAACGACAAAGGTTATTGTCTTGATGCTTTTCGGGGGGTGTTGAACTAAACGAAAAGACACAATGTGCATCCTGGCTGTCAAAAGCCCGTATCTGCAACATATCAGCCATATCTTAAAAACAGCTAAGCATACTAAATTGGAACCTTCAGAGAATGTTGAGCTAAATTGAAAGGCACTACGGCCATCCAGGTTGTCAATAACATATATCTACAATTTTCAGTTTTCCAAGGGGAGCGGTAAATACATGAAAAACAAGAAGCCATAAAGCACTTTTTAGGAATGACAGTAAAAAAAAAGTTTGGAAATCTCCAAAAAGTGAATTGTGATGTTCACAATGTTTACAGATAGATAGATGTTGCAACAAAAGCCACTTTGGGCATTGGCAAAAAACAGAAAATGACACAAAATAAGCACACAAAACAAAACATGGTACATAATAATAACAATGAAAAAACAAAACAATAGCAAATCCAAACACAGACATAATAAAGCACATAACACCATAAAAACTAGCTCACATAATTACACAAAGTTTTACACACATGATAGATAGGTATTAAATGCTTTAAACCCATATGGACCATGGCTAAAAAAGGGAAAAATAAGATTTTTCAACCATACTCCCTACCCTTACAAAAATCTCTCTCTATGGGTCATTCCTAAAAAAAAAAAAAAAAAAAAAAAAAAAAAAAAAAAAAAAAAAAGAGGAAGAAACTTACGGCGCAATCTGCAAATTTTTCATGTTCTTGCTGGGATCGTACGGAGATTCATTTACTTCATCATCCCAGCTTTCTTCACACTGAAGAACCGTACCCAAAGGTTTGACTATGTTCCTCACCATAGCACATTCCTCGGCTAAATAATACAAATAAAACATAAAAAAGTTTACAGGCGCCAAAAAATGACACTGAAAATAATTTCCATAACAACAACGAGGTAAGAAATAGAGATAATTTAGAAGCAATGACAGTAAAATATTTTAATAGTTTTTTTTTACAAGAAATTTTCTTTTTTATTTGATTTATTTTTATTTAATTTATTTGACGTGTTAAAAAATGCTTTCATCTTTTCCTCTTTTTAAAATATGTATTCTCTCTATAAGTAAATCTTATCAATAAATATATGCAGTTTTGGTTCCTGTCCATCTTCTTTCAAAGCTTTTATCAAGTGATTATTCGCTATATTACTCTCTCCTTCCACAGATTTGAAAAAAAGATGTACCTTTGGTTCCCACTGGTGCGATTTTTTTTTCAACGCAAAACGGCTCACAGATAGTGGATGCGGGAAAATCGCAAAAATGTTCAAATACAAACCGGTCACTGCAGCACTTGAAGCGCAAATATATTAGGATAAATTTAAAAAAGCCTATGCATAGGAATAGGTTAAATCAAATTCTTCACGCCAAGAAAAATATTCAAAGGGCTAACCTGTTATAGTCTAGGCTAACTATGCCTAATGAAAAATATGTCTTACCTCCTTGATTCATTTCCTTGTAAAAATCCCCACAGGACTCGCCTATTAAAATTTTGTGTTGAAAGGACAGAATCCTCATGTTGTTTGTCAAGTATTAACAGAAAACTTTTGAGAAACATGTTTAGTTTCTAATTTACTTGCAATTTACGGTTCTACAAAGCTTTCAATTCAGAATACCGGATGCGGTTTTCAACGGCTCAGCAGAAATACTTCAACGCAACCGTTGAACCGCTGTGACGCAGAAACTTGCAGCAAAAAACGGAGGAAATTTGACGGATCACATAAAAACGGCAATCGCATCAGTAGGAACCCAGGGATAGATTCCTAAATGCATTCCAGCATTAAGTAAGATTTGTTTTTAACATCTCAAAGATTTTCATCGGACGTTTTTTCTACCTCATTGGTTTTTTTGCTTGCTCAATTTTTTTTCCTATAACAGGCTTTGTATTAACAGCATTAGAATAATTATAAGTTTGAAGATGAGCAACTTACTCAAGAAGAGAGCAAAAGTACCGAACATTAAGGCTAACATTCCATAAATGATAGAACTTCCATCCTTATACAGGATGGGAGTCTTTGGGCTCTATGCCTCCAAACAGTTAATTAAACAAAATCCTATAATATCTGATATTTTCTATCTTTTCATTAATTTTAACATGGTTCAGATGTTTGCATAAATCTTAATTTATTTTTAATTATGGACTACAAGACCTACCAAAAAGTACAACACAGCGTGGAGAAATAGAAAAAAATGAGAAAAGAAAAGAAATACATTGATTTTATTTATAACCAATAAGAAAAGGAGGGATACCCCAAAAAGAGGGACTAAAGCAAGAAGCAACAAAAAGAAAAATACACTTTACCAAGCATTCAGTAGAAAAATCATTATAACGCTGCAGGAAGGAGTTACACGTATATGTTGGGAGTTCCATCAAAAACTTCAAATCTAAATATAGGCGGTGAACTTGCCTCCTCTTACCAAAATTAAAAATAGACCAGAGGAGAGAGAGTGAGCAGATGAGCAACTATTAGGCTATTCTAAACTGAGAGCGGTGTGCTAAACTCAGATTCGAACCGTTTGAAGCCAGGGTTGCATGTGCAGCCCAGATCTTACGAGCCTAATTTTTCAGTGCCAGGTTTGCGGCTTCTTTCAGATTCGCTTCAACAGTCATGCCCAAGCAAGTAAAACTGCTAGCAAAAGGAACTTCAATGCTTGATAGACTTATTCAACATCTGCTTCCTGTATAGTTAAACGGTAGAACAGCCATCTTATCACTATTAAAATTCAAGCTGATATGCTCAAAATACTGATGGACAGGCCTACTCACATCAATTTTCTAACGCCTCTATTTGACTTTGTCTGATCATGTCTAGGATTAAAACGTGTGGTCATTTTTGGGTCTACTTCCCATGGTCGAAATCAGCCAAATTTAGCATATTCATTAGTTTCTAATGAGTAGGCATGAATAAATTAATATTAACAAATAAATTGTAATTGAAACTAGATTTTAAGGGCTATCAAAGAGTTTGTGGTAACGAACTGAAAGTAAGGAGCGACCCAGCTCAATAGTACCCAAAACTCTAAAAAACGGAATTTCGATACCGACAAATATATCAGAAGAATCAGATTCTTTTGCTGATTTCAAATATATAAGTTTCATCTAGTTTAGTCTTAAACTTGATTCATCAAAATTTACGCGCCAGAGAAAATTTGCCTTATTTTTGAAAAAATGGGGAAACACCCCCTAAAAGTCATAGAACCTTAATGAAAATCACACATCAGGTTCAGCGTATCAGAGAACCCAACTGTAGAGGTTTCAAGATCCTATCTGCAAAAATGTGGAATTCTGTATTTTTTGCCAGAAGAAAAATCATGGATGCGTGTTTATTAATTTTTTTTCCCCAGGGGTGATCGTATCGACCCAGTGGCCCAAGAATATCGCAAGAGGGCTTATTTTAACGGGAATTAAAAGTTCTAGCGCCCTTTTTAAGTGAAAAAAAAAATGGAGAGCAACTAGGCCCCCTCCCATGCTTATTTTTTTTCCAAAGTCACCCGATCGAAATTTTGAGATAGCCAATCTGTTCAACATGGTTGAAAAATCTAATAACTATGTCTTTGAGGATGACTTGATCCCCCACAGTCCCCGGGGGAAGAGCTGCAAGTTATTAACTTTGCCCATTCTTTACATTCAGTATTAGTTATTGGGAAGTATACAGACGTTTTCAGGGGCATTTTTATCTGGTATTAAGGGGGGGGGTCGGGGTTACGTGGGAGGATCTTTCCATAGAGGAAGTTTTCATTGGGGAAGGGACATTGCTATGAAGGGGCGCCAGATTTGCCTGCATTATTAAAAAAAAACGATCAGAAATGAAATTAAAAAAAAAGTTTTTCAACTGAAAGTAAGGAGCGACATCAAAACATAAAGCGAACAGAAATTATTATGTATATGATCGGGTTTGCCCCCTAGTAAATACTCCGCTCTTTACGCTAAAGTTTTTTTTTAGTACTTTCATAAGAGCTATTTATTCTAATTAAACTGCCTTTGTGATTAGGGGGTCATGTTAAAGAATTAAAACAAAATTCGAACTTTGGCGTAACGAACGAAGTATTGAATAGAGGCCGAACCATCTAATGTACGTAATAAAAATGTACGAATATAGAAGTTCGTTAACTAAATTAATTCGTAAGTTACGTATATTTATTACTAATAAAAATGTCTGTAAACAAAATTAAATGTTCTAGTGCCCTTTTCAAGAAGCCAAAAAATTGAAGGATAACTATACTCCTTCCGCCGCCCCTTTTTTCCCAAAATCTTCATATAAAAACGTTGAGAAAGCAATTTAGAAAAAAAAGTAAAATTAATATGCAAATTTCATTTTAATTATTCATGTATGGTGAGCCAAAATCAGAGCCTGCATTAATTCAAAAACGTTCAGAAATTAAATAAAAAAAAAAACAGTTTATTTTAAATGAAAGTAAGGAGTAACATTAAAACTTAAAACGAACAGAAATTGTTCCGTATATGATAGGGGCTATTCCCTTCTGAACGCTTCACTCGTCATGCTAAAGTTAGACTCTTCCTCAAAACTCTTACTTTTTAGAAACATAAAAAACTTTAGATGAAATAGCAAGGCATTAAGGAGAGGACAGCCCCGTTCATACACGGAATAATTTCTGTTCCTGCTAAGTTTTAATGTCACTCCTTACTTTCAGTTAAAAAAAACTTGTTTTTTTTATTTAATTCATACTACTGCACTGGCTCCGCTTACAAGATTACAGATAGATAGATAGATATTTATTGGCAAAAGAACTATCACAAACGCTAGTGGGCCAAATTCGCATTTCTTAGTATAAAAAAAAAAAAAAAAAAAAAAAAAAAAATAGTGACAAAAAAAAAAAAAAAAAAATTAACAAAAACAAAACAAAAAAAAAACATAGTTACCAATGTAACAAAACACAACAGGTAACAGTCAGAAAATACAATAAAATATCGGTCATAATTATAATAAGGTCATAAGGTCATATATATAATTATAAATAAGGTCATAATTATAAATATTTTATAGGTCATAAATAAAAAGATAAAAAGGGTAACAAATAAATAAGGTGATGGAATGACTATTTTCTCGGAAGGAGAGGAGGGCATGGTCCTCTAGTCATTTTTAGAAGACAGAATCTTTAGTCAGGTTTGAGTTCAAATAGACAGGAACTCTTTTTTTTTACATATCATTACATTCTGAAAAATAAATCTAGCTTCATCAATCAGATATGCAGTAAGTTCTCATTAATAAATCTCTGAAATGTGCAGAAAACCAATTGATGAAACGTTTATCGTACATTTCATAAGTTTTATTTAGACATTACTTTCCTATATTTTTGAATGAAACAGAATAAAAACGAAAGGTTTCGACAAAAAAAGCATCTTATAAAAAGGTTAAAATAAATCCTACGTCACGAATACAACTATTCAGAAATCTTCGTGTTCGTTTAATCAAATAGCTTTCGTAGCAAACAAAACTGAACGCTCAATTATGCTATTTTTACAGTCATTTAAGAAACAAAAAATATCACTTATTTAATACACTAACAAAATATATGATATGAAGGAATTTGCAAATCTGTACGTTCAGCACTTGACGGGTTGTAGTATGTTCTGATGCCTGGTGAGTTTGGGGGTCGGTGCGGTTGGAGGAAAAATCGAGCGATGTTTCTCGTTTGATATGATTAATTTCCTAAATCTCATTATCAAGTCGTGTCTTCGAACAAACAAAGTGGGCAAACTTATAACCATACGGACATGCTCGTTAAACTAATGTCTGGGTCCAAAAATTATTTTAGTAGCACGTTTTTGAACGTCTTCTAGTTCTTCTGATATGTAGGCAGTGTTTTGTGCTTGGGGACCCCAGACAGAACAACAATATTCAAGGATTGGCCTGATGTATGTCGTGTAAGCCAGTAAGAGCTGACGATCTGAGAAACCCAGCCTTCGCATACTCGTTAAACTTTGGATTGAGTAGTGTCCTTTGCGTACGATATTGTCTACGTGCAGTTTAAACGAGCAATCGCTTGTAAAAGTCACGCCTAGTATTGTCGCGGACGAAACAGTTGGAAAGTGAACATCTGGTATTGTAATATCTCGTTTGAGCGGGTTGAAACGTAGAACATTCGATTTCTGCTCGTTCAGATGCAGGCTATTAGATTTACACTGGTTAACGAATATTTTTTCTATTCCTACAGTCACCATTAGTATTATCATTTTCTTCTGTTTTTTTTTATATGTTTTGACACATAGTAATACAAAACATATAAATTGCTTATTTTTTTCAATAAAGCAAAAACGACGCTGACCTTTGAGAGACGTGGTAGCCCGACTCTTTTCATGGTAGTTCTTATTTGAAAACTTTCGCTAAGATTATTGTTGCGATTGTTGAAATGAAAACTGTTCGAAAAAAAAAAGAAGCACAAATGACATTTTAGTCTCTAGAGAACTGAAGCAGGGCGATGCTCCCACTTTTATTTACGATAATTTCTATTCATTTTAGGTTTCAGTTATTTATCCACAGTAGTTTCTGGTTGTTTTAAGTATGAGTCAAGGGTGTGCTAGGATTTATGGTCGCAGGGGGTGGGGGTATTTTACACAAGGAGTTTAGAAAATATATTTATTTGTATTTTTCTTACGTTTTTGAGCCGGAAAAAATTTTTTGGGGAGTGAGTTTGAACCCGGTAGCCCAACCTCCTGGGATAAGGCCTTGGTAGGAGTTAATATATAACTTTTAATCTATCCGTTTTATGCTTTAATTTCACTCTTGCTTTTCTTTGAAAAACCTTTCTAACAGAAAATGTCATATGAATTTATAACATTTTGGGATTAAACAATTGTTTTATTTTTTTTATTTTCACTCAAGTCACACCTCGCTGCACTTGTTTGTTGAAATAAAATTAGAAACTGATACAAAGAAACATAATAAATAGGCTGATATCAGTAAGTAAAACTTCCTACCCTCGAGCTTCTAAACCTTTTACAGTCTAATTGCCTAGTACCACTTTATATCTAGGAGATGTTGCTTCAAAGACATTGGACTGTGCTACAGAAATATCCAGGGGGGGGGAGTATACGGAGTTTGACCCCCTTTCTCCCCAAACACGGTCCGACTCGTAAATTAGTAACAAAATCCATATAAACAAATTCTGGTGTTTCTTTTATTTTTTGTTGTACCCCCCCCCCAGCCCAAGCGAAAATTCTGGATAAGCCCTTGACATGAATACTAAGTATATGGAAGACTACTATACAGAGCAATATTCCTATCAGAACGCATATTTTGCCCCACTATTCGTTTCTAATTGACATAGTTTTATTAATGGTTATTTCTTTCCGCGTTTCTGCTTAAAAATCAAATCATCAGAATGAAATTTTGAACATTCAGGATGGGGATTAGGGAGGTTGGGGATTATTAATCACACCAATTGAAAGTCAGCGTAATTGTGAATCGTTTACAAACGAAACAACCGAATAATTTTAATAATAGAATTATTAAAATTAAAAATAATTACGATAATTAGTAAATGATCTCCCAGGACGCATAGAAGCTAAGTTCTTACAAGTTTCGGGTTGATCATATAAATTGAAAATCTGCCTAATTTAGGTTTTCTACAATACTGGCCACATAAACGCCAGGTTTCTACACAATTTAATAAAAATTGTGCATATTATTAAAAATATTTGCATATTACTCACCTGAAGGATTGGCATTCAATGCTATCTTCCTATCCGGACATTTATTTTCGTGTGACACCATCTCAGTCTTCAACACAATATGCGTCTGATTAAACCTGCATGTTCCCATTTTTGCTGCCAAATCTGGATGATTCTAAGAAAAAAAAAAGGATTATAGTCATGTTCACTTACTTTTAATCCTTCAAAAATTTTTCAACGTTAGGCACATGCCCCCTTTACTTTTTTCCATTGGGTGTTCAGGTTCCATTATAAAATAATTTTCCAAAGTAAGTTTTCAGACAACTTGAAAACACATTTAGGCTTGTATTTTTCACACATGTTCTAATACCCCTGAAGGATATTCCACGTCCGCTGACTCCCAAGATAAGGTTCTCCTCTTGCCCCCCCCCCCCCCGAAATAAAAATACTGTTGCTACACCGATAAGGGCAGTTACTATGCATACAGGTACCGGTAGTTTTTTTTTATGGACTAAGCCTGCTTTTTTTTCACTTTCAAAAATTTGCTTTCCCCTATTTGTATGTGCCAGATACAGTCCTAAAGAACAAACTTAAGGCTTTTTTGGAAGAACTGGTGTGTGATTTTGATGAAAGTTCACAAAGTGAATTCAGGAACACAAAGGTAATACAAGTTATTCTTTTTGTGCAAGTTTTCTTTTATGCAATACACTAAATTAGCAAAACTCGTGTCATTTAGAAATACGATTAAAATGTAATTAAAGCGGGATATGCCGTAATTAATTGATTTTTTATTTCTGCGCCTTCTCAAAGATAAATCAAAGCTTGATTATCCATACTATAGACCGAAATAACAAGATTTTATATATCAAGGGGCATTGATTTGTAAACTCTCTTTCTTCCTCCAAACCTCCTTTTATAGTTTACCTTAAGACTCAAGGAGTTCAAAAATTTCAGTGTAAAATGCAAATTTTTGAGGCATTAGGACCCCCATCCATAAACCCTCACAACAATCCACAACCCCTGTTCCATAATAGCTGATGCACAATTACACATCACTGCAAGGGCGGATCCAGGTTTTCTTTTCGGTTTTTTTTTTACTAATTTTTGACTCAGTTTTCGACTAGTTTTACTGATTTTTACCTAGGTTTTACTAATCTTCGACTCGGTCAAAAATTTCGGGGGGGGGGGTTCAAACCGGGTACACCCCCCCCCCTCCCTGGATACGGCCCCCTGGATACATGCTTAAAATCTCAACAGCTTAGCTTGCGTAACTAACAAGTTTGACCACTACTGTGTATTAGTGAATTGTTATAGCTGTGACGTCAGAATCTTTTAATTAGAGACATAGGGATCTATCATTCAACGAGTGAACTTGATTGACTAGTTATAGTGGTCTTAGACCAGTCTCCGTCATTTGGATACTGCTTGGATACTTGCTAATTAGTCCGTATTTGATGAAATTCTAAATTAAAGCATAAATCTCACCTGAGAGCGGATTTTATAGCTGGAGAAATATGTCGTAAGTCAGCCAGAAAATGTTTGATGATGGAATGAAGGCCCTGGGAAAGAAACTGGGTCTCATAATTAACCAACAAAAAGAGTTTGCTGTTACACTGTCCTCGATTTCGGATGAGGTTCAGACTTTGAAAAATGAATTGAAGTCTCGTGATGCGAAGATTGCTAGTCTAGAAAGCCAGCTTGAGGAGCAAAAGTCAAAGTTTGATACAATCGATACGAAACTGCTGGAAATCGAAGTAAAAGACCGAAAACTCAACTTAATCATCTTCGGATTACCGAAAGAGAAAAACCAACAGTCAGATCTCACGAATGTGTCTACGTTACTGACATCAAAAATGGAAATCACGGATAAAATTCAAATATCACAGTGCTACCGAATGCCTCAGAAGTCAAATGTGTCTAGCCGTAAGCTGATCACCCCTCCAGTTTTTGTAACAGTGTCGACAGAAAAAGATATTCTATCAATCTTCAGTTCAATATCAAAGCTGAAAGGAACTGGGGTCCGGATTTGCACGGACTTGCCACCCAAATTAAACTCTATTAGAAACGAGTTACTGTCTAAGGGTAAGGAAATGCGTGAGAATGGATCCGCACAACTCACACGAGTGAAACAAAAGGGGCTAAACTCTGGCTAGAGTATAAATCGGATTCTGAGTCGCAGTGGGCAAAAACATAAGAAATATTAAAGGCGACTTGTGTATGATGTTAGATCAATCCCGCTCTAGATTGATAATTGTTTCGTTTTTTTGATTGAGATATCTTGGTTTTTTATTTTGATGTGTTATTTAAGCTAGCTCGGTTCAATTTTATTTTGATTATTTCTACCCCAGTTATTTCTGTTCTACTTATACCTTCTCAACTTTGGTCTTCTCGAAGGATGATAAGCATAGTAGGTTTTCATGACTCGGCAGTGGTTCGGGCTCCTTATCACGCGGGCTTACTGGCGCGGGGTGGGATCTTTCGAATATTATTTAGTTGACTTTAAAGTTTGCGGGTGCGGGGGGGGGGACCGAGAAACTGGTAGCTTTTGAGGGGAAACCCCTTAACCTATCTTTACTTTCTGAAACTTTTCATGTATTCGGTCAAAGAGAAAACAACACTTTTTCTAAAATCAAACCGTCATCGTACGTTTCTCCTGATGAAATAAACAGACTTGAAGATAATTCATTGCGAATGGGGTTTGTGAATGTACAAGGACTCATCAGTTCTATTGATGAACTAACAAATTTATTGACAGCAAATCAAATTGACATTTTGGGGATTTGTTAAACATTTATTAATGATAAGACACATTATAATGTTAAAATCCAAGGATATAAATTCGTTGATAAGAATCGACTAGTCCATGAAAAAGGTGGCCTTGGGTTATTTTTGAATGATGGAGTGCAGTTTCAGCGACTGCCAGAACTTGAAAAATATAATGTTGAAAAAGTGTGTGAAATACAGGGTGTTGAATGTCGGCTTGGGACTAAAAAAATTCAAGTTTGTGTTGTGTATAAGCCCCCGTCGGCCCCAATACCACTTTTTTTGCAATCTCTGGAGTCTTTACTAGTATCTTTGGATTATGAGGATGTTGTGGTTATGGGGGATTTTAATATAAATATACTGGAATTTAAAGAAAATACCCACACAACAGAATTTATTACATTAATGTCATCGAATTCCCTAATTCCTTCGTGTACAATTCCAACGCGTGTTGCATCGACTAGTGCAACTCTCATTGACAACATATTTTTAACAACACCAGCCACGTCTTCACAGGTTGTTCTGACGGATTTCTCTGATCATTTTTTTTTTTAATTTCTGATGTGAGATTCCAGATTCATAAAATAAAATCTCCAGAAACAGCAACCCGGATTATTAATAAAAAAAATCTAGTATGTTTAAAGGATAAACTGAATTTAACTGATTGGTCTCCTGTATTTGATGCTGATGAAATAAACTCTGCGACGGATTATTTTTTAAAGGGATTTCATGCTGCATTTGATGAGCCGTGCCCAAGCGTAAAAAAAAAGAAAACGGAAATATAATCAACCCATCCAACCATGGATATCGCCAGCCCTTTTGACGTCAATAAAACATAAAAACAATCTCTATAAAACTTTTATATCTTTCGAAAGGGACGAAAATAGAACAACCTTGAAAAATTATAAAAACCTACTTTCAAAAATAATACGCAATGCTAAAATGAAATTTTATTTTGATTCTTTTAATGAAGAAAGTAAGTCCCCAAAGAAAACTTGAGAACTAATCAACTCATGTTTAAATCGATCGCGGACGTCTTCTTCACCATCAAAAATACGGGATGCCCATGGTAATACAATTGAAAGGGAACTAGAAATGGCAAATTACATAAATTTTCATTTCGTGTCAATCGGGCAGTCAATAAACTAATAAGCTCCAACATAATATGTCCCATGGGCAATGTAATTATCCTACGTACCTAGGAAGTCCTTCTGCGAATTCTATGTTTTTAACTCCGGTAACACAAGAAGAGCTTGCTAAGGTTGTTAAGCTTTTAAATAATGGAAATTCCCCTGGGATTGATGAGTCGTCGACCAATATTGTTAAAGCCATTTTACCTAGTATTAATAAAGTTATGTGTCATTTAATAAATCTGTCATTTAGATCGGGAACTTTTCTGTATTCTTTCAAAAAAGCGAAAGTGTTACCGGTATATAAAAGTGGTGACCGGACTAATTGCTCAAATTGTAGACCCATTTCTATTCTTTCAGGTTTTTCTAAAGTAATGGAGCGATGTTTTTATAATCGAATGTATAATTTTCTCTGTTCAAAAGATTATTTTTCAAAAACTCAGTGTGGATTTAGAAAAGAGCATAGTACGCAGGATGCTATATTAACTATGGTATAATTTATTCACGAGTGTCTGGAAAAAAATGGATCCCGGCGAGTATATTTTTGGACCTTGAGAAGGCCTTCGATTCGTTAAGCCATGAAATATTGTTGTATAAATTAAATCACGGTGAGATACGAGGACCAGCGCACGATTTTATCGCATCTTACCTAAGTCGTCGCTCCCAAGTGACTATGATCAACGATATAGTTTCGGATCCATGTCTGTCGTCATATATTGGTGTCACGCAAGGTTCAATCCTGGTACCCCTGCTTTTTATAATATATATAAATGACCTTCCATCAGCGACAGAAAACCTTGGTCTGAATATTCTTTTCGCTGATGATACCGGATCATCACTTACTGGATATTCGGAAGAGGATCTCAATGAGAAGCTGGAAATCGTATTTTCACAGCTTCTTGTATGGCTAAAAGCTAATCGTTTGTCACTAAATGCATCAAAAACCAAATTTACAATTATAGTAGAATCGGGCAGAATGCACAAGGAATTTCAACAATATTTGATCATGCTACAAATATTCAAATTCAAAGGGTAACTTCGTTCCGGCATCTGGGTATTATTATTGATGAAAATCTGTCATATAAAGAACATTGTAATAGATTACGGGTTAAAGTTGCTCAGGGGGTTGGTATAATGCGAAGGTTTCAGCATTTTTTTCCATATGAAATCCTACGTCTAATTTATTTTGCGTTGGCTCATTCCCATCTTACGTATTGTCCTCTGATGTATTTGGCAACATTCAGATGTCATGTGAAACCGATACAAATTCTTCAAAACAGGGCTCTTCTAATTTTAAAGAAATATTTACCGTCACCGTCTTCGTATCCTAATACGAGTAAAACTGAAACTCTATATCTTCCAACTAAAATTTTGCCTGTTTCACAGATATTCACCCTCGATTCTTTCAAGGAGGCACACTTGTGCCTCTATAAAGAGGCGACCCACCACAATGTTAAGCGATTTTCGGTCCTAATGGTCGCAGAGAGACAGCGATAATCGCATTTTGTAGCCCAAGCTCGAACTAAGAAACGTGCAAAATTTCACCCCCCTCCGACTTTATCTTCATGGGTATAAGTGGGCCGGAAGTTTCGACCCTCCGACCACAGCCCCCCTTTAACATTGTTAAATTGGGCTGAAATTTAGAGGTTAAGCTTTCCTAGGGCCCGGGCTTATCCTCGAAATTTCAGCTCAATCCGATCACTCCTTCCATGTTTTTCAAAAAACAAATATAGCCACTTAAAGTTCTTTTTTTTTTTAGTTATCCACGCCTACAGGCCCCAGTTGGCAACTGATCCGGGTGAATGAGGACTCATTCGAAGCAGAATTTGACCTGTTAGGGCCTTTTGATATTTTCAGATCGAAAAAATTATCCCCCGAATTTACATTTACGAAAAACCTCGTTTTCCAATAAGAGCCCATGTTAAATTTTCCCACCACAGCCCCCCTTTAACGTTGTCTGATCGGGCTGAAATTTAGAGGATAAGCTTTCCTGGGGCCTGGGAGCTTATGCTCGAAATTTCAGCTCAATCTAATGACTCCTTCCCTGTTTTCCTAATACAAAATCTCAAGTTTTGTGGGTGTTTACTTGCGTCAAAAAAGATTCCGTACACTAAATATACAAGTACAATTATGTCTGTTTGGTACAGCGGTTGATACTCCTGACTGTTATGCGGAAGACCCGGGTTCGAGTCCCTGTTAGAGGAAATTTTTATATACTGAATATAAATTTAAAAAAAGAAACTCAGTTTCTTTTTTAAATTATTTGAAAAAAATTACGTTTTCTAAAGAGTTAAAGAGGCTGAGTTACAAGTTCGACCCTTAAAACACCCTGTCGAGAAAGAAAAGAATAATACACAATCATCTAACAGTTAGTCAGGCAATAATAAGTAATAAACTGTACAAAAACGTGCAGATATTATTTGAAAAAAAACTACGTTTTCTAAAGAGTTAAAGAGGCTGAGTTACAAGGTCGAACCTTAAAACGTACAGGGATTAGGAGACACAGTTGGGGGCTGCCGCCCCAAACCCCGCTTTCGCAGCCTTTAAATAAAAAAAAAGTTTTTTGAACTGAAAGTAAGGAGCGACATTGAATCTTAAAACGAACAGAAATTATTCCGTATATGAAAGGGGCTGTGCCCTCCTCAACGCCTCGCTCTTTACGCTAAAGTTTGACTTTCTCAACATTCTTTTTTTTAAACAATAAAAACTTTAGCGTAAAGAGCGAGGCGTTGAGGACACAGCCCCTTTCATATACGGAATAATTTCTGTTCGTTTTAAGATTTAATGTCGCTCCTTACTTTCAGTTTAAAAAACTTTTTTTTATGTAAAGGCTGCGAAAGCGGGGTTTGGGGGCGGCAGCCCCCCAACTGTGCCTCCTAATCCCTGTACGTTTTAAGGTTCGACCTTGTAACTCAGCCTCTTTAACTCTTTAGAAAACGTAGTTTTTTTCAAATAATTTTTATTTAAGGTAAAATATGACCGGTCGGAACTACCTACGTACTTTCGTTCGAATAATTTTCCCTGTGCAACATGCCCGTTCTTATGAAAACCGACATAAATGGTACATTCAGCACCTAAAATTAAGCACAGAGAGATCACGGTTCTCGCCATTATTTTCAATTACGGGTTCATGGTGTCTTCATCTACCATTTATTGATTGCAGCAAATATCTTCCAAATATAAAAAAGCAACTTCATTCTATCCTTATAAATAATTTTAAGAATTAATAATATATTGAAAATCTGGGTACATTTGATAACATTGTTTTGTTGGGTGTTTTGCCCTGAGGTGCCGGTCATCGGTTACCCTTATTCGCCCGTTGTTTTGTTTTTTTTTTTATTGGTATTTTCGGTGGATCTTTGCCCGGTGTCGGTGGGTTTGTGGGGTAGGTGCCCGTCTATTGGTGAGTCATTGAATAACTCTTATTTATTTTTTTGTTGTCAAACAGGTTTATTCCGATTAATGTACCGGGTTTTTGTCATTCGACCTTGTGTCTCCGGCTTTTACCCTGTATTTATGTCTATTTTCTACAGATATTTTAAAATTAAACCTTGAACCTATAGAATAAATGTTTATATTAACACTTGGTCTTGAATGAACATGACTTTTTAGGAACGAATTTGCCACCGCGTGATACTACTACTTCTAAAACCAGGAAGATTAATATATTGTTGTTTTTTTTATATTATTGAATCGATTAACAACTTGTTAATTTCCAGTCTATAGCAACCAGGTCCTCTCTAGGGCAAAATGGTACTTTGCAGGAGACGCAACATTACTGTGGCAGTTTTTTCGATTACTTAAAAAGGGCAATAAAACTTTTAATTTTCGCTAGAATATGCCATTGCTCAAGTTTTTAAGACTACTGGTTCGATACGACCTCTACAAAAAAAAAGACACCCAGCTGTGATATTCCTTTAAAAAAATCCAACATTTTTGAACATAGACGCTTGAAACTGCTATAACCAGGGAACTCCTGAAGTGGTAAATTCGAGGGTGTCATTCCTGTCAAAATCACTTGCTCTCTTGTGGGATTTTCTCTCTTTTTCAAAAATTAGGCGAACATTTTCAGGCTTGTAGCTTTTGATGGGCAATTTAAACTTGATTAAAATAAAAAAAACAAGTTTTTTTTAACTGAAAGTAAGAAGCGACATTAAAACTTAAAACAAACAGAAATTATTATGTGTATGAAGGGGGCTGCCTCCTCCTCAACACCTCGCTCTTTACGCTAAAGTGTTTTAGTACTGTTAAAAAGGCTTTTAATTGTTCTAATTAAACGACCCTTGTGTTTCAGGAGTCGCTCTTAAAGAATTTGGACAAAATCAAACTTTAGCATAAAGAGCAAGGTGTTGAGGAGGAGGCAACCCCTTCATATGCGTAATAATTTCTGTTCGTTTTAAGTCTTAATGTCGCTCCTTACTTATAGTTTGAAAAAAACTTGTTTTTTTTATTTAGTTTCTGATCGTTTTTTAAATAATGCTGGGAAATCCGGTCCCCCCTTCATGGAAAATTCCCTTCCCCACATGAGAAATTCCTCAATGGAAAGATCCTCCCCCACCAGAAAAAAATCCCACCTGAAAACGTCTGTATATTCCCCAACAACCAATATTATATGTAAACAATGGGCAAAGTTCACAAGCTGCGGCCCTTACCCCAGGGACTGTGGGGGATTAAGTCATCCTCAAAGACACAGTTATTAGATTTTTCGACTATGCTGAACAAAATGGCTATCTCAAAATTTTGATTGGGTGACACTGAAAAAAACTGAGCGTGGGAGGGGGTCTAGTTGCCCTCCAATTTTTTTGGTCACTTAAAAAGAGCACTAGAACTTTTAATTCCCGTTCCAATGAGCCCTCTCACGATATTCTAGGGCCACGGGGTTGATACGATCACCCCTGGAGGAAAAAAAAAAAAAAAAAAAAAAACACGTCCGTGATCTTTCTTCTGGCAAAAATACAAAATTCCACATTTTTGCAGATAGGAGCTCCTCTACAGTAAGGTTCTCTGAAATGCCGAATCTCATGGTGTGATTTTCATTAAAATACTATGACTTTTAGGGAGTAAAACTAAACTTAATGAAACTTGTACACTTGAAAGCAGCATAACAATCTGATTTTTTATGTATCTATTGGTATCAAAATTCCGTTTTTTAGAGTTTCAACTACTATTGAGCCGGGTCGCTCCTGAATTACAGTTCGTTACCACGAACTGTTTGATGAATTGTATACAGTTGGAATCAAGGAGGCACACTTGTGCCTCTATAAAGAGGCGACCCACCACAATGTTAAGCGATTTCCGGTCCTAGCAGTCGCAGAGAGACAGCGGTAATCGCATTTTGTAGCCCAAGCTCAAACTAAGAAACGTGCAAAATTTCACTCCCCTCCGACTTTATCTTCATGGGTAAAAGTGGGCCGGAAGTTTCGACTCTCCGAACACAGCCCTCCTTGAGCGGTGTCTGATTGGGTTGAAGTTGTATAGTTAAGCATTTTCAGAGCTTAAAAGAGCTCCCTCAGAATTTCAGCTCAATCCAATTCTGCCGTCCCTGTGGTTCAAAAACCAAATATAGACAAATCTGGTTCATTTTTTTTTCTTGTTAGAATAGGGTACAGATACAATGTGGAAATTTCCACTGGCAACTGAAGCCCAGTTCGAAGCCGACAGTAATTTGTTTTCCCTAATTCATATTTTAAGGCCGAAAAAAATATACCCCGAATTTACATTTACGAAAAACCTCGTTTTCCTATAAGAGCCCATGTTAAATTTTCCCACCACAGCCCCCCTTTAACGTTGTCTGATCGGGCTGAAATTTAGAAGATAAGCTTTCCTGGGGCCTGGGAGCTTATCCTCGAAATGTCAGTTCTGTTTCCAAAAACCAAATATCAAGTTTTGTGGGGATTTGCTTGCGTCAAAAATAGATTCCACATACTAAAAATACGATTACAATTGTGTCTCTTTAGTACAGCGGTCAATACTCCTGACTGTCAGGCGGAAGACCCGGGTTCGATACCCCGTCAGAGCAAATTTTTTATATACTGAATTTAAAGTTAAAAAAAAAACTCAGTTTCTTTTTTAAATTATTTAAAAAAAACTACGTTTTCTAAAGAGTTAAAGAGGCTGAGTTACAAGGTCGAACCTTAAAACACCCTGTCGAGAAAGAAAAGAATAATACACAATCATCTAACAGTTAGTCAAGCAATAATAAGTAATAAACTGTACAAAAACGTGCAGAAATTTTTTGAAAAAAACTACGTTTTCTAAAGAGTTAAAGAGGCTGAGTCACAAGTTCGAACCTTAAAACGTACAGGGATTAGAAGGTTCAGTTGGGGGTCTGCCACCCCCTAAACCCCCCGCTTTTGCAGCCTTTAAATAAAAAAAATATTTTAAAACTGAAAGTAAGGAGCGACATTAAAACTTAAAACGAACAGAAATTATTCCGTATATGAAAGGGGCTGTGCCCTCCTCAACACCTCGCTCTTTACGCTAAAGTTTTTATTGTTTAAAAAAAGAGTTGTGAGAAAGTCAAACTTTAGCGTAAAGAGCGAGGCGTTGAGAAGGGCACATCCCCTTTCATATACGGAATAATTTCTGTTCGTTTTAAGTTTTAATGTCGCTCCTTACTTTCAGTTTAAAAATTTTTTTTTATTTAAAGGCTGCGGAAGAGGGGGTTTGGGGGGCGGCAGCCCCCAACTGTACCTTCTAATCCCTGTACGTTTTAAGGTTCGAACTTGTGACTCAGCCTCTTTAACTCTTTAGAAAACGTAGTTTTTTTCAAATAATTTCCGTAAAAAGCTAATCGTAATAATGTAGACTAAATATTGGAGCCTACACTTCTTTTTTTAGAGTTTCACTTAATAGGAGCCTATTTCACGCCTTACTTACAATTCACTACCATAAACTATTATACTCAAATTGCACTGTTCCGAATCCTAAGCTTAAAATTTTTCACCCGTACAAAAGAAATTCATTTGTTTATACACTAAAACTCGACATCATAGGCAGCGCGCTAGCGCTGCCTAAGTAAAGAACGATATTTCTTCTTCTTCTATTTAACAGCAGGCGGGCTTTTCAGTAAAACTATTTAGCCCTTTTCCTTTTGCTTCACTCTGTGGGCTACAGAGCTACTGGCTTGATTGCCTCATATTTATTAGATATGTTAAGATATCTTTCAGCAGATCTTTTGACTCTAGGAGTTCAAATATAAGATGATAGATGTCGTTTTCTATGCTCTGTATGCTCGTATAGTTGGCTAGGCTCTTGGCTGATAGTGGGATTTTGTGGTGTTTAAAGTATTTTAACAGTTTAGAAAGCACGGTATATTGTGCAGACGTCAGCATATTACATTCAAATAGGCAATGGTCAATTGTTTCATTATTCATATTACAATGCCTGCAAAGAGGGGACAGGGGAATTGAACCACTTGAATTAGAAAGCTTATATGAGAATGCAAGGAAATTTAGTCCATTTGTTCCAGAACGAATTCTATGATAAATTTTAGAAAGATACTTATTGGGAAAGGGGGAAAGGATAGGATTAATCTTATTAAAATTAATATCTGATAGCCTCCATCGGTAAATATCTCTAATTGGGATTGGTCTCCCACTTGGCTGGTCAATATTTATAGCATTTTTTGCTATTTCATCAACCTGATGATTACCACTTATGCCAGAGTGGCTAGGAATGTACTGAGAGTAAGTTTTTATGCCACTTGAAGCAAGATTATCAATAATACTGAGACAATGATAAGTGTCAATGTCCAACTTATATTGAGGAGCTGAGGCCAGCAACTCAAGGCTTGATAAAGAGTCGGAATAGATGATAATATTATTCGAATTTTCAATCAAAGATTGGTTTTGCTTAAGGTGTTCTAATGCCATGATTATGGCATTTAACTCGGCAGACATTATAGATAAATTATTAAATAATCTCTCGCCCATTGCAATTTTCAGGTGAGGAAGGAAAACACCACTTGCAACCTACTCATTCATTTTTGACCCATCAACAAATATTTAGAAGTGATTTTAATAGGTAATTGTATTAAGTTCTGCAATTTTTTTCTGAACAAAAGCAATGGGGGTTAAATCTATTCCATTTTGAAAATTCAGTATTTATTATGGGAAATGACCAATTCCATGGAGGGGATTGGGGGAAAGTAGGTGCAATAGACTTTGCTGGTACAGGGAACTTCTTTTGAATGTTGGCATACTCATCTGCAATACCTCTATACATGGCTGGATTTCTTAACCAATTATGTAAGGTGTGTGAGCTATTTGATTCAATTTTTGTAAGATGTCTTATCAAGAGAAAGCTACGTCTCTCCCTTATTGTTGTTAATCCACTCTCCATAAGCAGAAACTTGGTGCTTGTGGGTTTCCTAAGACCAAATATGAGACGTATTATATCATTTTGTGTTGTTTCAATTTTTTGTATCTGGGTCTTTGCACATGCACCATAGACAATGAGCCCATAGTCAATATGGGGTCTTATATGTGATTTATAAAACTGGAGTAAGGTTTTCACCTTACAACCCCAGGGTGTGGAAAGAAGTCTTTTTAGTATATTTGCTTTCCTATAGCATTTTTTTATTGTGTTTGAAATGTGGAGGTGGAAATTAAGTTTTTGGTCAAGCATGAGACCTAGGTAATTATTATTATTATCTTCTGGAATAGTTGTTTTATTTAGAGTTAGTTTCGCATTAACATGGTTTCGCTTCCGGTGAAATTGGATTATTTTTGACTTGGTGGGTGCAATGGGTAAATCTGAATGTTGAGAGAATTTTTCAAACTGGAAGTGACTTTTGCAGATTTGACTGTGCTATCTGAAAGGTGTTGCCAGATGACCATAGCACCAGATCATCAGCATATTGTAGATTCGTGTGGGGTAGGTTCATGTCCCAGAGATATAGAGCAAATAGGAGGCAACTGAGGACTGCTCCCTGAGGTAGGCCTTTGGATATTGTCTTTTGGTGTGAAGAGGCTGAACCAACACAAACAATGAAACTTCGCACTTATATGAAGGATTTAATAAAGGATACTAGCTTAGGAGGTACTCCAATGTTTGCAAGTTTATTTAAAAGGATTTGGTGGTTCACATTGTCATATGCTCCTTCAAAATCTAGGAAAGCTGCCACTAGGATATTATTTTTTGAGAAAGATTCATTTATTGCATATGTTAGCAAAATGAAAGCATCTGCTGAGGAGTGGTATTTCCTGAATCCAGTTTGAGTGTGTGGGATCATGTTATTTTTCTCAATAAACCAGAGGAGTCTGTGATAAATCATTTTCTCCATTATTTTCCCCATCACAGGTGTAATCAGTATGGGCCTATAAGACTCAGGGTTATCTGTTGGTTTATTTTTCTTTCGGATTGGTAGGAGGGACGAACATTTCCATATATTGGGGAACCTAAAAGATGCCCAAGCGTGATTATAACAATTTAGCAGTTCTTTTTTGTATGAAGGTGTGAGATTCATTATCCATGTGGGGTGTATATTGTCATAGCTGCTGCTAGTTTTGAACCTAATATGATGTATTGCATTATTCAATTCCTGGATTGAAAATGGATTAGTTATGTACTCGGATCCTGGGCGCGGTTAGTAACTAGGGTTCATAGGAATTGTGGACAGTTTGTTTTGATAATTTGATGTTAGCTTATTAACAAAAAGAGTTGCAAATAGGTTAGCCTTTTCAATATCGTTGTCATAATGGGTATTATTATGTAAAAGCTCATACAGGAGTGGGTTGGGAGAAGTCTTTTTCCCACATATGTGGCTTATGACTTTATGTATAATTGGCTCATGCATTTCTCTGGAGAGATTATTTGCAAAATTATTCCAGTATTTATATTTAGCATCTATTATAGTCCTTTTTAGATTAGATTCTGCTTGTAATTTTTTTAAATATGTAGTAGGTGTTGTTTTTTTTATGAATTCTGCCCTAGCTGCCTTTTTTATCCTCCATTTATTTAGGCACTCATTTGTCCACCATGCTTTAGGAATTTATTTAGGGAATGTTTTCTTAGGTGTTGTCATGGGGATAGCATGATTAGCTGTATTTATTAGTAAAGATGTCAAGGCTTCAGCATGTGTGTCAACTGTTGTGTTAGAAATGCATGAACTTTGGGTGAAACTTGTAATTTCATCATTTAGCTTATTTTGGAAAATAGACCAATTTGCTTCAGTGTTGATATATTTGGAGGTATGAGATGAAGTTTCAGTAGGTTCATTAAGGGAGCAAACTATAGCAAAGTGGTCTGTACATAGACTATCAATTTTATTTATGTAAATTTTGTTCAACAAACTAAAAGACATAATTCGTAGGTCAATTGTGGAGAATTTGCCACTTTTGGGGTTAAAATATGTATTCAGGTTTGGAGGGGTAGCAACAGCTAATTCATTATTATTTGAAGTCAAATCCTCAATAAATTTACCAGCTTTATTTGCTGGTTTATTCCCCCAAAAAAGGCTGTGGGCAGTGAAATCACCACAAATAATGATATTATTTAACATATTAGAATTATTTATATAATTAAAGAAATCCTTGGCATCTGTAGTTTGGCCATTAGGGTTATAAAAGCTTATTATGTAGGTTTTTAAATTATTCAGCCAAACACTTATACCAATTACATCAACATCATTTTCAAAATCTGGAAAATTGATGCCACAAAATTTTATATTATTATTAACTAATAAAGCTACACCACCTCCTTTTCTCTCTGAAGATCTATCCTTTCTCAGGATAGTATATTCCAGAGACTTTATTTGTTGATTTTGGGTTAAATGAGTTTCCTGGAGGAAAGCAATATTAATGGAATTATTATTCATAAATGATATTAGTTCATTTAGCTTATCTTCTGTGAGTGATCTTACATTCCATTGGAGTATTGATAAATGTTGTGTTGTTGATTTATTCTTCATATGACTGTGTATCAATGTTCAGCTTTGTTAAAAGTAAAGCAAGATCTTTTTTTGCTTGAATGAGCATATCATCTTGGATGTAGATTTTTGCCAATTCTGCAATAATTTTTGTCTTCTGTAGTTGATGTATGTTCATGGCCTGAACTGCATTACAGTTTAGAATGAATAAGCATATATTTGGGGATTGCATTTTTGGTAGTGCATCCTGTTTGTTGGTTAAGAGATTGATTCCTGGTAAAGTTTCTGCTTTGTTTCTTCTTGGGAGGGAGGGCCAGGCTTCCCTCATCTCACCGGAAAACGAGGCTTGTTGGCTTGGTGATTCCTTCTGATAGGGATTTGAGCAGGGGTGCTTAGAAGATATTATTTCATATGGGGCGTTTGATGCATTTGGTACATTTGACTTGGGGGTTTTGGTTGGTTTCATTACAGGCTTTATCTGGTATTGTTGGGCAGCATTTGCTTCCATTGCTGCAAAGGGGTATGGGATGGCCTTCTCTGTTGATATTTTGAGTGTTAGAGCTCTTTTCTTGTATGCAGGGCATAATGATTTATTTGTAGATTCATGTGGGCCTTTGCAACTGATGCATGTAGGCTGGGTGTTTTTGCAAGTTGTCAGCTCTTTAGGATGGAAAGATTTACAATTACTACACTCTTGGAGAATTTCATTACATTTGTTTGTCGTGTGTCCCAGTTTGAAACACTTCTGACACTGAATAGGCTTAGGTTTGTATTCCTTGTGTGGTTTGATTTGCCCAAACAGGAATAATTTTTCTGGGATATCAATTTTATCCTTTAGTGCGAATAAAAAGGATCTACTAGTTTTTAGGCCAGTAGAGTTAGGTTTTTCAAGTTGGGTAACATCCTCAACTGGGATTGTGTTTCCAGCCCTATCTGAGAGGCCTTCTTTTAACTCCTGAGTAGATATCTTTGGGGGAACATTATAAACTACAATTTTTGTTGGTGATTCTTTTGGGTTCCAATTAGATGCAATAATGGGGATATTCAGAAGGGATTTAAGGTTAATTATTTTATCCGCTGATTTTTGATCTTCTACAGCTATTAGCAGAGATCAATCACGGTTAATGTTAAGAGAGAACATTGATTTTAGCAATTTAAAAATTGCAACTCTTATTGCAGTGATCATTTTTATTTCAAAGGGGGTAGTGGGTGTAATTTTAAGGTAAATTCCTAAGTTTTTGGAGGGAGGACCCTGGGCAGGGAGAGGGGAAATGCTTTTAATTGGTGAGATTTTTTTCATTTTTTTAGAGCTTCTAGAAGGGACCTCTTGAAACCCATTATCATCATTTATGTTTGCATTAGGATCTACAGTTATCATTGTCCTATTCTCCGAATTTGAGGTATCATTAGAACTTTCAGATAATGTGCTTGACCAGCCAGGATGGGTATCTTTCATTATGGAATTTGATTTGGGATCTGGGGGGACGTTTTTTTTGGAGGACTTTTAGACATTGCCTATTGGAAAAAGCTTTAAACACAAATATAAAACTAAAACAAGAAGGGGAAATAGATGATATCAAACCGTCTGCACTATACGATATGGGCACAATGTGTTTTTTTTCTTCTTCTTCTTCAGTCAGGCACTAAGGAGCTGTCGTAGAAACTTCAAAAAAGGGCTCATTCGATTGGAAATAGGAGTGCCTAGCGCCCTTTTTAATAGTCGAAAGTGATTGGAGGGAAAATAGCCCCCCCCCCACGCCCATCATTCCCCCAAATACATCCAATCAAAATTTTGAGCTTGCCATTTTGTTCAGCGTTGTTTATTTCCAGATAGAAAATATATTTTTGAGGAGGACAATCCCCCACAACCCTCAGGTCAAGGGCTTTAAGTTATGCCCAGAGGGCATATAAGAACGATGTTGGCATAATGTATCATGTATTATTTTTTTCCTTTAGAGCAGGACACTTCATATGGAAGGGGTCGTCGTGGAACCCAAAAGGGGCCCATTCGATTGGAAATTGAGAGTTCTAGTGCCCTTTTTAATAGTCGAAAGTGATTGGAGGGCAACTCGCCCCACGCCCATCATTCCCCCAAACACATCCAATCAAAATTTTGAGATAGCCATTTTGTTCAGCGTAGTTGATTTCCAGATAGAAAACATGCTTTTTAGGAGGACGCTCCCCCACAACCCTCAGGGCAAGGGCTTTAAGTTATACCCTGGGGGAATATCAGGTTTTTATAGAAGGCGTTGTCGTAGAAACTTAAAAAAAGGCTCATTCGATTGGAAATTCAAAGGGCTAGTGCCCTTTTTCATAGTCAAAAGTGATTGGAGGGCGACTAGCCCCCCCCCACGCCCATTCTTCCCCCAAACACCGCCAATCAAAATGTTGAGATAGCCATTTTGTTCAGCGTAGTTGAGTTCCAGATAGAAAATATGTTTTTGAGGAGGACACTCCCCCACAACCCTCGGGGAAAGGGTTTAAATTTATGCCCTGAGGGCATATAAGAACGATGTTGGCACAATGTACTATTTATTATTTCTTTTTCCTTTAGAGCTGGGCACTTCATATGGAAGGAGTCGTTGTAGAAACTTCAAAAGGGGCTCATGTTTTTACTTTTATAAGTTTAATAAATCAAATAATTTTAACATTTTGATTACTAAATATCAGTATATATATATATTAAACTGACAATGCACATTCATTTGCATTTTTTCAGTAAAGTACAAATTTTGTTCTGGCCTTGGGAAGGCATAGGATTTTGCGCCCAACTTATGTTAATTTCTGCTCGTTTTGAATTTGACTCGGTTATTTATTGTAATTTCTGTTCGTTTTGGGTTTCATTTATGTATCGGTGCTGATTTGTGGTAGTTTCACACTTGGTAGATTATTTGATTTTATTTTTGCTCATTTCTTGTTTAATGGAGTTCTTTACTTTTCTTTGAAAAACGTATTTTGTTGAAAAAGTTTTTTAAATTAATCATAGAAAACAGACAGATAAGATGATTAATTCAATCTATGATTCAGCCATACCACGTGATGACAATCCAATCGAAGTGATAGCACAAATGATATATGCTACATAAATAAAAACCATACAAAAGTAGCATTTCCAATAGAAACATGCACTTCTGCAGTCCTGGAGGGAGGCTGAAATGGCTTCCTCCCAAGTAAATTCTCCCCCCTCCCCCTCTAGAGGATTAGATCTATGAGCACCACAAGTCTACTATAAAATCACAAATTAATAATTTCCCTTATTAATAATAAAAGTAAAATAATTATAGTTACCTTACTACAATTTATCAGATGGCGCTGGAAACGCTCTGGATACAAAATATGGACCGCGTCATAAGGGCAGACTAAAGTCGGCTTTACAACAGGGTCGTTGTTATGTACATATCTTGACGTCATTTTCCTATCTGAAAAAGAAGGATCATTACCAAGATGAAGAATTATGGCAAAACTGAGGCAGTAAACTTCCTCAAATATAGCAAATACAAAATTCGGTCAATAAATTTGTTTTTTTGTTTTTTTTTAATACAGAAAGCAAATTTCTTGAATGGTTTCATTACTAAGACATTTTTGTAATTTCACACATTGATTTGAACAAATCTGCAACTAAATTACCAACATTAAAAAATAGATTCGAGTTATAAATGACAAGCAATTAGCATGGTTGAAAAAAGGAACGACTATAGTATTTCAATACAGCTAAACAAGGGCACCCGCAGATAATGAAAAAATTTATTTACCCCTAAATAAATTTTAGGATAAAATGTGTTAAAAAAAACAAAAAACAGTAGTTCATCAACGAGTTGAGTAGTATATCTAACTCGGTAACAAGTGATTTTAACTATAGAACCATTGAAAGGAGGAAACTTCATCAAATCAAAACTTGATCAAATCAATTCCCTGTTCCGAATGTTTAGTGTATAAAATTCAAGGATGTGCCAGTGTTACCAGATGTCTGGTTTAAAGTTGCGCTGACACAATAGTAAAATTGCGCACCTCCATCCCAAAAAAGCGCCGATTTGAAAAATTCAATGCGTAACCGCCTCAAAAAAGTGCCAAAATGGCGCAAATCCAAACCATTTAGCAACTCGAGGATGTACTATGGATCAAGCAGTTACGGATCAGGGCAAAAACTTTTGCAGAAGTTCAAGCATCTGTCCCTTTGAGCCGGTTCCATCTCGAGAAGACTTACAAATTGAAGACAGGACTGTGACAATTTTTCCCATTTTAATATCATGATACTGACACCTAAATACAAAAGGCAAAAGGCAGATGTGCAAATGGAGACACTTAATTTTTACATAGGAAATGAAATAAAATTCAACAAAATTTCAAACGGCGAGGCATCATGGCAAATAAATTAAACACTTTTTCAATATGCACTTCTTATTCAGTATTTAATTTTTTTTATGGACAGATAAGAGGCTGTAAGAAGTGTCCTTCTAATTTTAGAATCATTATCAACTTGCTATGAATCCGGTTCCTGCCAATGCCCTTTGAAAGTATAGTTGAACCCGATAAACTTATTTGCAAACATATACACACCTTTTCTTAGAACCTTTGATTTTAACTTTGTTTGTTTGGCAAGGGGGAATGCATGTTTTATATAGAGATACACTGACAAGGCAAGTAAGTCGGGGTTATAGCTTTGCTCAAGCATCTTGTACGCATATAGAATGTAAGTCTAATATGTTCCTTGCTATTACTTCATTTTATTATGTTAAATCCTATTAAAGGCGTATATACCCCATTCTTTAATAATCTTATTAGATTCTTCCAAACAGGAACATGTTAGTCTTGCCACATTAGTTAGAACGCTTGCTTTTCTTCAATAGTAATAAATTCCACTTCTAGCCCATACAAAAACAAGAACTGATCTTTGATTTCTGAAACTGTGAATGATTAATCTTGAATTTTCAATTATAACGAAATAACTTAAAGTACTTAATTAAAATTCTCTTCTTTGATAGTAAAATCTAGTTTTTTTCCTATACCTGTGTTGTCTAGTTTATTTTATCACGATGTTAAAATTTTGTCAGGGTATCTATCTCACTTGGTTCATTTCTTTCATTCAAGGCTTACTTAGGGGTATTCGGGTCTCATGGCTGAGTTTGGACATGGAGTCATCGCCAAGAACCCCCCCCCCTTACAAGACATAATCCACTGAACAGATCCTCTGAAGTCGTACTTCTTAACCATTTTTTGCTCTTATTAGTGTGCAGAAAATTATACAGTGTACAGAAAATTATACAGTGTGCAGATATTAGAGTGCAAATTATTAGTGTGCAGACTAGAGAGTATCATTTTGAGAGAGATATATATTTATTTATTAAACTAAAAGACATCAGTATTAACAGCCACCTCCAGAAGTAGGACCGCTTGTCCGAGGGAGGTGGCAAAAATACATTAAAAATAATACAGGACTAAATAAATTATAAAACAACTAATACAAATCGCACATCTTAATCGGCGCCACAAAACTCACAACAAAACAAATTCAACTTTACCGTTAATATCAACCATAATAAGCTTCTCAAAATGAGCTACGGTACTCATGTAGTCATATTTTATAGTTGG
Organism: Artemia sp. Qi Xiang Cuo; assembly: GCF_049724085.1. Classification (NCBI taxonomy): domain Eukaryota; kingdom Metazoa; phylum Arthropoda; class Branchiopoda; order Anostraca; family Artemiidae; genus Artemia; species Artemia sp. Qi Xiang Cuo. The sequence continues at coordinate 16,858,256 of NC_142795.1, forward strand.
GAGTGATTCATTTCTATCATTACTGCGATTCAAATGAATAGAAAACTGGACTTCGGAAATGAATTATTTAGAGACCCAACACCGAAATTGCAAGAAATTCACAAGTAAACAAAAAATTTATCTGAAGGGGTCTCTGACGCGAAAGTAATTCCATTTTCATGAAACTTTGATACCCAAAAAGTGAAGTAATTAAAATCGGCCAAGACAGTGTTAGTAAATGACACACAATAATGATAACTACATTGCTCTAAGAGCCTTAGAGTAGCAGCAATACAAAATAAGAAATTAATTTCTAAATAATACAAACAAAACTGACATAAACAAAAACATTACACTGATACACTGAGTAGAAGATCCACTCAATCCTCATCCACACTTACAACAAACGGTACTTATGCATTATATCTTGCACACGGCTATATGCTGTATCGGGAAACACTAAAGGAAACAGTCAAACGGGTATTTGCAATAGAGAAATGGATCGCAAAGCGTGGTTTCTCATTGTGATTACAATATTTAAACTATTGTTTTTTGGGGTTAATGGGGGGAAAAGGTACCTAGGTTAGGTTACGTATTTAAAGTTTGCTCTGTTTTACCCCAACTCCCCTAATGTGCAGATATAAAGATCAAATTTATTTCTAAACTATTACATTTCCTCCGTGTTTTGTTTTATTTCATTAGCATTAACCAAACCTGACTTCTTTTGTGTTTAAGATATAATGCATAAGTAGCCTACCCAAAAAACTTTTCCCTCTTTATACTCGCAAGTAATCTTTCGTCAAACCTCCGTCCTGCTTATACTTCCTTTTTTATTCTCTTACCATTTTTTTTTTTACTACGGACAACCATGTAAAATTATCTTCGAGGTGAATAAGCAACTTGTTAGTAAGTTTTTTTTTTGTTTTTTTTACCTGAAAGAACTTTCGATAACAAACGTAGTCGCGAGACAAACAGAGCAATTTTAATGGCTTTCGAGATTGTAGATAGAAAGAGGGTATGCTCGTGCTCTAGGAGATGAATCAACAGCATTTTATCAATGTCAACAGTCACATTAATGTTTTCCCAGAGGTCATACCATGTTGCCAACTGACCGATAAGATACATTCCTCGTTGAGTCCGGGTATCTTTTTGTATTTTTGTAAAAATTTTGGGTGCGGTTTCAAAACCTCAACTGCCTCTTGGTTTGTTTCAGAAACCTTTCCATCAAAGATTCAATAACGAAGTCTAAGTATGGGATGAAAGTTGATTTTTTAAAATAGTGACGAATTGTTTCATATGGTTGATTAGCCCTATCAGATTGTTTAAAGATTAATCTAGGCATTAGGGGTGTGTTACTCCAGCGACCTCCAAATTACACTGCACAGCCTCTATAATTTCATTAAATAGAAGTTCACTATTGCTTCGGTCAGCTTGAAAAAGGCTAGTTAACTTTTGAATGAGGCTCGATACTTTCCGTAAATCGACTTTTACTCCCTGAAGCTTCTGGCTTTAAGGAATGCAAAGGCACTACTTTTATTTGTTTAGAATTTTACTTCAAGAGGGTCGCTGTTCTGCACATCTACTGCAAAAAAAAAAAAAAAAAAAAAAAAAAAAGTCACAGTATAGCTTTCAAACTGGTTATTAGTGCTAAAAGCCTAGCTTTAAGTGCTAAAATTCAACAAAAAATGTAAGGTAAAACTCTAATTTAGGGGTTTCTTGCAACTTGGAAACTAGTTGAATTAGGTGAATGAAAATTTCCGGAATTAATTCTAGAACAAAAACATGTTCAGAGAAGGAAGTACTTAACACCACTCCTTCTTCCTCCAGAGGGTACTGACCTTTTATTCCCTTTACCAATTCTTATGTTATAGAATTAAAATTTACAAAAAAAAATTCTGCTCAAATAAGGCACAGAAAGTGCTTTTAGCCTCGTAGCTTTGCTCAATCCTGATTTATAGGATTTAAGAACCCTTCATAGTCCGGGGGTGCCAGACCACTATAATGTGACAACTAGGTGGTCAGAAAGACACAGTCAGTTTGTACCGCTCCGATTTAGTGGTGCTACATCTCATTTTTGTTCTAATATGGTCTTCTCATAGAATATGTTAAATTTTTTCCGATATCTTGTATAGCCCAGGAGCTATAGGCTAATATTTATTGATTTTCCCTGGAAATCTCAAAATTCGAAGGTTTATTTTCAACTAAACATCGTATCTCGGACCTTTCTAATAATTTTTGGTTGTTCATTCTTTTCCAGAATTTATCTTTCGTATTTAGCTTCACATTGCCGTAGAGTTCAAAGCTTAAACTGTTTGGTGAAGCCGTCTAGAATTTTTTTTTAAAGTATAGGCCAAAAAATATATGCAAAAATACATTTTTCCAAAATGATGTGACACATCTTTTACACTAGAATTTAACGCCAAATCCGAATATGAACTTTACTTTGCAATCCAATCTTAACTTCGTTTGTTATAGGCTAATTACTTATTTGTAGGCCTAATTTTTTTTTTTGATAAATGGTATTGCAGGACATGTTTTTATGACAAATTTTGATGCCGAATCCAACGGTAGTGTTGACTTGGTCATCGTGTTTCAACTTTAGTTGCTATATGCTATTTAATTTGCTATAAGCTCTGATTTTCTAGCAAATATAGTTGTAAATCCAGATTATAATGAACCTACGAAGCTTTGCAAGGTAGTAAACGGACACGGAAGAAGCTGAAAGCCTACACCTGTAACATGATTATTCCCGCACATCCCAACGGTGTTCCTCAAACATACAACAAAAATGCCACTAATACTCGTCCGAATCGTCGCTGTCGGCACCACATCGCCCACCACATGCGCAAAGAATGTTGCATGGCTTTATCCCCAAACAAGGGCACTTTTTACCACACACAGTTTTACAGTAACAAAAGGTTGAAGCCTTGTTGACAGATGGAGGTCAGCGCTGAAGTCACTGGACTGACTCCTAAGTGTCGTGATGGGTCCAGCTAAACTCAAGTGGGTTGAAGACATAGGGCTTAAGAATCACAACCTGAAGAAAGTGTAAGATCAGCAATTTCTTGAACGAGCTGTGATATAACAGCAGATGTAGCCAATGTTTTTTTGCCCTTCGAGAAGAAAAAACTGACCATATCACATCCATTAATACAATGTAGCAGCCCTATTGACTCTAAAACAGCCCACGATGTTCTATTCACAATTTTTTGGATCGGAAAGACTTTGTCACGGATCTGAACGCAGAGCTCGGGTTCATAGCCTGAGTCACCTCTGCAGAGGAATATTTCGCAATAGTTCCGTAATAAAATGACAACAGTGTCTGTGTCATTCGCTTCAACAATTACTTGGGAACATCCATTTCTGTAGCATTCGGCGACATGGAGAGCAATACACAAGTCTACTTCTTCATGTGTGCTGCACAAGTTAGCTTCGTAGTCCGGGTTCGGATCTAAAGTCATTTTGAATAGGACCAAGTTTAGCACCTTAAATCTATCACTGAATCCACAAGAGACGTAAATGGTAAGTCTTAATTTAGAAAGACTGACACGGCTCCATAATTCAAAAATACATTCGATAAGTCTTGCCTTACTCTCTGACTGCATAAGCAAAATATCCCAGTTTTCTAGCACCATGCTCTTCGTAACGACAAAATTCTTCGTCACTGTATTTCCTCTCCGCTCATGACATCCACTACTGTCTTTTAGAACAACAGGATTCCCGGAAATGTTTACAAGGCCGAACACTCCGTCATACCGGTCAGCTACAATATGCAGCTCGGTTGTAGATTTTGGGAGTCGATTTAAGAGCCCTGCAAGGATTCGTTTCGAAAATGCCTCAACGGTTTCGGTTTTGTCTGGCACTTGTGACCGGATTAACGGCATGAAATCTACCACCACACCAGTTCCCGTGACCGTGTTAATCGGCTACGCCAAGTTTCTAAACTTGCAGAGGTGTGCGAATGAACTAGAGAAAAACTTGACTTCGAACCCGATCGAAGTTTAATAAGTTCACTAGCTACTGCTTCAAATATTGCTGGGGCGTAGGGCAAAAGTTCGTGTGGCATGATCTTCCTTGCCATCTCAAGCGTAGATCCTTGACTAGAGCCAACAGTAACCAAAATCCTTTTAACAGCTTCCAATTCAGCATAAACGCTTCTGCCGGTCTTGGTCATTGAACGTTTGGCCTGTTTTGTTTCGCAAACTATAGTCTTTATTTTAACCTTGGAAAAGGGGTTGGGTTTTCCATCGAAGTATGCTTCCAATGCTTTTAAACCACTAGCACGTGCACTCAGGAGGCTCTTTGCCACTACTTCATCAGCGACTTGATTTGAAATGATATTCACCAATGATTCCTCATCACATGTAAACGGATCAATATGGTCTTCGACAACAGAGACCAAATTACTGACAAGTTTTTCTCGGCGTTTCTCAAAGGTTCCGTTTTTGCTTCCTTCACCATCGAATTCACTCATGCTCTCAATTCCAGCAAGTCGATAAAGGGTAGAGGAAACCTCAGCACATAATGGTATGGTGGTAGTCCACTTAGCAACTGCCATTGAGTTCAGTGTGATTCCCTTTATTCCTCCCTTTTGTTTTGATTCAAGGTTGAGTATGGATTCCAGTGCATGATCTGGGGAAACACAATTCATCTTACAATTTTTCCGCTTCACGTTGAATAGTCCTTTGAGAAAGATCATGCAAGCTAGGTGGCAAGGTTTTCATGTCACTCAAATACTGGAGTAGGCATGCAGTGTACTTATAATACCCTGCAGCTGTCAAATACGGCAACATGAGGGTTACACCCATAATATGACCTTCCCAGTCTCCCCCCCCCCGCTCTGCCATCAGGAACTGGAGAAGAATCAGCACAAGATCCATATACTCCATCCACGGTTTTTGTCACGCGACTTGTTGAACTGGTTCATCAAAGGCTTCATAGATTCCAAGTGTTTGCCTAGGTTGTCCAAAGACATTAAATCTGACAGCTCATCAAAAGTACTCACTTCTTTGTCTGATTCAATGTAATACTATTCAAGAGCATTTCAATATACTCTATACAAGGCCTTTACTACGATGATGTGAGCCTCCATACACCTGTAATAGGGTTTTCCAGTCATAACTTTTTTAGCAGTTCCAGAGAGTAAGATGCCAGCCTTACTAAAGATTTCTTCAAGCCCCGAGCCTTTCATGAGGTACCCAATCACACAAAGGAAGTTCATACACAGATGCAATCCACCCATTCTTGGAATAGCATCACTGAATGCTTCAGGCTGTTTCTTTTTTAATGCGATAATAATCTCGTAGATAGCTTGGTCACACGTTATTACAGTATGTGGTAACTTCAGCGCGTGAGTTGTACGGTGCATAATGTTTATTGCCTCTTCAACAACTGCTGGATTAGATGGGGGACTTATAATGACTAGTAGGTATCCGATAAGAGTAATAGGTATCACTTCACTCTCTATCTGGCTTGCATAAAATAATTTGAAACTGGGCAATTCTGCGCTGGAGTCAATAACAGTGGCATCGATAAGATTGGTTGGAATATACCTACAGAGCGCCTAGGCCACAAATATGGGCTGAATTGGAACAGTCACTAATATCTCTGAGAGTGAGTTTTGAGTCACCAAGGACTGTTTTTCTTTTCAGAAATGTTTTGCCAAATTTACCGAACAACAAAGATGACATCTTAAGTGATCTGTTTTCAAACACTCACAGTCACTTAATCTTTCACAACTATATTAAAAGGTTGGCTTAACAGAGGGCAAACTTTGAAGATTCTGGGCAGTTTCTTGGCTTAGGATTTGTAGGGAGACTGTCACTGTCCCATTCTTATCAGCAAATAAACTGAAAATCAGTCAGCATTGTAAATACAATTTGAATCAACACCAAAAAAAATAAGAAGAAGAAAAAAAAGTTGTTATTTGGTTGAAAAGTAAAGTTCATATTCGGATTTGGTGTTAAATTCTTTCATAAAAGATGTGTCACTACATCATTTTGGAAAATCATCATTTTGTATTTTTCAGCCTATACTTTTTCAAAAAATTCTAGGCGGCTTTACCGAACAGTTTAATCTTTGAACTTTACGGCAATGTGATGCTAAATACGAAAGGTAAATTCTGGAAAAGAATGAAAAACACAAAAATTATAGAAAGGTCCGAGATACGTGGATTAGTTGAAAAGGAACCTTTGAATTTTGAGATTTTCGGGGGAAATTAATAAATATTAGTCTATAGCTCTTGGGCTATACAAGATATCGGAAAAAATTTAACATATTCTATGAGAAGACTATATTAGGACCACAATGTGATGTCGCGCCAATAAATCGGAGTGGTACAGCCTTAGAAAAAGAAACAGTCTGTACACGTTTTATAGACCTAAAAAGGGCGTTTTTTTGCTTTTAAAAGGTCAAGCCGCGATCTCCAGCTTTGCCACGACCCATATTCGGATTTAATGTGGTCGATATAGTCGGAAACTACTGTCAAACTGATTGTGTCTTTCTGACCACCTCAACTCAGAAATAAACGTCGACATACGGTTAAGTGGCCCCTGGACTATGATATGCCTCAAAAGTGTACAGGAATAGTAGGATTTGTATTTTGAGAAACTAAAGCAAATGAAAAAGAGACTGTAATCCCAAATTAAGGTAAATATTTTTTTTCAGCATTCAGATAAGTATAGACCTGACATGTATACAATCTTCTAATAAGCCCTAAACCAAGAAAAGGGTAGACATAGTAAATTAAAAAAATCTTCCCAGGAGTATGTTTTGGCCCCCGGATTCATTCCTGGCATGTTTCATTAACCTAACTCAACTAGTTTCCAAGCGAGCAAGAAGCCCCTAATACCGAAAATCCAAACATTCGAATCAAATTGTTTATCACGAAAAAATCATACTTCGCTTCATGAAATCGTATATTTTTGTGATTGTAATAGTTTGCTAACACAGGGAAAATGGTCAACGTTTCAATGCTCTGCCTGATTTTTAACAGTTGGACAGGACAGTAAAGTATTGAGAGAAAAATTATGAAAAGTAAGTAAAAAAGTAAAGTAATTACGAAAAACAAGAGACATACGGGTTTAAAGGGATAATTCCAGGAGGATTCCCAGGGGGATAAGGACTATTATGTCTAAATTTGGCCATCAGATCCAACTACGCCCTAAGCGATAGAGCTTAAATAAATGAGAGATACAGAGAAAATGGATTAACAAATAATCCAAAACTCAAAATAAAATATACAAGGCATAGAAAAACTATCAGCTTCCCTTTTCTGCATGATTACCTGCAGCAAGTTTTCCTGGAAAACTTAAAAAAAAACTTTTCGCATGCTGGCCAATGGCCTACGTTGCACAGATATCGACCTCCGGATTCGATGCCTTCGGCCGGAAGTGCAATGCGCGCGCGGTTGGGGGCAAATCATACGACACTTTCGTGTTTTCCCTCTAGACTTCTCCAGGTACCCATTCAGAGCTGGGTCGACTCTCCCATTCCAAACCAAATAACCAGCGACACCAGGACTCGAACCCCTGACCTCAGGGTTTCAAGTCCGTAGCGCTAACCACGGGTGAAAGGATGAATTTTAATATTTAAATTATTTAATTAGAATTAAAATAATTTTCAAATTCTGATATCTTCAGCAAAATCTCTGCTTAGGTTTAAACTAAAAGTTAGAATTCATTATCAAACAGTTCGTGGTAACGAACTGCAAGTAAGGAGCGACCCGGCTTAATACTAACCGAAACTCTAAAAAGTGGAATTTTGATACCAATAGATATATCAAAAGAATTGGCTTATTATGCTAATTTCAAATATATAAGTTTCATTAAGTTTAATCATACCCATTAAAGGCTATGAGCCTGAGAAAATTTGCCCGATTTTCGAAAAAAAGGGGAACACCCCCTAAAAGTAATTGAATCCCACCATCAGATTCAGCGTATCCCTGTAGAGGTTTCAAGCTCCTATCTGCAAAAATGTGGAATTTTGTACTTTTTGCCAGAAGAAAGATCAGGAATGCGTGTTTTTTGTTTTTTTTCCCCAGGGGTCATCGTATCGACCCAGTGGTCCTAGAATATCATGAGAGGTCTCATTCGAACGGAAATTAAAAGTTCAAATACCCTTTTTAAGTGACCAAAATATTGAAGGGCAAATAAGTCCCTTCCCCGCCCCTTTTTTCCCAAAATCGTCCAACCAAAATTTTGAGATAGCCAAATTGTTCATCATATTTGAAAGGCCCAATAACCACGCCTTTAGATATATTATGAATCCCCCACAGCCCCAGAGGAAAGGTCTAAGTTATAAAATTTGCCCATAGTTTAAGCATAATATTTGTTATTGGGAAGTATGTATACATTTTGGGGTGGGAGGAGGATGAATTTTCTGCTGGCGGTTTTTCCACGGGAGAATTTTCCATGGGGATGGAAGTGTCCAGGGGGTGAGCTTGTCAGGGGAAATCCTAAACTGGGGAATTAGCCAGAATTTCTATACAAAATTTCTTTTTATATGTATTACTTTCTCTTTTCGGTCTTAATTTTACGCGTGGAGTTGTTAAGGACAATTGTCGGGGTCAAATTCTCCCTAGAGGTGGGGTCAGATTTCCTGGTATTATTTAAAAATGATCAGAAATGAAATAAAAAAACAAGTTTTTTCAACTGAAAGTAAGCAGCATCATTAAAACTTAAAACGAACAGAAATTATTACGTATGTAAAGGAGATGTCCTTCTCTCAACACCTCGCTCTTTACGCTAAAGTTTGAATTTTGTCCCAATTCTTTAAGAACAACTCCTGAAACACAAGCAACGTTTATTTCGAACAATAAGAAGCTTTTAGGGGGCAATCCCCTTCATATACGTAATAGTTTCTGTTCGTTTTAGGTTTTAATCTTTCTCCTTACTTTCAGTTGAAAAAAACTTGTTTTTTTATTATTTAATATTGAAAGGAAGGCAAGCAAGATATTTAATAGTATAAAACTAACTGAGTTAGTCTTATGTAGTTAAGCTAATAATATAATTTTTGCAAAATTGAAATTTAACCCCTTAACTAGGATTTAACATTCTATTAAGCGTAAAGACACTCTCAGGCCTTTAAATTTAGCGAATTCAAGAGTTTTTAAATCTAGCAACAGTATATCTGATTAGACAAATTTTATATTGTGTTCGGAAATAAATTTAGGTTTCCGTTTTAGCAATGTAAGCTTTAATTATTTAATAACAGAATATTAATAATACTGGTCGGGTATAAATTCACGTTTCTGTCTACGTCTGTCACGTTTCTTTGTTAAAACAAGAGAAGTGGGGGGGGGGGGGGGAAGGTGATCTTTAAGATTTCTACGTAGCAAGAACTTATGCTTTTAGTAATGTAAGCTTTAATTAGTTAATAACATAATATTAATAATATAATCTAGTATTTGACCTTACTCACCTATTCAATCACCTATGACAAAAACAGAAAATACAACTGGATCTCCTTCCTAAAATTTTGCGTCTGATGCGTTGATAGGCCTACAGGTCGGAAATATATTCAGGCTTCTGTCTAGATTCAGAAAAGGGGGGGGGGGGGGTTGAACCTGCAGAAGTCCATTTATTGAGACTTTTTTTTTTAGCAATGTTGGCTTTAATTAGTTAATATTTGAATATTGATAATAAATTTACCAGATAAACAACAGTAAAATCATCAATTTTTTTACACTATTTGCATATAAATTTTTTTACGGGTTTCTATTATGTCTATTGACATAATTTTTTTTTTTTTTACGGCTTAGAGTAAACCGTACAAACAATAAAACATATCCTATTTAAACGAACCACTGAAAAACAGCAGCCAACAAACAAGAAATTGGAATGTTTTTTTTTTCATATGAAAATTTCAAATTCTTTATTCTACTTAAAAAAAACCTGTAGCAAAATCCTATCCCCATGACTGCCAGAATTCGATTTCCTAATATTAGTTACAAAATCCTCAAGTTCATTGAACTACTTGCCTTTTTAGGTTTCTTAGGTCTAAAGGCCCAACGATAATTGTTTTCATTATTATTAAAGTACCTGTGTAATTCTTAAAAGGGTGCTTCTGCTCAAAAACTCAAAAAACTATCTACTACTACTAGCAACTAGCTGAAGCATCAAACCACCTGAGGTTAACAAAGCTACGCACGCTCTTCCTTCATCCCAATCTATTTATAGCCTCCCTCTTTAAACTATTACAAGAACTTTCATTTCCCTTAGATCTTTCTCTACGAGATCCTCTCACCCCATTCGGGAACTACCTGCTTTTCGTTTGGCCCTAGACGGTTGGCCGACACTCTTTGGCAATTTTTTATCCTTTATCCTGAGAACGTGTCCTAGCCATCCCCACCTTTCTCTCATTATAGCCCTAGAAAGCGGGATTGACCCACATTTTTCGTAAAGCTTACTGTTTGACATACGGTTAGTCAGTCGGGTGTCCAAAACAATCCGTTGGTAATTTCTCTGGAAATCATCTAACAAATCCTCCTCCGTTTTTCGGAGCGTCCACGCTTCAGAACCATACTTGACCAGTGGCATCACTATGGCTTCCGATATTCTAATCCTGGTTCGTAGACTATCTTCCAAACACTTCTGAGGCTACATAGGCTAATGGAGAGAAGCCTTACCAGTGCTCACACAGCGATCGACAATTTGCACAGGTAAGAATACATTTTGCTATTGTCAAGATGTTGAGCATCGTTACACATGTTTCAAGTGCCTAATAAGCTTATTAAGAAGAGTATCTGGGACACCCCTTCTGAGAAACCTTAGAATGCCAATCAGCTTTCCCTTGATTCTGGACTAATATATAATTCTATCCGGATTTCTTTCTGTATTTTAAGGGGCTTTTATTGCATATTATTAAGCAAGAGGTTTGTGCAAAAGAAGAGCCGGTGGGCCCGTAAAATATTTCATAATTTATATCATTCTGTTTTATTGTGGGCCTGTTTTTCCGGGCTTGTTTCTATTACATAATTCTATTACAGAGACCAGTGACAGGTTTGGTCTCCGCAAGGGAAGCAGACACAAACACCCAACCCAATGGCCCATAGTCTGACAGCCTCACTGTTTGAGATACGGCCAGTCAGTTGGGTACCAAAACAATCCGTTGGCAACTTCTCCAGAAAACATCTTGTAAATCTTTTTCCGTTTTTCGGAGCGCTCACGCTTCAGAACCATGCTTGACCACTTTCACCCCCGTAGCTTCGAATATTCTATTCTTGGCTCGCAGACTTATCTTCTTATTCTTCCAGACTTTTCCCAGCTGTGAAAAAAACACCCTGGGTCTCGGATATTCTATTTTAAATATAGAATTTAGCTTCTCTATATAGAATTTTGAGGATAAAAATAGCAAAAAGAAAAAAGTGAACAAAAGTGCGAAACGTCGTGATTATATATTTCCTACAAAATACCATTATTTTACCGTTGGCCCCACGCTTCAGAACCATACTTTTGACCGGTGGCATCACTATAGCTTCCGATATTCTCACTGCACCTACCGTCGTTACTAATCATTAAATAAAAAAAAACAAGTTTTTTTTTTTAATTGAAAGTAAGCAACGACGTTAAAACTTAAAACCAACAGAAATTATTCCGTATATGAAAGGGGCTGTCCCCTCCTCAACGCCTCGCTCTTTACGCTAAAGTTTTTTATTGTTTAAAAAAAAATAGAGTTGTGAGAAAGCCAAACTTCAGCGTAAAGAGCGAGGCGTTGAGGAGGGGACAACCCCTTTCATATACGGAATAATTTCTGTTCGTTTTAAGTTTTAACATCGTTTCTTACTTTTAGTTAAAAAAGCTTTTTTTTATTTAATTTTTGAACGTTTTTGAATCAATGCAGGTTTTAATCCTGGCTCACTGTATATGAATAATTAAAACAAAATTTAAACATTAATTTTACTTTTATTTGTTTAAATGGCTCTCTCGAAACTTGTTTAATTTTATTTACGAACGTTTTTATTAGTAATAAATATACGTAACTTACGAATTAACTTACGTAACGAAATTCTATATTCATATATTTTTTAATACGTATATTAGAGGGTTTGCCCTCTAGTCAATACCTTGCTCTTTAAGCTAAAGTTCGAATTTTGTTCCAATTCTTGTAAAATGACCTCTTAATCACAAAGGCCGTTAATTAGAATAAATAGCTCTTATGAAAGTACTAAAAAATCGTTGGCTTAAAGAGCGAGGTATTGACTGGGGGGTGAACCCAATCATATACGTAATATTTTCTGTTCGTTTCAAGTTTTGATGTTGCTCCTTAATTTCAGTTGAGAAACTTGTTTTTTTTATATTTAATTTCTGATCTTTTTTTTAAATAATGCTAGGAAATCCGGCGCCCCTTTCATAGCAGTGCCCCTTCCCCCATGAAAACTTCCTTCATGGAAAGATCCTACCACATACCCCCCCCCCACTACCAAAAAAAATCCCCCCTGAAAATATCAGTATACTTACCAATAACCAATACTATATTTTAGCATTGGGTAAAGTTCATAACTTTCAGCCCTCCCCCAGGGGACTTCGGGGGATTAAGTCATCCTAAAAGACATAGTTATCATATTTTCGACCAGGCTATACAAAATGGTTATCTCAAAATTTTGATCGGGTGACTTTGGGAAAAAAATGAGCGTGGGAGGAGGCCTAGTTGCCCTCCATTTTTTTGGTCACTTAAAAAGGGCACTAGAACTTTTAGTTTCCGTTCCAATGAGATATTCTAATACCAATGGGTCAATACGATCACCCCTGAAAAAAAACAAAAAAAACACGCAATACATCCGTGATCTTTCTTGGCGAAAAATGCAAAATTCCACATTTTTGTAGATAGGAGCTTGAAACCTCTGCAATAGGTTTCTCTGATATGCTGAATGTTATGGTGTGATTTTCATTAAGGTTCTGTAATTTTTAGGGGTCTTTCCCCCTTTTTTCGAAAATCAGCCAAATTTTCTCAGGCGCGTAAATTTTGATGGGTAGGACTAAACTTGATGAAACTTGTATATTTGAAATCAGCATTAAATACTGATTCTTTTGATGTATCTATTGGTATCAAAATTGCCTTCCCAGGGTCAGAACAAAATTTGCACTTTACTGAAAAAATATGAATGTTTTTACTTTTATAACTTTAATAAGTCAAATAATATTAACCTTTTGATTGCTAAATATCAGTATATGCATATTAAACTGGCAATGCACAATCATTTGTATTTTTTCAGTAAAGTGCAAATTTTGTTCTGACCTTGGGAAGGCATACGGGTTTTGCGCCCAACTTATGTTAATTTCTGTTCATTTTGAGTTTGACTTGGTTAATTATTATAATTTCTGTTCGTTTTGGGTTTCATTTATTTATCGATGCTGATTTGTGATAGTTTCACGCTTGGTAGATTATTTGATTTTAATTTTCTCATTTTTTGTTTAATGGAGTTCTTTACTTTTCTTTGAAAAACTTATTTTGTGGAAAAAGTTTTTAAATTAATTTCTGTTCGTTTTATATTGACATATTATTTTCAGGGAAAAAGAAAATAATACTTTAAATCTTATTGTTTTTTAAGACTTAATAGTTTGGCCTGCTATCTGTATGCTAGAGAAAATTTTTCAGCAATTTTAACAACATACACCCTTTTAAAAATCTGTACACAAATAGTACTGTTTAATTTAGTTTCCTACCTCTTCCAGTTGACCTGAAAAAAAAAACTTGATGCCATTCTCAAAAAAATTTGTTTACTTTCTGTAATCTGTTGGATATACTTGCGATATGTTGAATTCTCTGAATTTCAAGAGCAGAAATGGGTGTGTTGGTCTGGTTGGGTGGTGGCGGAAGGGGGATTAGTTGTTCTCATATCCCTTTCGACAATTAAAAAGAGCATCAACCCTTTCTATTTTCAATCAAATATGACGTTTTCCAAGATCCCACGACAACTCCTTCGATACAAAGTGCCCTGGTCTCAACAACAATAACAACGACGAATGATACACTATATCCACTTCAATCTTTACTATAAAAATGTCAAGCCTTCCAATCACTGTATACTTTTAAAAGCGGCACTAGACGTTTTAAATTTCAATCGCATGAGTGTACTTCGAAACAACAGCGCTTCCTATAAACACCATATGTGCCCCTAGGGCATACATTACAACCCTTACCCTAAGGTCTGTTAGGGTGGTTGTCATCCTCTAAGACCGAATTTCCAGAACTTTCACCTACGTTAAACAACATGGCTATCTCAAAATTTTGATTGGATGTTTGGGGAAATGGTGGGCGTGAGAGGGGTGTTAGTCACCTTCCAATCACTTTCGACTATTAAAAGGGCACAGGCCACTCCAATTTCCAATTGAATGAGCCCTTTTCGAAGTTTCTACGACAATTTCTTTGATACGTAGTACCCTGCTCTAAAGAAAAAATTAATAAATAAAACATTGTGCCAACATCGTTCTTATGTGCCCCCAGGGCATAACTTAAAATCCTTGCCCTGAGTGTTGTGGGGGAGTGAACTCCTCTTTACTTAGTCCCCATTTCTTGTATCATTCTCGAGTGTCCACATTCTTTACTTAGGCAGCGCGATCATGCTGCCTATGATTTATACAACAACTTTCTATATAAACCTTATATGCTCCCAGGGCATAACTTACAACCCTTACACTGAGGGCTCTGATGGGGTTATCATCCTAAAAGACTTAATTTCCAGATTGTTCAACTACGTTGAACAAAATGGATATCTCAAAATTTTGATTGGATGTGTTTTGGAAAATGGGGGGTGTGAAAGGCGCTGTAGTCGCTATCCAATCACTTTCAGCTTCGAAAAGAGGCACTAGTCACTACCATGTCCGATGGAATGAGCTCTTTTGAAGTTTCTATGACAACACTTTTAATCAAAACTTTATATACCCCAGAGTATACCTAAAAACCCTTGCCCTGAGGGCTGTGGGGGGAGTGGGTTGTCATCCTTAAAGACCTAATTTCCAAAACTTTCAACTACATTGAATAAAATGGCTATCTAAAAATTAAAATTGGATGTGTTTGGGGAAAAAGTGCGCGTGAGAGGGGGGTTAGTTGCCCTCAAATCACTTTCGACTATTAAAAAGGGTACTATCCCTTTGAATTTCAAATTGAATAGGTCCTTTTTCAAGTTTCTACGACGAAGATTTCAATAAAAACCTTATATGGCCCCAGGGCATAACTTAGAATCCTTGCCGTGAGGGGTGTGGGGGAGTGTCCTCCTCAAAAATATATTTTTTATCTGGAAATCAACTACGCTGAGCAAATTGGCTATCTCAAAATTTTTATTGGATGTGTTATGGGGAATGATGGGCGTGGGAGGGGGATTAGTTGCCCTCCAATCACTTTCGACTATTAAAGAAGGCAATAAACCTGTCTAGTTCTAATCGAATGAGCTTTTTTTGAACTTCTTACGAAGACGCCTTTTATAAAAACCTCATATGCCCCCAGGGAATAACTTAAAACCCTTGCCCCGAAGACTGATGGGGAGTGTCCTCCTTAAAAACATATTTTCAATCGAGAAATCAACTACGCTGAACAAAATGGCTATATCAAAATTTTGATTGGATGTGTTTGGGGGAATGATGGGCGTGGGGGGGGGCTAGTTGCCCTCCAATCACTTTCGAATATTAAAAAGGGCACAAGCCCTTTGAATTTTAAATCGAATGAGCCTTTTTTGAAGTTTCTACGAAAACGCCTTCTATAAAAACCTTATGCCCCCAGGGAATAACTTAAAACCCTTGCCCTAAGGGTTGTGGGGGAGTGTCCTCCTCAAAAACATATTTTGTATCTGGAAATCAACTACGATAATCAAAATGGCTATCTCGAAATTTTGATTCGATGTGTTTGGGGGAATGATGGGCGTGGAGGGGGGGCTAGTTGGCCTCCAATCATTTTCGACTATTAAAAAAGGCACTAGAACTCTCAATTTCCAATCAAATGAGCCTTTTTTGAAGTTTCTACGACGACCCCTTCCATATGAAGTGCCCAGCAACAAAGGAAAAAAATAATAAATAGTACACGGTGCCAACATCGTTTTTATATGCCTTCAGGGCTTAACTTAAAACCGTTATCACGAAAGTTGTGGAGAAGTTTCCTTTTCCAAAACATATTTTCTATCTGAAAATCAACTATGCCGAACAAAATGGCTATATCAAAATTTTGATTGGATGTGTTTGGGGAAATGATAGGCGTGGGGGGTTAGTTGCCCTCCAATCACTTCCGACTATTAAAAAGGGCACTAACCCTTTGAATTTCTAATGGAATGAGCCTTTTTTGAAGTTTCTACGACAACGCCTTCTATAAAAACCTTTTGTGCCCCCAGGGAATAACTTAAAACCCTTGCCCTAAGGGTTGTGGGGGTGTCCTCCTCAAAAACATATTTTCTATCTGGAAATCAACTATGCTGATAAAAATGGCTATCTCAAAATTTTGATTCGATGTGTTTGGGGGAATGATGGGCGTGGGGGGGCTAGTTGTCCCCCAATCCCTTTCGACTATTAAAAAGGGCACTAGAACTCTCAATTTCCAATCAAATGAGCCTGTTTTGAAGTTGCTACGACGACCCCTTCCATATGAAGTGCCCAGCAACAAAGGAAAAAAATAATAAATAGTACACTGTGTAAACATCGTTCTTATATGCCCTCAAGGCATAAATTGCAACCCTTGTCATAAAATTTGTGGGAAAGTTTCCACCTTAAAAACATATTCTCTACCTGGAAACCAACTACGCTGAACAAAATGGCTGTCTCAAAATTTTCATTTGATGTGTTTGGGGGAACGATGGGCGGGGGGGGGGGGGGGGGGGCTAATTGCCCTCCAAACACTTTTAAGTATCAAAAAGGGCACTAGCCACTCTAATTTCCTATCGAATGAGACCTTTTTGAAGTTTCTGCAACAACTTCGATGCGAAGTGCCCGACTGAAGAAAAAAAAACACATTGTGCCCACATCGTTCTTTACTTAGGCAGTTCTAGCGCGCTGCCTATGATAAAAAATGACCTATGTTGAGTTAATCTAAGATCTAAGAATTGAATTAAATTCTTAATTAATTCTAAACAAGTTCCATAGCAGTTCTTAAAGACAAAACAAAAATAAGAAATTCTTTTTCTTTGATTAGTTGTTACACTTCTATTTTCTTCCTACTCTGGTCTAAATTTCAGGGGGGGATGCCCCCTGCAGGCGCCCATACCCTTTATATGGATCATTTTGATGGACTTTGTCTTTAAGAGCACAGGAAAAGAAATGGGAGACCACGGAATCAAATGGGAAGGAAAAACTCTCCTGGACTTATGATGATTTAAGAATCCTAGATGAAAGTGTGAGCAAAATGAACGAACTTTTAGAGGTTTTGCGAGTTCAGGACGCTAGAATAGGTTTGAAAATTAATGTTAAGAAGACTAAATCACTAAGGTTAGGAATAAGTGAAGATGAGAAGGTGACATTGGGCCACTCCGAAAAGCCGATCAAAATTTGCTGGATGTTTTCCAGAAAAATTGCCTACGCATTGTTCTGGGTACCCGGCTGACTGACCGTATTTCAGACACTAGGCTGTACGAAAAATGTTGTTCAATCCCGCTTTCTATGAAAGAAAGGTTGAAAGGTTGAGATGGCTAGGGTACATTGTGCAATTGAAGGATGAAATATTGCCGAAGACTGTCCTTTTCGGCCGACCATCTAGGGCTAAACGGAAAGCAGGTCGTCCTCGTCTGGGGTGAGAGGACGTCGTAAAGACAGACTTAAGGATCAAGGAAACTTCCTGAGAGGGTGGAAAAAGGGAGGTTTTGAATAGATTGGGACGGAGGAGGAGTGTGCGTAGCTGTGTTGGCCTCAGGTGGCTGTGGTGCTTGGGTGAGTTGTTAGTAGTAGTAGTATGATAACATAAAATAGATTCGGCAAAGAGAAAGTAAGAAAAACAAAAGAATTTGTACAGGAATTCTTGCGAATTTCCCCTGGGAAAGTACAACACCTATAAACTTCCTCCTTACGGAAAATTGTGGGGAATGCCGAACTAAATCAAAAGGCATACGGGTTGTCAAAAGGGCATATCTGCAAAATATCAGGAGTGGCTGAGGGTGTTAAGTGACAAAAAGCTGAGGGTGAGGGTGACAAAAAGGGCAAATTTCACAAACTACAGGCCTTTCCCAAAAGGCTGCAGGGGTGCAGCCCTGCAGCACCCCTGCTATCCCCAAAGGTACAGTTTTGGTCACTTTTGCAGATGGGAGCTTGAAACCTGTACAGTAGGGTTTCAATGCGCTGAATCTGATGGTACAATTGAGATTCCTTGTCTTTTAGGGGGAGTTCCCCCTCCCCTTTTCATGCAGAATATGCAGATGCTCTCAGGCTCGTACCTTTATATGGATAACACTACATCTAATGAATCTTATATATTTAGAATCAATATAACAAGCCAATTCTTTTGCTGTATATACTGATGTCAAAATTCCATTTTTAAAGTTTTAGTTGCTATTGAGCCCAGTCCCTCCTTACGTACAGTAACCACAAACTGTTTGATACTACCTAGCTAAGTGAATTTATCCACTTGAACGATCTTCTCATTACCCAAAATCACCTCTTTGGGCTCATTAATTCCTAGTCTTAACAAATTAGTCTTCTTAACATTAATTTTAAAACTATTCTTGCACCCTGTACTCGCTAAACCTCTGAAAATTCATTCATTTTGCTAAAATTGTCATCTAAGATCCTTAAATCATCAGGATAATCTAAGTATAAGAGAGTTTTACTTCCTCATTTGACTCCATGTTCTCTTATTGCACCTGCTGGGCTCCTTAAGACTAAGTCGCAACCGCCGTAGCAGTTTTAGTCACGAGTTTTTATACTCGCAGTCGCACTTGCAGTCGTAAGTAGTAGCAGTTTTAGTTGCAAGCAGTCACAGTCACAAGTATCTGTAGTAACAGTACAGTTGCATTTCTATTCGCAATCAAAAGTAGTTGCAGTCACAGAAACAAGTTGTCCACAACCGCAATTAGTCTTAGTCGCAAGTATTTGCAGGCTCAAGTAGTCAAAGCCGCAAGTAGTCACTGTCACGTCTGCAAGCAGTCATAGTCACAAATCCGCACAGTCGTAATCGCAAGCAACCTCAGTTACAGTCACATAGTCGCATTCGCTAGTATTTGCAGTCACTAGCAGTTGCAGTCAAAAACAGGCAAAATAAGAAGTAGTGGCATTGGCAGATGGAAATAGTCACAGCCGTAGGCACAAGAAGTTGCTATCGCATGTGTTTACAGTAGCCGTTACAAGTAGTCGCACTCATTATCTCAAGTAGAGGTGGTCAAAGTCGCAAGCAGTTACAATTGAAAATAGTCCCAAGTAGTAATAGTCAAAGTCACAAATACATGCAGTCGCAGGTATTAGCAGTTGCAGTCACGGTATTGGTAGCAATAATAGTCTTGAACGTATAAAGTCGATACCCTTAGCCAGTCCTAGGATATTGCATAGACATCCTTTTGATAACTTGCATGCATATAGTGTCTTTTGATTTAATTTAAAATACCACTCAACATTCCCTCAATTTTCTTCTTAATACCCTTAGCCTTTTCTGACACACTATGAATCAAACCCTCTCCCTCTTTCCCAATGATAAATCCTGTATGTAAACAATTGGCACATTGCATAATTTACAACCCTTTTTCCAGGGACTGTGGGGGAATGGCATCCACAGAGGATAGTTATTAAACCTTTTGACTATTTTGAACCAAACGTCCATTTCATAATTTGATCAGTGTTGTCGGGCCCTTTGGCCTCCAAGCAATGTTCAACATGCCCTGAAAGTATCACCTTAATACCCTCAGCCGTTAATGAGGTATTGCTGATGCACCTTTTAGACAATCAGCATGTGCAGTGTTTTGATTTGGTTCAACAGCCCCCTCGACATTCCCTGACAGCAGTCACAACTAGATGTAGTTGCAAGCAGTCACTTTTGCGGCCGCAGTAGTAGTAGTATGAGTTATAAAGGCCGTGAAAATTTCAAGTTAATGCCCTTAGTTGTTCCTAAGATATTGCAGAATCTCCCTAATGCTAGTCTTGATGCACATAGTGCCCTTTGATTTAATTCAACATCCTTCTTAACATTCCCTGAAGTTTCACCCTAACAGCTTCAGCTTTTTGGACAAACCCAGAAAAACATTCCCTTTTTGCAATGATAAATCCTATTACACCTTTTGACTTCAAATTATTACACCTTTTGACTATTTTTAATAAGTGGCTTTTGAAATTTCTATCAGTCTTAAGGGGGGCATCTAAAAGGGCAATAAATGGACTGGGTTGGCCCTGGTCCCTCTTCAATATTCCCCCTCAACATGCCTTGAAAGTTTTGAATTAATACCCTTAGCCGTTCCTTAGATAATCCTGTTGAGCCCTTTCGACAACCATCCTGCAGATAGGCTAGTGTGTTTTGATTCTGTTTGACATCCCCCCAACATATTCTTAAACTTTTACCTTAAAACATCGAGCCTCTTTGGAGACTCAGGATTAAACATGCCCCCTTTTCTCAATAACTAACCTTATACATAAAGAATTGGCAACTTACATAATTTACAACACTTACCTCAGTGGTTGTGGGGGTTATGTCATCCCTGGAGGCATAGTCATTTGAGCTTTGGACTATTTCAATAATGGCTATTTCAAAATTTTGATCAAATTCAATTGGGGGCAGGGCAACTAAAAAGGGCAAGAGAGGGGGGCTCGTTGCCCTCCAACCACTTTTCAAAAAACACAAAAGTTTACATATTGGTGGACAACGGTTTGCAATCTCTGCTTTCAGGCACATAAAACATGAAAAATTTTATGGCATGATTTTCACCATTGTTATAACTCTTCCTTCTAGACGGGGGACTTACTATATTCCCATAACTGGACAATATAACAAGGGCGGAGGTCTTAGAAGACCAATGTTAGAAGCATCTACCATGTATAT
This sequence comes from Artemia sp. Qi Xiang Cuo, assembly GCF_049724085.1. NCBI lineage: Eukaryota > Metazoa > Arthropoda > Branchiopoda > Anostraca > Artemiidae > Artemia > Artemia sp. Qi Xiang Cuo. The sequence continues at coordinate 16,879,163 of NC_142795.1, forward strand.
TGTTAACATGCATGATGGAGCCTTGGTGAATCAATTTTCAATGAGATACTTGGAGCTTCAAACTAACAAGTAATTCAAGGTATTGAATATAGTTAGCCAAGCTATATGTACAAGGATATCAGAGACGTACGCTTGGGCCTGTACCCCCAGAATCCTAGGTTTCTGATTCAAGTTTCTGGGTAATTCTCATTTAAATTATCAAACAAATTTATAAGACCCCCACAAAAATAAAAAATTCTTACATGCATGCCTGATGAAAATTAAGAAAAAAAGCAACCAAGCAACTCGAGTTATCCACATTCTACTTCTGAAGATATAACTTGAGGGTTCCCAGTTGGTTCTGTAACTTCCACCAGTCAGGAAGTTTATCTCAAGTTCAAGTTAAAAAACATAGATTTTCGTAATTAGGCTACTACTATCTTTAAAAACGAATGTCTCAGCTCCTAATTAAGATAGAGACACGAAAGTTATTTTAAAATAACGCTTTGTAAATAGGTTTTAATATGCTATGCAACACAAGCACTTTTAGGTTTCAAATTACTTTTTGGAAAAAGCTTCCTTAAAAAAAAAAAAAAAAAAAAAAAAAAAAAAAAAAAATGCATTTTGTGGATTGGCATAACCTTAAACCACATTTAAAATTTCAAGTCAGTAATCTGAATTGTTTTTGCATTATTACCAAATAACTGTCAGGGGTCACCAACTTTCAGAGACAAAGTACACCAAGTTGTAAGTACCAAGCTGCATAGCAAAAGTTTGCCAAACATGGCAGAACTGTATTGCAAAGAGGGCGCTCATGGATGAACACCAGGTAGAGGAAAATGGACAACTGCTTGCTAATCTTGAAAACATAATGAAACTAATTTGGTAATAACTTAAAAACTCCTTAGACTACCATGTTGGAATTTTGCATGTGTTTTAAACTCCCCCTAATCTACAGCCAGGGGCGTCGTTTGGAGTTGGCAGGGAGGGGGATGGGAAGTTGCTCCCCCCCCCCAATAAAGTGGAGAAAAAGTATTATACATCCCATGCCCTTTGACATTCCATATATGGACCCCTCTTGTCCCCCCAATAAAAATGCTGGAGATTCGCCCCTGTCTAGAGCATATATTTTTTCAAAATTCAACAAAATAATCTTCTTTAAGATTTTCTAAAAAAAAAACATTTTTGAGCAAAAATATTGTAATTATGTTGCACATCACATGAAACCTTATTGAAAAGGCTATAACTTGACCAAAATTTTATGTGTCTATATTTATTAGGAGCTGATATATTCTTGTTTAGAGACAGTAACATTTCCTAAAAATCCATTTTTTCAAATTTTACTGTTCTGTAACTTAAAAACACACACAAAACAAAAAACTAAAACCTTGCAAATTAACTTACTTTATAGCCAAGAATAAGTGTACAAAATTTCATGTAGCTCTGAAAATGTTGGGCTGTGGGCTGTTTTGAAATGAGATAGACTGATGGAGTGAATCTTGGGCAACAAGAAAAGAAGCTGTAACTGAACCTGCAATTACCACAAAACCTATCCAAAGAAATTCTGACAATACACCAACACTAAACTTACTGCTCACAGAAGTGGACACTCCTGAGCTACAGAAGTGGAGAGAGGAAAAAAGCAAAAAAATTAAGAAGTTCTCAGTGCCTTCTTAAGATCAGTCTACTCAACCAAGCAAAAACCTGCTGAAACTGAACACCAAAGCAAGAAACACAAACTAATCCTTCCAACTACCAGCCAATTAGCCTCACCTCCCAACTGAGGAAATACGTCAGAAACAGAATCATAAAGCAAATGACAGGCAGAAACCTCCTTAAACCGGAACAATTCAGCTTTAAGGACTAAAATAGCTGTACTAACCAGATCCTTGAGGTGCTGAACAATATAACCAAGAATATCATAGAGGGGTTTGGCACATTGCTAGTAGTTTTTGACATTAAAAAAACTTTGACCGGCTCCCCCACCATGTAAACCTCAATATACTAAAAACAGAGAAGATTGATGAGGCTATATGCACCAGAGTAAGATCATCCCTGGAAAATAGGGTGCAAATATTCACTGTAGAAGGAGCAAATTTCTCACAGTATTGCTCAAGAAAGTGTTCTTGTACTGCTGCTTTTCTTACTTCCTATTAAAACTGTAAACTATTGAGTCAATGGAGCAACATAAAGCTATCTGTTGACACTGAAAAAATCTACACATAATGTCTCAAATCCAATTCAACTAAATGCAAAACACTATGGAGAAGCCCCCGAAAAAGCATCTTTGACATCTCATTTACCCCCAAACATGATAACCAGAGGTCATTCATCAAAAATGTTTGTTTTTAGGAAGACCTTGCACTTATGCCTGCAGCCAACTAAAGTTCCATAAACACACAGCTAAGGCTGATGCAGCAGGAGACCAGCTTGATAGACTAAATAGGCATTCTTTCTAACACCTTGACCAAAACATTTGATTTCCTGTACAAAGTACTGGTAAGGCTAATAATGAGGATGCTAATATCATATGGTGTATGTATACAAAATTCAACATTGAACTAATAAAACAAAGACAGAAAGGAGCAAGAAAACAACTACCAAAACTAAAAACCTAGTAAATAGAAACTGGCTACTGACTCTTAAGCTTCCTTCACAGATGTAGCCTACTGTAGAAAAAGAAGGGATCTTAGGCAAATTTACACAAACCCAGTGCTTGTACTGGTCTGTAAGAGCCATAAATACAGGGAATGTGCCACCTGAAAATGTGATTGTAGGGCATTCTGTGAATCCATTTAAATATTTACTACCTAGGCACCAGATGACTGAAACATAGGCCAATACATGGATTAAACATCAATAGACTTGGAAACAGACATACAACTAGAAAAGGCTCACTTAACAGATATCAAACAACTTAGGACCCATCTATTCATAATTGACATACATAACTCACAGGAGATGTACTAACAGCCCCAATACCAGCCTTCCACCAGTTATTATCAATCATCTAGCACAGAAAATCAAAAATGATGAGTGTGTTGTTGACCTATGAACTTGAGAGTACTTTAACAGGCATTTTTACCAAATGATACTGTTCCAGATGGTTAAACATCAATCAAATTATTCAAGAGCCTAAGAAGAAGCATCAAGTGATATATTCACTTTTATCAGCTAAATTATGTTGAAAGCTGCAAAATCACCAAAAATTTTAGCTAATCATTTTCTTCATAAGAAAATTTAAACAAATCCAATGGTGAAGCAATCTACTTACTAGATACTTTAATAGAGATTTTGCAGTGACTTAACTATTGAAGTGGTGATTAGCTGTTCAACTATTACTAATCATAAAATAATACCAAACATCTTATCACTGTAGCATTTGGAGTGAGGCTAATAGATAAATGCACAGATTACCCAGATTAGTTATTTCCTAGGTTTTTGAATATAGCCCAATTTCAATAGCCTAGGCCTACACAGAATATTTTGGGTATGTCTACCCTAGTTTACATGCAAGAATATTACAATGATGTTGAAAATAAAACAAAAAAAGATGGCTAAGACTTATACAAGAGAGACAAAAACCAGTAAAATTCTAGTTTCATTACTTTTTGCTATCATGGAAAGAGGTTAGGTTAGGAAAATGAAACTTTTAAGGATGGGTCTAAAGACTAAAATATGTCCTGGGAAGATATTTTGAAGTACCTATCTCCACTTCTTCTCCCTCTAGAGGGCAGTGACCTTCAAAAATCTTTGTGCTATAAAAGTGAAAATAGATGTTCTGCTTAAATAAAGTAGCCTATAGCAAAACTGTTTTTAGCTTTACAACTTTGCACAATCCCACTTTATGAGGTTTCTGCAAATGGGCCTACATTTAAATTTTTTTTAGAAAAGACCATGGATATGGCTTAAAATTCTACTCAAATAACAGGAAGGCCAGTTGCATTTTCAGAACTAAAACCAGAGAAAAGAAACTAATAACTAAAAATTTAAGTAAATGAGGTAAAATTCTACTTTAGCTACTTTTGGCTATCTTGGAAAGGGGTTAGGTTATGAAAATGAAACTTTCAGGGATGGGTCTACAGGCTAAAGCATGTCCTGAGAAGGTATTTTGAAGTACCTACCTTCACTCCTTCTCCTTTTAGAGGGTCCTGAAATATGCCTACATGACAGGTCTGTACCTATTGAAATTTTGACAAAACAACATTTTATCTTAATTTTCAGTTATCAGTTTTGGTACTTATTTAGTAGCCTGTAAAAATGCAAGAAGTGAAGTTTGATTAATACTAATGAAATAGAACAGAGTATGATAAAAATTTAATAATTTAGAAACAAATTTAGGCTATATATTTGCACATTAGGGGGGGAGGGGGCAGTAAAGCATAGCATATATTAAATAATTAACCTAACCTAGGTAATTTTCCCCCCTAAACCCCCAAAAAACTAAAGTTTAAATATAGTTCCCAGAGTGAGAAACCCCTTGTTTATTCAGTGTCTCATAGGGATTACCAGGTAGCCTAATGCCTCATTGATCTTTGCCTTAACCATATAAGTTTGGCAATACCTTCCAAGAGTATATTTTTGGCCAAGGATTCACTACTGAAAGTCTCATTTTTCTAACCTAACCCCTTTCTAAGATGGCAAAATGTAGCTAAACTGGAATTTTACCTGAAAACCCCTTCAAGGATTGTACCCTGGCCAGGCCTAGGCTATTTCTTTTTTTGGTAAAATTTTACTTTAACTACTTTTGGCTATCTTGGAAAGGTTTTAGGTTAGGAAAATGAAACTTTCAGGGATGGGTCTACAGGCTAAAGTATGTCCTGGGAAGGTATTTTGAAGTACCTTTCTCTACTCTTTCTCCCTTTAGAGGGTCCTGACCTTTAAAAATCCGTGTGTTATCAAAGTGAAACCTTGCAAAATAGATCTTCTGCTTAAATGAAGTGTAACAAAATAGTTTTCAGCTTCACAACTTTGCTCAATCCCAATTTATAAGGTTTTAAAGATATGCAAATATATTTCCTTTGAAAACTTTGAAAAAAATGATATGGCTTAAAATTCAACTCAAATAACAGGAATTGTATTTTCAGAACTAAAGCCACAGAAAAAGAAACTGATAACTGAAAATTAAGTTAAAATGTTGTTTTGTCAAAATTTCTATAATATAGGCTAGACCTGGCATGCAGTCCATTTTTAGGACCCTCTAGAGGGAGAAGGAGTAGAGGTAGGTAATTCAAAATACCATCCCAGGACATACTTTGGCCTGTAGACCCATCCCTGAAAGTTTCATTTTCCTAACCTAACCCCATTCCAAGATAGCCAAAAGTAGCTAAAGTAGAATTTTACCAATTCAGTTTGTCAGCAAATGCAATGTGTCAGCAAAGAGAATTTGACAAAGAGGGATTTCTTATCTACTTTTGGCTATCTTGGAAAGGGGATACCACTGTAATATTCTTACCTTTCTGTTCTAGGTGACCTGGGTTTCTATTTCAAATGAATAAACATTGAGACTTTCTACATGGTGTCAGATCCTCTAAAACAACATGGAAGCCAATATCTCATACCCTACAATGGACTGGACAAGTGATAACCTTAAAGAGGCATGGACAAGATTTAAGAATCATGCAAAACTGATGTTCCAAGGACCCCTTAGCGGAAAGACAGAAAAAGTGCAATGCGCCTTCCTGCTGATCTGGCTTGGAGATAAAGGGCGAGACATTTTTAGTACCTTTACAATTACAGCTGATGAACAGGACAAAGTTCTACTATACATGGACAAGTTCAGTGAAAATTTCCTCCCTCAGTGCAATACAGTGTTTCAAAGATATCTTTTTCATAAGCGTGATCAACAAGATGGTGAAACAGTGGATCAATTCATAACTGATCTGAATCTTTTGGCTCGTGAATGTGCATATTCCACAACAGCCATGAGAGATGAAATGGTAAGAGACCGACTTGTATGTGGCATCTCTTCAGCAAAAGTCAGAGCAGGTTCCAATCTAACTCTGTCACAAGCAATTACTATAGTGCAAACACATATAGAAACCCAGGTGCAGCTCGGGACAATGTCACAGCCTGATACTTGTGGCAGCCAAGCTTATCAAGAAACATGCATAAAGCATGAAGTGGATTTTGTCAGGAGGGCAAAGAATTCAAACCATGCCCCATCTGTAAGACAATGCTATTTCTGAGGAGGGGATTATTCACCTTCCCACAAATGCCCCGCAAAAGGAAAAAAGATGCAATAACTGTGACAAACCAAACCATTTTGCAAGGGTGTGCAAAAGCAGCCAAAAGGTGGTGAACATAATAAATCAACAACATCAAACAAACGAGCATCAACCAGACAGCAATGATGAGCTCTTCATTGACACCATAAACATGAACAAAGGTGATGATCAACCATGTGTGAAGCTCATAATCAACAAACACATCAGTATCACTTTCAAAATTGACATGGGTGCACAGGCCAACATCATACCTGAAACATTTTTTAATACCCTCAAACCAAGGCCCAAAGTCAATAAGATGCTACAAATTCTTACTAATTTTGGAGGATAGAAGATCCCAACGCTTGGCGTTTGCAGCCTTAACTGCACATATACCAACGGATGCACTGAGACACAGCCCTTCTTCATAGTGAAAGACGCCCCCGTCCCAATCCTAGGCTTTGAAACCAGCAAGAAACTAAAATTAATTAAGCTGATGCTTACTGTGACAAAACCAAACTCATTCATCAAAGAATACAAAGATGTATTTCAAGGTATAGGACAGCTTGAAGGTGAGTGTCACATAACACTGAGTTTCGCGGCATTGGTTGTGCGGAAGCGCTCCATGTCGTTGCATATGCTCTCCTGGATGCGCACAAATCAGGAGAAAGTCTAGCGATCGGGGGCTTAGACCTGCAGAGAGCGTTTGATTCATTGATTCATGCACGTATGTTGCTAAACTCAGCTAAAAGAGGAGTGAACCCAAATATCATCCGGGCTTTTTGTGATATTTATTCTCGCCTTTGCGTGTAACTCAAGTTCCCTCCCGATACAGGCCTTCCACCAGCCCCACGGCCAGCCTTGATACCAGTCCGTACGGGTGCCTCTCATAGAGCAGTTTTATCCCCCAATTTCTTCAATCGCTCAAGTATTAAGCATGAAAGTAGCTGTCCATCATGTATTTTCAGTTCCATCAATATCTCCCTAGTATGCTATGCCGATGACACGCTGAATCTCAGCCGGACGCTTAACCGCCTTTCAGAAATATTCTCATGTCTGCAGTCCAACTACGAGAAAGTCGGTCTGAGATTTAACTCCCAAAAGTCGGAAGTTTTGCTTTATAATTGGAAGAATGACCCTCCTACTAATATCACACTAGGTGATTGCTCAGTAAAACCAGTTGATAAAATAGTATATCTGGGGCTTCCAATAGGTTCCTCATTACAGCATACCTGTTCCCTCCTGATCTCACATCTTGAACGGCGAATTTCCAGCTCCTATACTTTGATCGTTAAATCCACTCTGAGATTTAACCGTCCACTACCGGCAAGTATTTACAACGCTACTGCTCTGCCACATATATTATATGTGACCCCTTTCTGGAATTTATTGGAAACGGTGAAAAGTTTAAAATCCGCTCTTTATTTTTCCGTTTTGCAAAGTACCTACTAAAATTGCCACCTTGGACAAAAAATAGTTTTCTGATGAAAAAATAGCTATAACCTAGCGGACCCAAATCTAGCTGTTGAGACACTTATTAGCCGGCAAAAAACAAAACCAGCAATTCTAAAGCACGAGTGGGCAAGTTTGCTTGTTTAATTTTCCCTTTTGTTTCCTTTTTTTTCAAAAGTTGTTGTCTTTGTTGCTATTTTCGAAGAAGTTGTTGTTTCTGTTGTAATCTTTGAGTATGCTAGCTTTCAGTTTCCACTTTTTGTACTATTTTGTATACTATTTAAGAGGTTGTTGCTTTTGCTGTTATTATTATCATTTTGTCTCCTCTTTTCGTATTTTTGTATACTCTGTCATTGTACATTTTGTATACGACGGGTTTTCAATATATATTATATTATTATATTATATATATATTATATATATATATATATATATTATATAACACTCAAAGAAGGAACCAAACCTAAGGCTGTACCAGCCAGACACATCCTAATATCTCTCCAAAACAGGTTCAAGAAGGAAATAGACAGTATGATTAAAAAAATGAAGCACTTGGGGTCATCAAAAAGGTTACTTACCCCACAGATTGGGTAAATGCTGCAGTTGTGGTCGAAAAGCCTTTGGGTCTGCATTGACCCACAGGACCTGAACAAGACCATCAAAAGACCCCACCACCCAATGCCCACATTTGACGAAGCAATACTAAAACACTCTGGTGCTAAATTTTTCACCAAGCTGGACACCCGTCATGGATATTGATCTCTCATCCTTGACAACAAATCATCTCAACTAACAACATTTAACACTCCATATGGCCAATACATGTTCAAACACATGCCATTTGGGTTGATTTCAGTGCAGGATGAATTTCAACACTGTATGGAAGAGGCATTTGAAGGCATTAGAGGTTTTTCTGTCATAGTCAATGACATCATTATATCTGGGGAAACCATAGAGGAGCACGACGCAAATGTTCACAGTGCACTAATCAGAGCATGCGAAAGGACTGTGAAATTCAACCTAAAAAAATGTGTGTTCTGGTGCAACAGCATACCATACTTTGGACACATAATATCAAAAGGTGGTATCCACCCAGACCCACAAAAAGTCTATGCACTGAAAGAAATGAGACCCCCATCTACCAAGGATGAACTACAGACCATACTGGGAATGATGACCTACCTAGCAAGGTACATTCCCAATCTAGCATCACTAAATCAGCCCCTATGTAACCTGGCAAAACAGCGACAGCTCAAGTGGGAGCCACAACACAATATAGCATTGAACAACATCAAAGAATCCATTTGCAGCTCATTGACATTTTTTGATCCAAAAGCAGGGAACATCAAACTACAAGTTGACGCTTTGAAGTTTGGCCTAGGAGCCACCCTTATTCAAAATGGGAAGTCAATCTCCTTTGCATCACGCTTGTTGAACACCACCAAGCAGAACTACTTGCAGATAGAAAAGGAACTATATGCTATTCTCTTCGGCTGCATACACTACCACCAGTACCTCTATGGCCAGAAGTTCATAATCAGATCACAAGCCTCTCCAAGTAATCCTGAATTGCCCAATATCAAAGTCGTCACTGAGACTCCAGCGGATGCTACTGAAAATCCAACCATACAACTTCACCATAACATTCCACCCAGGCAAAGAGAGTCCAGTTGTCAATGCCCTGTCACGCATGCATCTCCCTGAAGAGGATGGAGAGATGCAAAAAGAGATATAATCATATGTGCATTAGGTTATGTCAATCCAACCAATCAGCAATGACAGACTTAAAAAGCTCAAACAAGAGACAGCAGCTGACACTCAATTGGTTGAGCTGGCATCCTGAAGAAACCCTGGTCATACCCTGATTGCCTGGTCATACCCAAAAACTCCTGCAAAGATATCCTCAACTGCATACACGCATCACATCTGGGTATCAAAAAAACTAAACAGCATGCTCGCTCAGTCATTTTTTGGCCAAGGATGACAAAAGATATTGAAGAACATATCAAACACTGCTATGCATGCACCAGACTCCATAACTCCAACCAGAAAGAGCCCTTGATGCCACATGACATCCCTGACTTACCATGGGAGAAAATTGGTTGTGACCTCTTTTACAAAAACAGAGAATACTTCCTCATTACTGTCGATTTTTCAAAGTCGACAGATTGGGAAGCAGTACATATGCTCACCAAATAATTCTGTACCTGAAAAAGCACTTTGCTTGTTATGGAATTCCTCATATGCTCATTACCAACAATGGCCCACAATTTACATCATCCATCTTCCAAAAATTCATATTAGATTAGGAAATATCTCCGACCACATCCTCACCACATTTCCAATCAAACGGATTGGCAGAAAGGTCCATACAGACGGCCAAAGATATCCTGAGTAAAACCGATATTGCTGGAAATGATTTTGAGCTGGTGTTGCTAGAGTACAGGAACACCCCAGTTGATGGTCTGGCCTCACCATCACAATTGCTAATGAGCAGAAATCTCAGATCAATAGTCCCATGCACCAAAGAATTGCTTGCACCAGACCATTCACCACAAGCAATTTCAACAGAATCGAATGAAGCAACAGTCACGCCAGAGCAAGTACTATGATCGACAGTCAAAGCAACTGAAACCCCTACAAATTGGACAACCTGTACAGGCCCAAATCCATAGCAAACTCTGGCAGGCAGGCATTGTCAGAAGAGCAGATGTGAATCCCAGATCCTACATAGTCAAGACAAACGATAGAACAACCTACAGAAGGAACAGGCACCACATAAAGATAGTCTGTCAGCAACCTCAGTCACCAGATGCCACCACAACTGAAGAGATTCCCCATACAGATGCTCCAACCACACCACTGAGTCTATCAGAAACAATGCCTACCCCCGTCCCTAGAACACCAGATGAAAACTATCTGAAACCCTTCACTTGCGTTCATAGCCCAACATTTAACAGGCCCATACCTGTACCAAGCACCAGTCACGTGACCCATACAGAACTCCATGATAACCCCTACATAACCTGTACTGGTCACGCTGTGAATCCATTCCAGAGGCTTAACCTGTGAAATGGTAATCGGTGAATTAAAGGAATACCACCACCCCCCTGTTTTTCAGAAGTTAAGTGAACATTGTGAAAAAAAAGGGGAGCAAGCCTAGCGCCTCCTCATAAAGAAATAGAGTAATGTATTATGGTAGTGTGTTTAGTATTTAAAAGTGGAATTTTTTTATTATATTTTTGTACCACCTTGCTAGTTTGGAAAGGAGGAAGGATGTAATATTCTTACCTTTCTGTTCTAGGTGACCTGGGTTTCTATTTCAAATGAATAAACATTGAGACTTTCTACACTACCAGATGGCTAATTTGACAGTTTATATATATACAAGTCTTTAAATTAGCCAACCAGTATGTTATGCCTAGGAGTCCAGCTGGACACAAGGAACCTTATTAGGAAAACAATTCTTACTCCATAATAATCCTAGTTAACACATTTTCCAGGGGGAGAGCCTTTATCTTTTCCTTGTTTTTCTAAGAAATTCATGAATTTCTTAGAACCTAAATATTCACAGAATATATACCCCTATCCCCTAATGTGGAAATATATACCTAGAATTGCATCCTCAATCTAAATATAGGCTAACATCCATTTACATCACAAATAAACTTTACTCCCATATTAGCCATGTGGTGGATGCCCCTTGGAAAGGGGTTGGGTTAGGAACATGAAACTTTCACGGATGGTTCTACAGGCTAAAGTATGTCCTGGGAAGGTATTTTGAAGTACCTTTCTCCCTTTAGAGGGTCCTGACCTTTGATGGCCTTTAAAAATCTGTGTGTTATCAAAGTAAAACCTTGCAAAATAGATCTTCTACTTAAATGAAGTGCAACAAAATTGTTTTCAGCTTCACAACTTTGTCTAATCCCAATTTAGCCTATGAAGTTTTCAAGATGTGCAAATACATTGCCTAAATTTTGAAAAAAAAACATTGATATGGCTTACAATTCTACTCAAACAAAAGGAATTGCATTTTCAGAACTAAAGCCAGAGAAAAAGAAACTGATAGGCTAGCCTAACTGAAAATTAAGGTATAAAATGTTGTTTGTCAAAATTTCAATAGGTATCAATAGAAGTTTGAGGTTATGATAAAACAGACCTGTCATGTAGGCAAATTTCAGGACCCTCTAGAGGGAGAAGGAGTGGATGTAGGTACTTCAAAATAGCCTACCTTCCCAGGACATACTTCAACATTTAGACCCATCCCTGAAAGTTTCATTTCCTTAACCTAACTGCTCTTTAAGATATCCTAAAGTAGAATTTTACCCTTTTTTCTAGCCTAGGCCTACTCAAATCTACATTAGGCTATAACTAGCTGTAGGCTTGAATATTTGTCCAAATTCTATTTGCTGTAGAGGAAAGTAGTATAAATATGAAGAAGACATACCTCTTAATGGTCTAGCCTTCAAAATTTTCTTGTTTTGCAATAATGAAAATCCTTAAATTCACTCCAAGCTGCAATTTTATGTAATTTAAGGTACCCTAACTGACCTTCTAGTTTTGTCACTCTTCAATAACTGCGTTCGTTTCCAGTGATACCAGGTGCTTGACTTTAGATAGCGCACCAAGGGAAGCGAAAATGTGCCAACGGCGCATTTTCGCTACATATTTTTTTGGGTGGAGTTCCAGATTCAGGGTAAATTAGATCTTGCAGGGATGAGTGAAAAAAAAAAAAAAAAAAGAAAAAAAAAAGAAATTCAGAGACAATGCTACCAGATAGTCTGAATTTTGCTTTTCATAATACTAGAACTCAAAATTGGCAGGATTCAGTCTTCATTGACAGATTTCGGCTCCCTGTTCTGAAATCTGGCTTGACAAGAAAGATATTTTTCTTAGTTTTCTGTCATGTCAGAGAATAAGATAAAGAGGGAATTAAAGAAGATCTTAAAAAAAAACTTGCCAACATCTAAAGTGGTACTTTACATTAATTTATGTCTAATATGCTGAATTATTCTCTATCAACAATATAAATTGTGGTTAAAGAAATAAAAAAAAAATACTTGCCAACATCTAAGGTGGTATTTTACATTACTTTCTGGCTAATATGCTGAATTATTCCCTATCAACAATAGAAATTGTGATTAAAGAACTAAAAAAAGTAGGTACTCAGTATACTGGTCTTGCAATATAGATAAGTTATACAAAAACGTAAAAGTTAAAGGCGCATTTCACAAAGACAACTAATAGACAGGATCTTCTAACTAAACTTAGAACTAAAGAGAAGCATAATCCTTGAAGGTCACACCTCTCCAATATGTCATTTAGGTAAGTGACATCAAAGTGTACTTCTTTATACAATGTTTTTATGACATTGCAATTCTAAACTTCAAAAACACATAAATTCTCAAACTTATTTATAATAACAAAATTTTTCGTAGTTTTCAAAATATGAATTAGAGCGACCAAGCCAAAGAAAGAAAATTAGATTGGCTATTATTAATAAAACAATCTATAAAATTTCAGGCTAAAGATAATGTTATTAGATTTTGTCATGAAACAGAAGCTAAAGACATTCATATGATACATAATTAAGTTTGGCAAGGCCTTTCAACAGTTCCGATTGTTATTTTATTTGTGTTTTCCTTTTAATAAAATTCGAATCAGCTTTGTAAATTTTTCAATCATATATTGTATTGATCTTCGACTAGTATTCAAGATCATCTTCAAAGTTAAACAGTAAACCATCCTTCTATATCACACAAAATTTACTCAACAGTTTCATTTTCATTGTCATTGGACGGTTTTCTGATGTCATGCATGTCAACGGTAAATCTACTTAGCACAGCGGGTGTAGGATCGAAGTCCCTACTGCACTTTCCCTGTAAATTTAGCCCAATATGTATTGTAATATTAGATTTAAGCATTTTGAGCTGCATCCTGTTTCGAATTTTTTACTTTATTAAATAAAAAAAACAAGTCTTTTAACTGAAAGTAATGTGCGACACTGAAACTTAAAACAAACAGAAATCACTTTGTGTATTGAAAGGGCTCCCCCTTCCTCAACCCCTCGCTCTTTACGCAAATTTTTTTATTGTTAAAAAAAACAAAGCTGTGAGACAGAGTCTAACTTTAGCGTAAAGAACGAGGGGTTGAGGAGGGGCCGGCCCCTGTCATATACAGTATAATTTCTATTCGTTTTAAGTCTTAATCTTGCTCTTTTCTTTCAGGTAAAATACTTGTTTCTGTATTTAATTTCTGAACTTTTTGAATTAATGCAGATTTTATTTTTGCTCACCGTACATTAATAATCAAAAAAAAATTTGCGAATTGATTTTACTGTTTTTTTTTGGCTAAATGGCTTTCTCGAAATTTTGTTCTGACTTAACTTAAAAATTCTATATTAGAACTTCTATATTCGTATATTTTTATTACATATATTAGGGGGTTCTCCTCTTAGTCAGTACCTCGTTCTTTACGCTAAATTCAAATTTCGTTCCAATTCTTTAAGAGTGACTCATTAATCATAAAGGCCGTTAATTAGAATAAATAGCTCTGATGAAAGTAAAAAAAACTTTAGCGTAAAGAACGAAGTAATGAGTAAGGGGCGAATACATCCTACATGGAAAGATCCTCCCATGTAACACCCAACCCCACTCCACCCCCACCCCCCAACTACCAAAAAAATCAACCCTGAAAACATAGCTATGCTTCCCAATAATCAATAAGCCTACTATATGTGAACAATTGGCAATGTTCATAACTTGTAGACCTTCCCCCGGGGATTGTGGGGGAATCAATCATCCTCAAAGACATAGTTACTATATTTTTCGACGGTGCTGAACAAAATGGCTATCTCAAAATGTTGATCGGATGACTGATATAATGATATATGATTTTTCAATTATATATTGTATTAATCTTCGACTAGTATTCAAGATCATCTTCAAATTTAAACAGCAAACCATCCTTCTATATCACACAAAATTTACTCAACAGTTTCATTTTCATTGTCATTGGACGGTTTTTTAATGTCATACATGTCAATGGTAAATCTACTCAGCATAGCGGGTGTAGGATCAAAGTCCCTGAAGCACTTTCCCTGGCAATTTAGCCCAAGTTGGATTGTCATAGTAGAGTTAAGCATTTTAAGCTGCATCCTGTTTCGAATTTTGTACTTGATTAAAAAAAAAACAAGTCTTTTAACTGAAAGTAAGGAGCGATATTAAAACTTAAAACAAACAGAAATCACTCTGTGTATGGAAGGGGCTGCCCCCTCCACAACCCCTCGCTCTTTACGCAAATTTTTTTATTGTTTAAAAAAAAACAAAGTTGTGAGACAGAGTCAAACTTTAGCGTAAAGAGCAAGGGGCTGAGGAGGGGCCAGCCCCTTTCATATACAGAATAATTTCTGTTCGTTTTAAGTCTTAATGTTGCTCCTTACTTTCAGGTAAAATACTTGTTTTTGTATTTAATTTCTGAACTTTTTGAATTAATGCAGATTTTATTTTGGCTCACCGTACATGAATAATCAAAGAAAAATTTGTGAAGTTATTTTACTTTTTTTTTGCTAAATGACTTTCTTGAAATTTTGTTCTGAATTAACTTACAAATTCTATATTCGAACTTATACATTCGGATATTTTTATTACATGCATTAGGAGGTTATCCTCTTAGTCAGTACCTCGTTCTTTACTCTAAATTCAAATTTCGTTCCAATTCTTTGATAGTGACACATTAATCATAAAGGCCGTTAATTAAAATAAATAGCTCTGACGAAAGTAAAAAAAAACTTTAGCGTAAAGAACGAAGTAATGAGTAAGGGGCAAACACATCCTACATGGAAAGATCCTCCGATGTAACACCCAACCCCACTCCCCCCCCCCCCCCCCCTACCAAAAAAATCAACCCTGAAAACTTCGGTATGCTTCCCAATAATCAATAAGCCTACTATATGTGAACATTGGGCAATGTTCATAACTTGTAGACCTTCCCCCGGGGATTGTGGGGGAATCAATCATCCTCAAAGACATAGTTACTATATTTTTCGACGGTGCTGAACAAAATGGCTATCTCAAAATGTTGATCGGATGACTGATATAATGATATATGATTTTTCAATTATATATTGTATTAATCTTCGACTAGTATTCAAGATCATCTTCAAATTTAAACAGCAAACCATCCTTCTATATTACCCAAAATTTACTCAAGAGTTTCATTTTCATTGGACGATTTTTTAATGTCATACATGTCAACGGTAAATCTACTCAGCATAGCGGGTGTAGGATCAAAGTCCCTGCAGCACTTTCCCTGGAAATTTAGCCCAAGTTGGATTGTCATAGTAGAGTTAAGCATTTTAAGCTGCATCCTGTTTCGAATTTTGTACTTGATTAAATAAAAAAAACAAGTCTTTTAACTGAAAGTAAGGAGCGACACTAAAACTTAAAACAAACAGAAATTATTCTGTATATTGAAGGGGCTGCCCCCTCCTCAACCCCTCGCTCTTTACGCAAATTTTTTTATTGTTATAAAAAACAATGCTGTGAGACAGAGTCTAACTTTAGCGTAAAGAGCGAGGGGCTGAGGAGGGGCCGGCCCCTGTCATATACAGAATAATTTCTGTTCGTTTTAAGTCTTAATATTGCTCCTTACTTTCAGGTAAAATACTTTTTTTTGTATTTAATTTCTGAACTTTTTGAATTAATGAAGCTTTTATTTTGGCTCACCGTACATGAATAATCAAAACAAAATTTTTGTATTAGTTTTACTTTTTTTTTGGCTAAATGACTTTCTTAAAATTTTGTTCTGAATTAACTTACAAATTCTATATTAGAACTTCTATATTCGTATATTTTTATTACATATATTAGGGGGTTCTGCCCTTAGTCAATACCTCGCTCTTTACGCTAAATTCAAATTTCGTTCCAATTCTTTAAGAATGACCCATTAATCACAAAGGCTGCTAATTAGAAATAATAGCTCTGATGAAAGTAAAAAAAACTTTAGCGTAAAGAATGAGGTAATGAGTATAGGGGCGAACACATCCTACATGGAAAGATCCTCCCATGTAACACCCAACCCCACACCACCCCACCCCCCAACTACCAAAAAAAACAACCCTGAAAACTTCGGTATGCTTCCCAAAAACCAAAAGTCCTACTATCTGTGAACATTGGGCAATGTTCATAACTTGTAGACCTTCCCCCGGGGACTGTGGGGGAATCAATCATCCTCAAAGACGTAGTTACTATATTTTTCGACGGTGCTGAACAAAATGGCTATCTCAAAATGTTGATCGGATGACTGGGAAGAAAATGAGCATGGGAGGGGGCTTAGTTGCCCTCCATTTTTTGGTCACTTAAAAAGGGCACTATAATTTTTAATTTCCGCTCAAATGAGCCCTCCCGCGTTATCCTAGGACCATTGATCACCCCTGGGAATAAAAACACGGATCCGTGATCTTTCTTCTGGCAAAAAATACAAAACTGCACGTTTCGTTTCTGCAGATAGGAGCTTGAAACTTTTAAAGTAGGGTTTTCTGATACGCTGAATCTGATGGTGTGGTTTTCATTAAACTTCTATGACTTTTAGGGTTTTTTTTCTCCTTTTGATGAAACTTATATATTTGAAATCAGCATAGAAATCTGATTCTTTTGATGTGTCTATTGGTATCAAAATTTTGTTTTTAGAGTTTCGGTTACTATTGAGCTGGGTCACTCTTTACCTACAGTTCGTTAGCACGAACTGTTTGACAAGATTCATAACAGAAAAGACTCTCTAGACAAAGGAGTTGCTGGTGGGTAAGCCTAAGACAAAAAGAGCTGCTTGAGCTATGTCGAACAAAGGTCAGCTTTTCCCACTCTTCTGTATTTTTTTTTATCGAAATTTTACCACTTTCCCATTTGGTTTTTACGCTAAGGATAATGCACTTCGATAACTTAAAATTTAGGTTGTCATGGAGCCTGGAATGCGATATGAGAATCCTTACGGGGTTCCGAAAATTCCACTTGTCTTCATAGACAGATTCCTGAATCTGTCATTAAAAGTTGTCAGTAAACCCTAAGCTTAAAAATTTTTGAGTTTTGTCATTGTTACTGCGAAGGCAAGATGCGCCGACTTTGCGAGGATTTTTTTTTACATGCGCAAAATCGGCAGAATGTGCCAGTTTGAAAAATTCAATGCGCAGTCAGCTCAAGAAAGCGCCCAAATGGCGCCACCACCTGGCAACTATGTTTGTTTTCGCCGTCTGTCTCGTGTTGCCAGGTATGTAGCATAACGTATAGCCGAAAGAGGAGCAATACTAGCCCAAAAATAGCCCAAAGTAGCCCAAAAATAGCGAATGCTATTTTTGGGGTACTTTGCGAACTCTAAAACGAGGAAGAAATACAATCGGTATATCAGATGACCTACACATAAGTACAGGTCAAAAGCAAAAAAGAGCTCTGTGAACGGACAAAAATAACAACCCCCACCACGTATACCGTCGTAAAATTGACAAGTGTTTCACTGAAAACAAAAAGGCAAACTGTTCTCTACACACTCGGTTTAATGCATGCATACCACGATCAAACAGTTCGTGGTAACGAACTGTAAGTAAGGAGCGATACGGCTCAATAGTAACCGAGACTCTAAAAAACGGAGTTTTGATACCAATAGGTACATCAAAAGATTCAGATGATTTCAAATATATAAGTCTCATCAGGTTTAGTCTTACCCTTCAAAAGTTACAAGTCTGAGAAAAATTTCCATATTTTTGAGAAAAGGGAGAAAAAACCCCTAAAAGTCATAGAACTTTAATAAAAATCACACCATCAGATTCAACGTATCAGAGAACCCTACTTGAGATGTTTCAAGCTTCTATCTGCAAAGAAGCAGAATTTTTTGATTTTTTGACAGAAGAAATATCACTGATGCGTTTTTAATTGTCTTTCTCCCCCCAGGGATGATCGTATCGACCCAATAGTCCTAGAGTATCACGAGAAGGCTCATTCGATCGGAAATTAAAAGTTCTAGTGCCCTTTTGAAGTGACCAAAAAAATGGAGGGCAACTTGACCCCTCCCACGCTCATTTTTTTTCTAAAAGTCATCCAGTCAAAATTTTGAGATAACCATTTCGTTCAGCATATTCGAAATCTAATAAATATGTCTTTGAGGATGACTTAATCCCTCACATTTCCCGGGGGAAGGGCTGTAAGTTATGAACTTTGCCCATTGTGTACATGTAGTATTGGTTATTGGGAAGTATACAGACGTTCTCAGGAGGGAATTTTTCTGGTGGGGGGGGGGGAGTCAGAAAAGGGGGTTACAGGGGAGGATATTTCCATGGAGGATGTTTTCTTGGGGAAGGGGACATTTCTATGAAGGGGTTGGCGGATTTCCCAGCATTATTTAAAAAACGATCAGAAATTAAATAAAAAGTCAACTTTTTTTCAAATGAAAGTAAGGAGCAACATTAAAACTTAAAACGAACAGAAATTGCCACCTAGTCAATACCTCACTCTTAACGCTAAAGTGTTTTTTAGTACTTTCAAAAGAGATATATATTCTAATTAACCGGCCTTTGTGATTCAGGGTTAGTGATTCGAACAAAATTCAAACTTTAGAGTAACGAGCGAGGTAATGACGAGGGGGCGAACTACCTAATATACGTAATAAAAACATACGAATATAGAATTTCGTTACGTAAGTTAATTCATAAGTTACGTCAGAACAAAATTTCGAGAAAGCCATTTAGCCAAAAAAAGTAAAATTAATATGCAAGTTTTGTTTTAACTATTCATGTACGGTGACCCAAAATCAAAGCTGCATTAATTCAAAAACGTTCTGAAATTAAATAAAAAACAAGTTTTTTTTAACTGAAAGTAAGTAGCGACATTAAAACTTAAAACGAACAAAAATTATTCTGTACGGTATATGAAATTACTAATGTTTACACCGTTGTTTACACGTTCTGATGCTCTCTGTCTGGTATTTGCAGGTAATTCTCATTGCCACTTATTCTTGAACCACACACTCCCTTGTTCTCGCTGTGACATATCTTTCAGCCGCATATTTTTTTGATTTTTCCTTTTGTTTTTGAGTAGTTTTAATTTTTCCTGCAGCTTATCTTTGAAACATATATTTCTTTGCTCTTTACTTTTGTTGTTGACTCGTTGTAACAGTTGCTGACGGAAGTATTCTGACTGTATATACTTGTTCTTCATTATCTTTTGTCTCTACTTTAAAACATATTTAATTTTCCCCAGACACCACCAACCCTATGAACAGCTCTTTTTACAGTTACAATTAAGCTAAATACCTGTTCCTAGTTTCTGTCTGACTCCAAGATCCTTCTCCATGATTAAATTTTTCAAACTAACAAAATTATCTCTGTCTTTTTGGCTAATTTCGCTGTGATTCCGAAACACTCAGAATGCGAAGTTTCATTACATTTTTCAATAACTTTTCACTCTGATTTCTTGCGTCTAGCATTCAGAAGCCGGAAGCGGATGCTCAGAAAAAAGGTGTCAATATATTATTTGTATATCTTATGTTAATTGGGTTGGGACGGTAGAGTATACGTTCTGCATATTTTTATTTTTAAGGAATGGTGATGAAGATATGGGGTGGGGTACCCACAAATTAGAAGGGGATAACCACAGTCAAGAAACATTATATTTATATTGTGGTTCAAATCAACAAAGAAGGTAAATGACCAAATAGGTAAAATTTTCAAACATGATTTTTTGGGGGGTTTCAAGCGAATTCAATTTCTACCCCAAAAGTAGCGAGATTTAAAACATTATAGCCCAAAAACCCGCCTCGCGGGTTTTTAGTAACTTGTTCCGCGAAGCTGAAAACTTTATAGCCCAGTTGGCGGGAAATGGCCCAACCGGGCAAAACTGCGTTCGTCGTTCTAAATTTTGGTTTATTTTGTCGTTCCAAGAACGTCGTTTTAGCTGAAAAAACGGCTTATAAGAGCTTCCTTAAATTCAAACCACAGATGGAATTTCAATCAGTAAGATAGAATTTCAACCGCAACGAAAATGGAAAGGATAGTTTTGAATACAGCAAACAAGCATTAGAGTTGCTAGAGCAGGAAAGTGATCCTGAGAAAGATATCCAGCTAGAAACTGTAGCAGACGATGTGACATCAGGAACCTCACAGCTATGTTTTGCACCTGCTGCTGGGGAATTTTTTGGAGCTGACATCGAATAAAATTAAAGCTGTGCATTTGCTTTGCTGAAAATTTTTCTTAAAAAGTACTACGGTTAGAAAATGATGTAAATATTCATAAAGTTGATTCAGTAAACTTGATTTTAAAATCCCTGTTGCATTAAAACATTTTAGAAAGAGTCTAAACCAACCATGGACAAAATTCTGTTACGAATGATTTGGGAGATACTTTAACACTAACTTTAATTAAAATGAAGTTGCAATTAAGCAAGGGCTATTTGGAGGGCAAATCTGGCATCAGCCTTATTCAGGATCGAACAAAAATGATATTATATTACTTGTTGATAGATAGTCTATTATCCATCGATCCATCCTAAGGCAGAACTAAGGTAGATAGTCAAAGAACTAAGGGATGATCAAGATGTGTATTTTGACTCATGACAGACAATGTCCACTGGACTTGTATGCAAAATTCTGGCCAGAAATTGCTCGGACTCAGTGGGGAGCAAATTACTAAGCCTAATAAGCTTGGTTCCTCAAGTCTCAAGCGTCTCGCTTAGTCTCAAGCGTCCCTATTTTACATAGCATAATATTTGTAGGCATTAATACATAATGAACCGGAGGTAATAGGCTTGAGATTGTCTGTGCAGGATTTCGACTCTTGTTGATAGAAGAGCATCGCCAAGTGCTGAAAACAATGTTGTGACCAAGATGGGCCCAGGATTGCACAAAGCCTCCATTCATGGAGGTTCCAGGGACTTCTTGCTGTCCGGTTCTAAGCCGGCTTAAGCACTTCGTTGTAGACTTGAGAAGATATGTGATTCCCGGCCTGCACTGGTATCCGGGATCATTGCTTTTCCTGAGGCGAAAATAATTTCAATGATTTAAAGAACATGAAAGTTGAAACTTGGAATGTTAAGACGTTAAAAAATTACTATCGTATCGATATTTTGACTGACGAATTCAGGCGATCAGAACTGGATTTATTAGGAGTTTCAGAAACTCATATCCTAGGCTTAGGAAGCATGAAATTAGGTGATATAGAATTTGTTTACTCAGACAGGAAGGATGGGTTCCATAGACAAGTAGTAGGGCTCATGATGAATAAGGAAGCTGCTAAGTCTTGTTTAGGCTGGGAAGGTATTAATAATAGAATACTAATTGCTTATTTTATGACTAAAAAGTTCAGGGTATCAGTTATTGTAGTATACGCCCCTGTAGAACCGACTGACGGAGAAACTAGTGACTCAGATGAATTTTACTTACAGTTACAGGAGCAAATAGACAGGGTCCCAGGTAGAAATATGGTGTTGTTGCTTGGAGATTTTAACGCCCAGGTTGGTAGAAATAGGGATAGATGGTATCCTAGCCTAGGTAAGTTTGGTGTAGGAAAAGAATACAGTGACGGCTACTGAATGTAACATTGTTGTACATATAAAAATCTAGCTATAACCAATGCGGCGTAGGGTCATAAAATGACTCATAAATTAACGTTATATCCACGAGAAGGTAAGACACCAATCCTTATTGATTATGTTGTTGTAATACTGGCATGATCAATATAAGATACTATGGTATATAAGAGTGCCGTTATTGATGTTAAAAGTAAAGATCACCATCTAGTAGTGTCAAGGGTTAATTTAAAGCTGAAATATCGGAAGGGTAATTACCTCCTGAGAAGTTGTGATGTTGGTAGACTCCAGGATGAGAATTTGAGAGAAACTTTCCAGGAACAGTTTAGTACTAAACTTGAGAGTTTAAAATTTGATAATGTGGAAGATGGTCGGTATAATTTTAGAAAAATAATTTGTGAAGTTGCTGAAGGTTTACTAGGGAAGAAAGCTAGAACTGCAGCTAAAAATATTAGTGAAAAGGTTTTATGTTTAATAGAAAGGAGAAAGGACTTGTACAAGAATTATCTGAGTGATAGATCGTATGAAAACAAATGGAATGTAAAGAAAGTGGAGAAAACGTTAAAGTATGAACTAAGGAGGTGTGAAGTGGAGGCCATGGATAAAATTGCCAAGGATCTGGAAGATGCAGCTAGATGCAAAATCGCAAAATAGGCGCAATGCGCCAATTTGAAAAATTCAATGCGCAATCAACTCAAAAAAGCGCCCAAATAGCGCAAATGCGGACCACTTGGTAACTATGGTCACTATGGCCGCTATGACTTTGCCACGCACAAAATACAGGGAATAACGAATAAGCTCTATAAATTATACTGTTTCGATAAAGAGTAATTTTTCTGGAATGTAAAGGACTCGGTTCTGTTCTATATCACGGACTCCTCAGAAGGAAACATCCTGGTGGAATTAAAACATTGATTTCCTTTCTCTATGCTAATTTTGAATGTCATATTTGCGTTTCTTACAATGTAACCCTCCCCTCTCTGATGGCCCCATATAGGCTTATATCTTGAACAATGTATGTCTTTCATCTTGTGGTGCATCATATAGGCCTAATGGGTAGGCTAGCTCCAGTCTTGGCTTGATCAAATCTATTTTTGCCCAGTAAGTTTGGTAATTTTTTGCAGTTCATATTATTGACTTACAAATAAAGTAAACATACCACTCAATGCCTTTTTTATGCTCTTTCCAAATATAGGCTAATAATCATTTTTGCCACAAATGAATTATACCCCACCCCTATATATAGGCCTAGCCTACCAATTTAGGGTATAAATTTGCTCATTAGGGGGGGGGGAGGTGATAAAGTTTAAACTTGTCTCTCATTTGCATCAGAATATACAAATATATACCCTGAATTGGTATATATATGGGTGGGGGTAAAATTCATTTGTGGCAAAAAGGACTGTTATATTTTGAAAGAGCATAAAAAAGGCATCAAGTGGTATGTTTACTTTGTTTATAACTTACAGGAACAGTGCCTCTTACTAGGATGTCATATCATGTTATGGCACTCTCTAATCTTGGCTCAACATAGTGCACAAAGCCATATCACTTTTGTATGTTATGTATTATGAATAAACACTTCTTTCTGTAGATGCTTGCCAAGATGGTTTTTGAAGCTGTTTAGAGTTGGTGCAGACAATGCTTCTTCAGGTAATGAGTTCCAGTCTTTAACTGCTCTAACTGACCAGAAAGAAGATCTCTGTCTAGTTGATGCTGTTTGTTTCTGGATTTTCGCAGAATTACCCCTAGTATAGACATTAATCTGACTACAGAAGAATTTGTCAAACTTGGTTTTATCTAGATTGTTACTTGATTTGTAAATCTGGTTCAGGTCCCCTCTTTTTCTTCTATAGTTTAGGCTTGGCAGCTTCATTTGCTTCAGGCACTCTTCATATGGCATTTCTTTTAGTCCAGGGAGTTGTTTGGAGGCATGCCTAAGCACCTTCTTGATTTTGATAGCATTGCCAATGTATGAGGGACCCTACACTATGTTTCCATACCCAATGGTTGGTTGCACAAGGGCTTTGTAGAGTCTGGTGAAGGTTTTGGTGTCTAAATGCCTGGTTAGACCAACCAGCCTGCTTGCCTTATTTGCAAAGAGATCTGTGTGTTTGTAAGTCAATAATATAAACTGCAAAAAAATTGCAGTAAATTTCAATGGAACTGTTTGGATAGAATATTCTTTAAAAAAAAATTGAAATTTGTAAAATAATGGAAGGAAATATAATAGTAAAAAGCCCCGAGTAGGCTGCTCAGACAATGCCTTATCCTGGACAATTCAAGACTAATATGCATCTTTTCTAAAGATAGACAACATGCTCCTAATCTTGGTTGTTTGTAGGCTTAGATAGTTGACATTGGCTAATAGTTAGAGTTAAGCTACACTAGTCAGGATCAGGGTTGCCACTCAGCAGGTTTTTTGGTACCAATTTGGGTGGCAAAATAGTGTCACTTTAGTATAAAAAGTGTCATTTTACAAAAATTTGCTGCTTACAATGCTTCACGTTTCTTGCACTGATATCAATAAGTTTTTCAAATTTAAAATAGGGTCATTCTTTTACTCATCTTTGTGCTAAGATCTTACATCTTTTGACAAAGAACACTTTAAAGTGAAATCTTAGCACTAAGATCTTACATCTTAGTGTTCTTTTGTAAACATCTTTCATCATTCTGCTCTGATCAGCAGTCTAAGAACAATGATGAGAATATTGTCAAAGTTCTCTTATCATTGTGCTATGCGACAGAAAGATGGCATCCTTCACAATTTTTGCTAACATCAGTGAGCTGTAAGATCTTAGAACAAAGATGATTTAAAAGAATGGAAGTCTTTGCAGAAAGATGTGAAATCTTATATGTAAGATCTTAGAATGGCCCAAATTTTGGCCAATCCACTTGGGATCACCTCCAAGCAGTTTTCCTAAATTCTCCAATATAAAAAGTTGGCTCTAATGCCATCTATCAACTATAAAAAAGTAATATTGATTTTACATAGGTGGTGCTGATTCTCCACTTTGCACAGCACTTTCACTCTTGTCAACTTACCAGCCCCCCCCCCTAAAAACCCACTAAAACACAAATGGTGTTTACTGTATAAAATGGGTATTTGTTCCCCAGAGTACTTTTTTCTTTTTTTTCTGAGTAGTCTTTGCTAATAGCATGAAAAAGGAATGAAAAAATAAAAGAGGAAACATTGTCAGCTTTTTTTCTTTTGAGAAAATGGAAGAAAGGGACAGCAATACTTGTCTACATTGAGACATTTTCATCCAGTTTTTCCACAAAATTGACTATCTGGATTATTACAGTGCATTCAGGTACTTGAAACTTTTCTTTTCTCTGAAAATACATAATAGAATGCCACAAACATAGATTGCAGCTATTATACAACTAATAGACGATCAAACACTAACTCTTTCAAATAATTTATTTGGCAAAAACATTAGGATATCCTTCTGCTGAGATATATTGGAGACAAAACTTAAGGGAAATATGACTTCTTACACTCAAAAGTTTGTGACCAGAAAAAACACAAAAAGAGGAAGTGTCTAAATTCAATTTATGAAACAACGCAACAAACATTCAATACTGCCAAGGGTTTAAAGAAGAAATATAACAATTCCAAATGGGAATGTTGCTTTTCTTCTTTGAATTGTGGTCAATCCTCAACTTGTACTACATAAAAATTGGATTTGGTCCCACTCAAGAATTGCAACCTGTTTGGCTGTTTCATCATCTACAAGCCTACAAATTATGGCAAAATTACAAAATAGTGGGCAAAAAATGACTTCAATAACACATTTATTTAGACATTTATATCATTTAATCTGTTTATCACAACCTGAATAGAATTAGTTTCACAAGAACTGCAACCACTCCCAATAAACTTTTTTTTTCCAATGTCTCCATGGACTAGATGTCTCCATGGGTGCATAAAAAATATGATTTGTTCCTAGTTTCTAGAGCTGTAATGAAGGAAGGTTAAATTGCCAACATTACTAACAATAATGAATTAGGTTGTTTGTCAGGCTCCAAATCAAAAGCAGGATGTCCTCAAATATGGCTGGAAGAGGTCCAAAGAAAGAATTTAAAGCGAAATAGAACTTCTTCACTTACTTGACTTAGGCCTCCTGCCAGGTGCTGCTTAGCTAGAGAGTGATGTGTGCCTCCTACATCCACTTTGGTTGAGTACAAGCGTTTGTGATTTGCTTGGTCTGATGTTTGCCATCACCAGAAACTTGGACAGGCTGTTGGACCATCCTTTCTTTGGTTGGTTGTGGGGTTGCTTCAAACTGGCTTCCATAGGGTTAAAGTCAAAGATTGTCTTTGGAGGTAATTGCAGGGACATTCAAAGTAGGTGTCTGAACCATTGCAAGGCATGCTGAGCTGCTTGAGTAGAAGACCAAGACTGCCTGGTGAGCTGCATCTGCTTCTCATTACTCATAAAATCAAACCACCTTAGACCTTTGATCCTTCTCAGGCTCTTCGTCTGGAATACATCGATGGCCTATAGTGTTGCGGTTGGTGCATGGCATTGTCTCAGCTCCGTAAAGCATTACAGAACCGACGAGGGCATTGAAAATCTAAAGTTAAGGTGAACAACTGATGTTTGGTTTTTGCAAAGATGATGGTTCAGCCTGCCCGTCTGCTTTGAGTATCCTTGCTTCCAGCTTGGGGAAGCAATTTTCTCAGAATGAGAGGCTGAGCTTAGGCAATGAATAGGTACTATTTGGAAGATGAAGATGGCTTTAAACGATTGTTTGCCTGTTATTTCAAGCAAATTAATGGTCCTGTGTCAATTCTAAATTCTTGCTCAACCTTCTTAAGACCATAGGCAGGCGTGCCTCTCATTCCAGGTAATTTAATGGTCCAACGACAATTTTAAATTCATGGTCAACCTGCCTGAGACTCTGGGCAGGCTGGCTGGCATGCCTTTCCAAAAACTAACAAACAAGTATTTGTCCAATAAGAGAGTCATACTTACTTACTCCCGCCATTTACCTGTGCAGCCATTTCAACATTTGCCTCTCAGTTACTTGGACTATCTGTCTTGGATTTTTCTTTCTACAATTAGCCATGTCTTGATGCAGTCTACTGCAAAATAACAGACTTGGTCTTCAATTCAAAATCAATAGACTTGGTCAAGGCAATCCATCTGAGGAAAATGTAGAGCCCATGAAGGTGAACTTTTGGACAACTCCAATGCTAGTTGTTCTGTCTAGGCTAACTGGAGAATTGACTGCAGGAGAAGATGGTTCTGTAGCCATAATTTTCGTTATATCCCAGTTTATCTGCAGTCCAACATTTACAGCCTCTTCTTGTAAGATCCAAAGTACATCCAGCAACTGATCCTTGAAGCCTGCTAGGATGACCAGGTCATCAGATATGAGAAGACACAATCTCCAAACTTGAACCCAAAACTGAGACATGAAGTTTCCTTTGTCATAACATGGTCTGTGATGACATTGAAGAACAAAGACCTCTTTCTAACTGTAGTGACAAAAAATTCACTTTTTGGAACTTTATTTTGAGTAAAATTTTAAATAGAAGGGGTGGAGAAGGAGTGTGTCATTAGTGTCTGTTCACAATGTTGTTGTTGGGGGGGGGGGGGTTGGTAGGAATTTTGGGATGAAATTACCAAATAAAAGCTGTCTTAAAAGAGAAATGCCAAAAAAAGGAGGGGAAATTCAGTAGCAGAAGTAAATTTTCCTTGCACTTTCCACCTGATTGGCACTACTGGAGAATCCTTCTCTGTTTTGGTATCAATTGACTTGGCCCTATAATGAGTTGTTTGTAACAGCAACACAAATTAGTAAAGATTGTCAGATGAACAACAGAACAGTTAATTTTTGCTATATGAAAAAAAATAATAAAGCTCTGGTAGCCTCTTTTTTCCTCTTTGATAACTTGTTAAATTTGTTTTGGTTTATGCTGATTTGGCTTTTCCTTGTATTTATCGTAAAAGCTTTTTCCACTAAAGAACTATTCAAAGAAAAGTAAAGAGCTACATTAAACCAAAGATGAGCAGAAATAAAGTCAGATAATCTTCCAAACATAAAACTACCATAAATCACCATTAGTAAGTATATGAAGGCCAAAACAAACAAAAATTACCATCAATAACAGAGTTAAAACTAAAACAAACAAAAATTAAGAGTAGCAATGGCAGCCCTCATGTCTTCCAAAGACCAGAGCATAATTTGCATTTTACAGAAACCAATCCTGATTTCAAGCTGTATGTTTCACTTTCTCATAATATAAAAAAAAAATAAATCTCCATCATAACAAAGATAATTGAAAAACGATTATTAGACTTAAACTCAAAACAAGCTGAAATTAAGTGGGGCATGACACCCCCATGCCTTCTAAAGACCAGAATGCATTTTGCACTTACTGAAAACAATCTTTATTTTAAGCTGTGTGTTTCTATTTCTCATAATATAAACAATTTAAATACAATAAAAAAAAACAATATAAATCACTCTCATAACCAAGACTATGGAAAAAAACAACAAATTAATCTTGATTGACATTCTAATATATACATGTATATTAATTTCTAAAAGTCTTACTAATATTGGATTTATAAAAGTAAAAAAAGTTAAAAATTTTTACAGGCTTCATGGCTCCATCACGGATGATGATTTGCCACTAGTCCTGGTAATTACCTAATTTTCTAACACTGATGTATTTATTATACCTTCTCTTGAAGGTATCAAGGGAAGGATTTTCCAGGATTACCTCTGCTGGCAATCTGTTCCATGTGGCAACCAATTTCGGGGCGAAACTCGTTTTCAGATATTCTTGGCTGGGAGTACCTTGCTCTAGGTAGTCCTGACGAGCTGTACTTTGGCGAGTTGATTGCAAGGGCTTTGCTTTATCTGGAACAAGGTTCATTAGCTCCTCTGATGGAGGGTTATACAAGTACTCACAAGCCATACATCTGCCCATGCCTCAATTTTCTTCAGGTCAGCCTGAAGCTCCTTATGGGTTTGCTGGGATCCTTGTCTTTTACAATTGATGTTTTTTTTGTTTTGTCATCAGCAAAATGGTGAGGTTTCTTCACAAGGTTGTCCCCTAGGTCATTTATGAACACCAAGAAAAAAGTTGGCCCAAGAATATTTCCTTGGGGTACTCCTGATAAAAACTGAGTGTTCTTTTGATATGAAGCTGTCGTGGACAACTTGCAATGATTGTTGATAAAAGAAAGTCAGCAAGCACCTCAAATAGTCAACCATGAATTCCATAGGTTTTCAGTTTACAAAGAAGTCCCTTGTGCCATACACAACCAACAGCTTTTGCAATGTCAAAGGAGAGAAGGCAAATATCATGCCCCTAAGAAAGGAGCTCAACCCACTCTTGATACTTTGCAATCAGACTGTCTAATGTAGACTGTTTTCTGCAAAAACCATATTGCGTGTCTGCCAACAACAGATTTGACTCCAGGCATTGGTAAAGGTTCTTATTAGTGATGCTTTAATAAACTTTACCTATGCAGGACAGTAGAATTATTGGATGATATCATATGATCCTATATTAGTAAGGTCAAACTCTGCCTTTGGAACAGGGACTGCATGAGCAGTTTTACTGGCTTTTGGGAATGATCCCATTGCAAAGCATTTTCTATACAGAGAGGCAAAAGGACCAGCAAGTTCAGGGGCACATCTTTTTAGGATGAACTGGATCAGTGTCCCTTCAACATGAAGTGAGGGAATTGATGTGGATTTAGATGATGGTAGAGCTTCTTTGACAACCCTGTGCCACCGCTTGGCTGGGGCACTTTTCAGTTTGTCTTACATACAATTAACATACACAGTACTATACAATTTAACCCATTGCTGGAAGAAGGTTTGCAATTAATAGGACGTGTCCACATGCCGGTGGGCCCTGCTCAGTTTGCATCAGAGGGGCCTTCTTCATCTACCTATATTTATGGCGCCTCCCTTTATGGGAGGTACCCTACATATCTGTAGGACATTCCCCTATCCGCCACCTGAAGACGCGCTGAGTGGCCTGGAGAGGGCCCCTTCTGAGAAGGTGACTCAGTAGGTCTTAATGTAAAATGTATTGTGTTTTCAGTGAGGTGAAGATCAGGGGCACATCTTTTAAGGATGACACTGGGAATCGTGTCAGGTCCTGAATCTTTGGTGACATCCTGCTAGCTTAGCATTCTGAGCACCTTCCTAATATTTATGTTAACGCTGGTGCTTTTTGCATCGGTTTTTGGCGGAAAGGGGGAAGGGGAGACTCCATCCTCGTCAAGTTAGGATACCTTTGAAAGAGCTTGTGCAAGAGCAGCTGCCTATTTCTGGCATAACTAGATCATTATCCCTTCAACATGAAGCGAGGGAATTGATATTGACTTAGATGACGGTAGGGCTTCTTTGACCACCCTGTGCCACCGCTCGGCTGGGGTACTTTTCAGTTCGTCTACAAACTTGGGCTTTTAGTTTTCTCTACCTTGACGTTTAGCTTTAACAGACTCGTTTCAAGCGCTAATAAAAGCAGCCCAGTCCTTGTCAGATTCCATTGAACGCCATTTCTTGTGAGGCTTCTTTCTGGCCCTTGTTGCCTTTCTACAACCAGCATTGAACCAAGACTTATCTCAAGATGAGACTTTTACTGTTTTCAATGGGACGAACTGTTCAATGGCCTCTTTAATCGCTTTTTCGTAAAGTGCTCCTGCTTTATGTGGGACTTCTTTCAAAAATTTACTCAACATTTTTGCCGATAAGAAGTTTTGCAGACCATCCCAGTCTGTGCAGTGATACTGCCTGATGATCCGCTCGTGCTTTACAGGTGGAGGTATTTTGAGATTTCCAGAAGCTGTAACTGCCACATGGTTACTGGCAAAAGGATTGCTTTCAACACTGAAGGAACCACCTCCACCAAAAGTCGAGCTTCTCGGGATTTTGCGATCCAGCCTTAGCAGAGTGTAACCAGGAATGTTGATCGCACTATCAATGACGCTAGAATTCAGGATGATTTCGGATACACACATGAAGGGGAGACCTCATTCATCATATGCTATAGGTGATCAAACTTGGATCGGAGACCACGTACATTGCAGTAGGTAGCAGTAAATGTATCCGTAAGAATTGTCTTGGGGCGCGCATTTGGTCGTCTACTGGAAGGAAGTCTTATCCGAGGCTGTTTTTTCCGTTGTAAAACTTGGTAAATACCGGCTGAATGGGTAGTTGGCCCAATCAGAGGACAAAAGAACTCCTAAGACAGACTTTGCCTGATCAGATAAAGAACAGTCATAAGACCTGATACTTAACCTCAACAAGGGTGGTGGTAACCCCAATAGGGGCAAAAATCAGCACCTTGCCGTACCTACCATTCTCAAGCTCTGCGGGCAGGGACACTAACCCCTGAGTGGTTTGCTGGAGCATACCCAACATGCAGAGGTCGTTGTCCAAATCTGGATCTTCTGCCCTATTTTGCAGTTGTCCTCCTGGAGAGGATCCTCCCACGATGGTATCCTACAGTACCATACAATTTAACCCATTGCTGGAAGAAAGTTTGCAACTAATAGAACGTGTCCACATGCCGGTGGGCCCTGCTCAGTTTGCATCAGAGGGGCCTTCTTCATCTACCTATATTTATGGCGCCTCCCTTTATGGGAGGTACCCTACATATCTGTAGGACATTCCCCTATCCGCCACCTGGGGACGCACTGAGTGGCCTGGAGAGGGCCCCTTCTGAGAAGGTGACTCAGTAGGTCTTAATGTAAAATGTATTGTGTTTTCAGTGAGGTGCAAATTATGTTTAAGTTAAACAGTCTGTGGTAACAAACCTGGCTCAATTGTAACCAAAACTCTAAAGGACGGAAATCTCTAATTTTGATACCAATAGATACACCAAAAGAATCGTATTTTTATGCCGATTTCAAATATATAAGTTTGATCAAATTTAGTCTTGCCCATTAAAAGTTACAAGCCTGTGAAAATTTGCCTAATTTTTGAAAAAAGGGAGAAACACCCATTTCCCCCTTTTTATGTTTACCTTGAATTTTGAATTTTATATTTTTTTGCCAAAAGAAAGATCAAAGATGCGTGTTTATTTTTATTTTTTTTCCCAGGGGTGATTGTATTGACCTAATGGTCCTAAAATATCACCAGAGGGCTCATTTAAACGGAAATGAAAGCTCTAGTGCCCTTTTTAAGTGACCAAAAAGACTGAAGGGTAACTAAGCCCCCTCCCATGCTCATTTTTTCCCCAAAGTCACCCAATCAAAATTTTGAGATGGCCGTTTTGTTCAGCATAGTCGAACAATCTAATAGCTATGTCTTTGAAGATG
Organism: Artemia sp. Qi Xiang Cuo; assembly: GCF_049724085.1. Classification (NCBI taxonomy): domain Eukaryota; kingdom Metazoa; phylum Arthropoda; class Branchiopoda; order Anostraca; family Artemiidae; genus Artemia; species Artemia sp. Qi Xiang Cuo. The sequence goes on from NC_142795.1 coordinate 16,911,668, forward strand.
ACTTAATCCCCTACAGTCCCTGGGGGAAGGGTTGCAAGTTATGAACTTTGCCCGTAGTCGACATATAGTATCGGTGATTGGGAAGTATACAGACGTTTTCAGGGGAGATTTTTTTCTGGCGAGGGGGGAGGGGTTATGTGGGAGGATCTTGCCATGGGGGAAGGAAATTTTCCATGAAAGGTGCTCCGGATTTCCCAGCATTGTTCAAAAAACGATCAGAAATTAAATCAAAAAAAAGTTTTTTCAGGTGAAAGTAAGGAGCGACATTAAAACTTAAAACAAACAGAAATGATTACTTATATGAGGGGTTTGCCCCCTCGTCAATACCTCGCTCTTTACGCTCAAGTTTTTTTAATATTTCAAAAGACCTATTAATTCTAATTAAACGGCTTTCGTGATTCAGGGGTCATTCTTAAAATTTGGGACAAAATTCGAACTTTAGCATAAAGACCAAGGTATTGACGAGAGGGTGAACCCCCTCAAATACATAATAATTTCTGTTCGTTTTAAGTTTTAATGTTGCTCCTTACTTTCAGTTGAAAAACTTGTTGTTTTTTTAATCTTCAGAAGGCACAGGGCATCAGCCCTACTCTTCTTGGTTTCTGCTTTTTTTAGTTTGACCTGGTTATTTATTGTAATTTCTTTTTGTTTCGAGTTTTATTTATTAATTGAGGATCATTTATGGTAGTTTTATGTTCAGAGAATTATTTGAGTTTATTTATGCTCATTTGTAGTTTAATATAGCTCTTTATTTTTCTTTGTAAAACGTCTTTTGTGGAATAAGTTTTTAAAATTTAGAACTGTAAAGCACAAATGAATGTGGATTTACAATTTAATATGCTAATATTCATTCATGAAAGTCTTAAATCATTTTAGATTTATTAAACTTAGGAAAGAAAAAACGCTTGAAATGTATTCTGTTTTTAGTAGAGTCCAAATTATTGATCAGGTCTTCTGGCCAGGAGAAAATGCTCAAAATGTATTTGTTTTCAGCGCAAGTGCAAATTATTAGTCCTATTCCTGTTTGTGGTAGTTTTTGTTTTTTGAGTTTCACTTGGTTAGTTATTTTGGGTTTCTCTAAATGAAACCCTTTTGGGTTTGATTTATTTATTGATTGAGATTTATAGCTGCTTTTATTTGATTTTATTTCTATCCATCATAGGTTTAATGTAGTCTCTTCACTTTTCTTTGAAAAACCTCCTGTGAAAAATTTTTTAAAGCTAATTTCTGTTTGTTTCTAATTGACATAGCCTAGTTTTTTTTATTAGTCAAGAAAAGAATATTTTGAATATTTTCAGTTTTTCTTTATAAGAACCCTGATTTTGGCTGATTTATATGTTGGACAAAATCTTGGGGCGATTTTTAATAATAGTTTTAAAATATGCATAGTCTTTGGGGTTCTATACGGGTTTGTGAGTTTGTTTTGCAAGTTTTGAGATTTTTTGTGACGTTAACCATTTGGAAGGTTTTAAAAGGTTAATAACTTTGTCAGCTGACAAAAAGGGAATTGATCAAAATCTCGTCGGATTGCACAGTTTTTGTCTCCGGCAAACGTAACGGCAGTGTGTGGTCGCCCCTCCAGCGGCCTCGCGCTTTTGATTTGCTTACCCTGTAAGTCGATCGAAGTAGGGGACCATATTCTTGCAGTGTCATATCTGAACACGTCCATAATGAATGTTTACCTACCAACAAACTATCGTAACGAGACATCCGACGCGAAGTTTATTGGGGCTTGCAAGAAACTATGTAAGTTGATCAAGGAAAACGCAAAATCTGCAGTCACGCGCTCGATATTAATAGGTGACTTTAACTGTGATTTGACTGATAAAACGATCCCCAGAAGTCAGCTCCTTTGGAGCTCCATTCCTCCTTCGTATTCTTTAGTTGACAAAAATGAATCCTATACCTATGTTGACCCCAGCTATTTAACTTTGAACCTCGATTATGTTGTTTCTTTTCCCATCAAACAAGCCGCTGTACTTCGTGAAGGCTACCACTACTTACCTATTTGTGCGACAAATGAGTGCAATGTCGAAAGCAAAACCCTACAAGAGGAAAGTGGTTTTATGTTCAAGAATGGAGTCACGTTGATTGTCAGTTATTCATGTCCGAGTGTGACACGTTACGCAACAAAATTAAAGTTCCTTTTCACCTACTTAGTTCAGAATGCAGGTCTTATATTAGTGAGTACGAGATCGAAATACAGCTTACGAGTTATCTTGCACAAATCAATCACGCGCTTCTATGCGTAGAAAAGTGTATAGTCCCATCTAGACGTGTTCGCAAAAATACGTAAATCACCAACTGGTCTAAAAATCAAAGTATCGTTGCAACTTGTAATTCAGCTAAATTGTGGCTCCGAATTTGGGACTAATCCGATAAAACGCGCTCCGGTATAATAAATGAATTGCGTCTGAAGACAAAAAGAAAGTTTAGCCCTTAAAGACCACAAAATAATGTTAATTCAAAAAAATGGTGATAAAATAGCTAGTGATCCTTCACTTTTGTGGAAAAGTTTTAAACGCAGTGATCGGACTTCTGTCGGTTGTATTCCAGAAAAAAGCTGGATTGATTATTATAAAAGTGATTTTCCATCACTTCGACCTTGTTGCAGAAAGAAAATAAGAAAAAGAACTTGACTATATGCTTGCTAATTATATGCAATCCTCTTTTATAGTGACGCCGTTTTGTATTAAGTTTAATGATAAAAAAATAAGAAAAAATCTTCTGCCGGTGTTGATTTAATATCTCCTGAACACTTTGAACATTGTAGTAGTCTTTTGTTGCAGCACCTTCCGTTACTTTTTTAATTGTCTATTTCTTCTGTCTAAAAAAAAGATCTCGATGATTGTCGATCGTATCGGCCTATAACCGTTTCTAGCACTACTTTTAAAACATTTGAGTCTATTATTCTTAGAGATATTTCCCAAATGTGTTCTGTGCCTGCGCATCAGTTCGGTTTTTAGAAAGAACTTAGTCGTGAGCATGCTCTTTTTTCCCTTTTTAAGGTTCTTGTAGATGTGGAAGGTTCTGCGGATTTTCTTGTTCTGTGTGGTCTGGACATAGCCAAAGCATTTGATTCGTGTATTTTTACCCAGATCTTGATAGAAGCTTTAAAGAGAGGGGTTGACTTCTCAGTTATAAAGTGTCTTCGATACATGTATAAACATCTTCGTGCCAAAATGAAGGGTGGTTCAGAGCTTTTTAATGTGCTAAAGGGCGTTAGACAAGGAGGTCTCACTTCCCCTGCGCTTTTTAATAATTCAGTCATTCCAGCCCAATCTTCTATTGAGTCCACCTGTTTTTGCGGGGGTTTAGACGTCTCTTTACTTACGTATGCTGATGATATCCTGAATCTGAGTCGCACTTTCTTTGGTTGTGAGAGCACTTTCTCGAAGTTAAAACTAGAATATCAGCAGATTGGTTTAAGTTTTAGTGTGGATAAAACTGCAGCTGTCGGTTTCAACCTCAAAGGATACACTGATAAATCCTTCCAACTTACTGAAACTTGTATCCCCCTCTCTAAAAGCCTTATTTACCTGGGAATGTCCATTGGAAATTCAATTAAGGAAACTATTAAGCTTACCATCCAAAATCTTGGAAAAAAGGCACGGAAAGCATATGCGTCACTTGTCTCTAACGTTACACACCTTAGTCGTTTCCATCTTTCTAAAATTTAGAATAGTCTAACTGTGCCTCATCTTCTTGCTCTGTCTCCTATTTGGCAACCTTTTCCTGCTTAAAAAAAAACTTGTTTACTGGATTTATTTTAAATTTCCTAAATTCCTTTTACATATACCCCCTTGGACTAGTAACTCTTTTTTGTCCCAAAAATTTCAGGTCATTTTTCCTTCCACAATTATTGATAATAGAGTGAAAGATTTTAAATCTTCCGTCAATAAACTAAATCATGATTGGTCCTCTTTATTTTTATGATTTTTATGATTGGGTTATGATTTTTTTGGTGTTTTTTGATTTATGTCTTGATTATCTTGTGATTATGATATATGATTTGTGGTTATGTCTATGATATTATGATTGTAAAAACTACTTATATTTGATCACTGTATAAGTTTTCTTCTCTTTTCTCTTTTTTTCCCCTTATGTCTTCTGTCATTTAGGGGATCTGCGTCCTTTTTTGTTTTGAAAGGTTATAAATAGAATTTAATTGAATGTATATATATATATGTATATATATATATATGTATATATATATATATATATATATATATATATATATATATATATATATATATATATATATATATATATATATATATATATATAAAACGTAATATTTTAATTCAAGTACATACGAAAAGATTGCTCCACTATGCTTGGGAAGGAAAGGGTTAACTTTAAGGACTGAAAGGATTTGTGTAGATTAGGATGAGGCTCTTGTTGCTATAGATAAGAAGTTACAGAATATAACACTTACCACCAATAATTTGATTCATCAGATGCTTTTGAAGAGTGTGGAAATGGAGTTTTTCTGTCTGCTTTTTAAATTTCTAGGGACAGAAAGGTCATCTCCATGTTTCTAGACTTGTAGCTTAATAGAATTCTGTAATTTGATGCAGCAACGATAGGAAAATAAAAAAGGGGGCTAAATAGTGTTCACTGAAAACCTCATAAACCATTACAGAAGAGCAAGATGAAGTTTTTTCTGGGAAATGAAAATCCATTGGCAATTGGCTAGGGATTGTTCTGGGTACCCGGCTGACTGACCATATTTCAAACAGTAGGCTGTACGAAAAATGTGGTTCAATCCCGCTTTCTACGGTTATAATGAAAGAAAGGTTGAGATGGCTAGGGGTTGAGATTCTGCGGATGAAGGATGACAGATTGTCCTTCTTGGCCAACCGTCTAGGGCTAAATGGAAAACAGGTTGTCCTCATCTGCGGTGGGAGGATGGCATAAAGAAACGTTTAAAGGAAATGGGAACTTCCTGGGAGGGTGTAAAGAGGGAGGCTTTGAATAAATTGGGATGGAGGAGTGTGCGTAGCTGTGATGGCCTCAGGTGGCTTGGTGCTGCGGCGAGTTGTTAGTAGAAGTAGTAGTAGTAGTAGATCTACAATTCCAGACATTTTTAATATACTGACTGACCCCTAAAACTTTAAACATAATTGCTCTGACTCCAGCTCCGAGTCCTAACGTTTTCTTCATAAGAAGTAAGAACAATTGAACAAATTGTTTCAGTAGTAGTACTGTAGCACTATGGTGCAAAAAAAATCTTATTCACTATCATTAGCCTACAATATTAATTTTGTTTATTATGGCAACTTTTAGTAGTATTTAAGAGTATTTGGCTTGATCCAGGCTTTATGTGTTTGTATAACACCGACTAGAAAGGGTCTTCTGGAGTATCTCTGTTACTCCAACTCTGACTCCGTTCAGCCAAGACTTGCCAAAACTATGACTCCACAACTCCGACTCCTCAGCTATAATATCCATTCTGAAAGACCTTTATCAGGAGAAATAGCAATAACATCTTGAAATTAAACAGCATGGCTAGAACAGCTAAGAAGGTGTTCAGTCAAAGCAGTATCATCAGCTCTTGAAAGCTTTTTTTAGTTTGGGATTCAAAAGCACCAAATAAAAATATTTATAAAACCTTCCTCTCTAAATTCACTAAATAGTTTTTTTCCCACTACTTGCACAAACAAAATTTGGCAAGAATAAAGAGACTACATTACGTAGTCCTGACACATTTTATGAAAGAATATACTCTATACTACGACCATCCCACCTTTTTCTTTTTCTAATAGCACTTTGGTGCTCAGTAAATTAAGACCAGTAGGATGAAAATACCTGCAGAACTAAGATGCAAAAATAAGCACATACAATTCAAATGTTGAATTGTGGTAGAGGTGCTTAAATTAATTAATTTAGATTTATTCCATTGTAGGGATATGGAACGAATCCATGACGTTTTGTTTGAAAAGTTTGGCCATTCTGAATTCAAATCTGACCTTCAGAAAAGAGCAGTCATTTGTATTGTACAAGGTATGTTTTTTAATATTTTATGTTATGTTAAGGTGATTGCTTATGCATATACCAAAAACTACAAGAAACATAAAACTTGACATATCTCTTAGAGATAAACTAGGATTGACTTTTCCCTCTCATTTCAGCAGTTCTACTGCCCATGCTTATGTAATTTTGTTTTAAGCAGTGTACTTGCTTCTGCTACTTGAATTTTAGTCTTTAAAAAAATCAATTGAGGAATGAGATAATACATTTGCAACATCTTTAGAAAACTCAAATAGAAGTATTAAATTATTGAAGTATATTCACTAGCCTTTCAGAAATTCTAAAAAGCTCTCTCTGAACTTTTTGTATGAGCTAGGTTTTGTCATAGTAAATATAGGGGATTTTAATTGTATTCAGAGATGCAAAACATCTCACAGATTTCTCTTTGTCTTTTAATCAAATGAAGAAAAAGCAGTAAACATGAATTACACAGGAAGCTACTGGTTAAAAAGGAAACATCAAAATTTAAACAAATGCTGTTTACAAATTACTCAAAGTGAAAAATGAGCCATAGCCCTTAAAGGTTTTCTTGCAAAATGCAGTAAATTACACACTCTATATTATGTGTATTAAATAAAAAAAAACAAGTTTTTCCAACTGAAAGTAACGAGCAACCCATGGCGGATCCAGGGGGCGAGGGGGTGCCCCCCCCCCTAACGTAGTCTAAAGTAGTGTAATTTACTTAACTAACGCAAGTTTGCGTTCATTAAACTTACTCCTAACTCCAGTTTATCGGATCAACATATTTGCGCCCCCCCTAAAAAATCCTTAATCCGCCCCTGGGAGCAACATTAAAGCTTAAAGCGAACAGAAATTATTACGTATATGAGGGGGTTCATCCCCTAGTCAATACCTCGCTATTTACGCTAAAGTTCGAATTTTGTTAGAATGACAGACTCCGGAAACCGACCGGTCGGTTGGTTGGGCCAGAAAGATCTTCTGAAAGTGGTAAAATAAAACTTCTGCATAAAGGGTAGGGCCTTGAAAAGGGGGCGGACCCTCTCATATGCAAAACAATGATTGGGCTTTCAAAATTACGGCGCTGCTTCTTTATTTCAGTTGAAAATGGATTGTTTTTTTATTTAATTTCTGATCGTTTTTTTTTAAATAATGCTGGGAAATCCGGCGCTCCCTTCTTGAAAATATCCCTTCCCCCTTGAAAAAAATCCTCCATGGAAATATCCTCCCACGTTTTTGCCTTGCCAATTCGAGAATTAGTGTTCCTGTACTATACAAAGGAACAACAAACTTACTTACAAAAAACTTGAGTCCAAAATAACAATTATTGTTTTTTGCCAATTTCTTGCTTATATCACACTAAGTTCAATTGAAGGAGGCAAGATATAGGAAACTTCCTTCTCCCTTTTACTGTAGATGGATTTCCTTCTCCTGATTTTTTTTCCAGCTTAAAGACTAGGGAAAAAAAAATGAATTAATGCCCTTTGCTTTTGAAATTAGATGAACTCACATTCAGTCTTAGTGCCATCCTAATCTAAAACGCCTTTATAAGGTTTCAAGTTTAATTTTGGCTAAAAATAAGCAAACTTACGTTTTTTTGTTATTTATTAGTTTTGTTTGGTAAGTTATAAGCCATTTTCTTTTGTGATAACTTCCACAGAAAAATATACGTGCTCGATGTCAAGATGGTTTTAAAATCGAGTTGAAATAGTGGTAATTGTGTAGCTTTTGTTCACACTTTCCCTTCTTTTAGGAAAAAATGATGTGTATGTTAGTATGCCCACTGGGTCTGGGAAATCTCTCTGCTACCAGCTCCCAGCCGTTTTAAAAGAAGGCAAAATAGCATTAGTGGTGTCTCCTTTGATTGCTCTTATTAAGGTATATTATTTCTCCTTTTTACTATTTTGTGACTGTGATCTCTTCTTAGAGTTTGAATGTTTACCTTTGTCATTTTAACTTGTTAGTATTAACGCTAGAATACTAACGGTGGGTAAAATTTACCCCTGCAAAATTAAATCTATCTTTTTTTCTTACCCTGAGGGCTATAGAAAGGAGGTGGGATTTCTTGTGTTTTTTCTTTGACCATAAGGGAGCTAGTCGGTCAATTGTTCTTGCATTAGACATCAACGGAGACAGAAATACATTAGGTAAATGGGTAAATTCTACCCATCTTGAGTATTTGTGCAACTGTTTTTGCTTTCAATCACTCAATCGATTTCTCAATATTTGAGGCTTAATTGCAAATCTGACTCTGCTTTTAGTGGTCTAATGTAGTTAAAAAGGCTGTACTGATGTGTCTAATGTAGTTAAAAAGGCTTTACTGATGTTGTAGTTGACAGCATATATATATATATATATATATATATATATATATATATATATATATATATATATATATATATATATATATATATATATATATATATATATATATATATATATATATATATATATATATATATATATATATATATATATATATATATATATATATATATATATATATATATATATATATATATATATATATATATATATATATATATATATATATATATATATATATTTATGCCTGCTTATAATGAAAACTAGAAAAATAGCGGAGCTCCAAATAATAATAAAAAAAAAACATAGCTAGTTCTAAAATTTAATTCACGTCATCATATCAACCCAATCACATAAATAGTTGAGTCATCGGTGAATTCTACAGCTTGCTGAGAGGCTACACGGAAGCTCTCCGCTCTAGATTAATCACTTTTGTTGATGGATTGAATATTCCGTATATCGATGAGATCTCCGTGTTAGAGAACCTGAGTGGAAGTCCCAGCAAAGGTTTGCATATCGGTAATAAGTGCTCCGTATTTTTCTATGCTCGGTGAGACATTACATTTCCCGCAAAGGTGATATGTACCAGATTATGGGAGAGACAGCAGCAAGGAAAAGTTTTGAAATAATAAAACGATTGAATGACTTCTTGCATTTGACAGTTTTCCCATAAGCCGATCGGATAGATCTACACATTGATTCAGTCAAAAAGTCTCTAGTTAAACTAAGCGTTTGACCGTAAGTTATACCAAGGAATTTCAGAGACTGGGACTGCTGGATTCTGATACTATTGATGGCGATATTATATGTTTCACCCATTCATGGTAGTATTACTGTGGTCTGTTCAGGGTACTTTCTTCAGTAATGAGCCAGCGTCCGCTTTCGGACAAAGAAATTACCAAACTTATAGATGAAGATGAAGAAAATTAAGATATACAAGCAAGCGGCAGCGATGGCGAAGACCATTCTGTTGAAGCAGAGTGCCCAGAACTGTCTAACAGTGACGAGGAAAATCTTACTTGCGTTCCTTATGACGACTCAGAAGAAGTGATGCCACAAAATAGGTCCTACTGCCCAAAGAAGGGCAAAGTAGTCCTTTTGCTTTCAATTTGTAACGAAGAATGTGTTCTATCAAAATCTTCCAAAAAGACCGCCTTAATTGAGTTCTATCATCAAACTAAGGGAAAGTTGACTCCTTTGATCAAATGGGTTTGAGCATGAGTGCAAGTTAAAAGACAAGGCGTAAACCGATATGCGTGCTGTATGGCATGATGAATACAGCTTTCATCAACTTTTTTTTCATCATTTACGCACACAATATGCACCGCCTGAGACAAAAACCTTGTCAGCGACGTGGCTTTATGATAACTTTGTAAGAGACGATCGTAAAGCCACAGATGCAACATCGTTATGAAACGCCAGGTTTGCCGCTTTGACTTCAAAAAACCATCAGAGACATCCTAAAGGTGAATCCTGTTCGTCAAACAACAGCCTCAGGTGAGGGCAAGAGGACAAACTGCCTATTCTGTCAACTCAGTAAGCGCTGCAAAACCACTCATCTTTGTACCTTATGCCGGAAACCATTTTGTAGCAAACACCGATCATTATTGTGCCTAGAGTGCGGATTAGAGTAGCCCAAAGATGTAGGAACACCAGTGATCCAGAAGAGAATTTTCTACTTTGGTGTCTGATTTTCATCCCAATCATTTTTGAATAAACGTTAGCCGATATATCATCGATGTCAAAGACGAGGGGGTATAATCTACCCACCTTTCGTAGTAATGTTCCTCGGTACATCCCCTCCCTTAGTATTTTAGGGTTAAACATGGCAAAAAAGTAAAAAACAACAATATTAAAAAGACTAAAAAAATAATTTTATCTAAAACTGCACTAAAAAGTGAAAAACCTTTATTTTTGCTGCTACCCTAAACAATTGAAAGTCTGAAAAGTCTGAAGGTAAAAAAAGAAAAAGGCGGGTTGGTCGTAATATAGAGTATTCTTTGATAAAATATGTCAGAACTGCATAAGGTAGTCTCTTCATTCTCGCAAAATTTTGTTTGTGCAAGTACTGGGAAAAAAAATACCATTTAGTGAATTTAGAGAGAAAGGTTTAATTTTTAGAAAGGTTTTATAAATATTTTTATTTGGTGCTTTTGAATCTACAGAAGATTTTCTAGGGCACAGCATATTAAAAAACCTATGATTCTCTTTTGCTTTATTAATTTTTTAATATGCTGTTTGTTTATCATATTTTATTCTTTTTTAATATCAAAAAGATATTCGTAGAAAAGAAAAGTAAAACTAAAATAAAGTAAATAGCAAAGAAAAGTAAAGTGAATAATGATATCTAGCCTAAAGCAAGTAGAAGTAGAGTCTCTTAATGATTCAAACTTGAAGCGAAAAAAATTGCTTTGAATGAATAAATGAAACCTAAAAGGAACAGGAATTAAAAGGGCTCGGTTCAAACCTAAACGAACAGGAAGTGCGACGTTTGTAACTAGGACTACTGCTCACATAAAATATCTAAACTTTTAGCCCTTAACCCCTGCCAAGAATTGGGAGTCTCCACCCCCAACCCTCTGAAAGTTTCAAATCCATTCCCTTAGTAGTTACCATGATATTACAGACGTGCTATTTTGATAACTTATATATTATAGTGTCTTTTGATTTACCACTGCCCCCTTTTCCAAGACAAAATTTGAGGTCTACTTGGCACCTAACCCCCTGAAAGTTTTAAACCTGAAAGATCCTCCTAACCGTTCTTGAAATATTATGCATGTACTGTTTTGATAACATGATTTTAGTACCACTGGAGTTTAAAGTTCCAAAAAATTTAATGAAATTGCAGTGAAAATGCTTAGTTTTCTTCCTCTGCCTACTCCCTCAAGTCAAAATTTTTGTTGTTCCTATTGCCACACCATCTCTAATACTCCATACTCCTAAAAGTTTCAACTTGATTCTTTAAGGCATTCTTAAAATATTGCAGATACGCTATTTTGGTAACATTGATAAACGTAGAGCCCTTTCATTTACCTATTCTCTTCTATGGAAATAAAACTTCAAGGTTTCCTTAGCCCCCCTCGTATCGGGGATACATGGATATCTAGGGCAAATAATTGCGTGGGATGAGGCCCAGTTGGTTCGTGGGATCCCCCCCCCCCCCCGAAGCTTCTGCAACTATGCCTTCCCTGCTAATTGTTAGAAAAAAAAATACAAGGGACGGAAATTACTTTACCAAGGTACAGCTAAAGCGTTGCCTCTGATATATTACGTTTACATTCTATTTTCGTTTTTTTTTTATAGGATCAAATAGAGCATCTTGCCGCCCACAAAATTGTTGCCGAGTCCCTTAATTCGAAAATGAGTGGCTCTGATCGAAAGCGTGTACTCAACGACCTCCAGTGCATGTCACCGAACACTCAACTTTTATACATCACGCCCGAACAGGCTGCTACAATTGCTTTTCAAGATCTAGTCGAGAAACTTTATAAGTTCAACAAATTGTCTTATTTCATTGTTGATGAAGCACATTGTGTGAGTCAATGGGGGCATGACTTTCGACCAGATTATTTAAAGCTTGGCCGCTTAAGAAGCAAATTTCCTAGTGTTCCTTGTGTTGCTCTTACAGCCACTGCTACTGCAAAGGTATGCTTTGTGTTTCCTCATATTTTTCTAAGAAATGTGGTTGATTATTCAACCAAGTAGAATGACTAGATTTCCACTAGAAGTTTCTTCTTCAAAAATTACATGTTTCTAGCTTGAATAGTTTTGCTATTTATTTAAGCTTCCAAATGTTTATTGACACCACTCAAAATATCAGATAAATGTTGTAATTTCAAACCCTTTATTTTTTATTCTGCTGCTAATGTTGGACCTTAATAGACTAGGCTAGAATTCTTAACTACCATATTTCACTGTTGTTCACTATAATTTACCCGCTACAATTCTTCACGGCTATAGCTTCAAGCTAACATGACTATAATCACATTGAAAAAAAAAATAATAAAGCAAAAGGGTTAAAAAAAACAGCATCGACAAAATCAAAAGTAGTAGGTGCTCCTTCAACGTCAACACATTAAAGTGAAGTCAATTACTCATATCAACACTTCAATAAGAAATGTCAGGTAATAAAATCACTGGTCAAAATGACGAATAAAATGTTGCACGAAGGAATTGCGATATTTTACTGGGTGAAATAAAGTTTTCTTGAAATTTTTGGTCTCCTGGCTTTTTTGAGCTAGTCTAGCCAAGCACAATATGTACTCTCCAAGCATTCTTGGAAAGGAGGACGAATGTGACGGTGAAAGTCTGACTGTAGGTAAAATCAATTAATCATAGGCTATGTTAATGATACCCTATACAAAGACCCAAAGTTCTAAAAAGGATTTGCCCCACCATTACTCAATTTCTCTAATTAATAAATGTTAACAAAACATATTCAAACGTCTCATTTTATTGCGTAACAAATGATTTGATTGATTGAGCATTTTGAAGAACTTATTCATATTTTAAAATTTTAGAAAGCACAGATGTCAGTGCTTCGGTAAGTGGGTGGTAGTACGCTAGGAGAAGCATTTCGCTTCTCCTAGTGAAGAACTAATAGCAAGCTAGGAACATTTTGGAGAACTTGTTTATATTTTAGAAAGTACAAATGCCAATGCTATGGCCAGTGGGTGGTAGTGTATTAGGAGAAGCCAAGTCCCCTGTTTTGGAGTGATACTATCTGAAAAGAAGTAAAGAAAGAACGAAGAAATTTCCGGCATGTCTTAAAAATCTTGCTCATAATTTTAATGTATTTATGTGACATGGGTCATAAAATTTGTTTATATTGCTGTTGAAACAGATTCGTCTTTTCCCTCGGTAAGTAAATTCTTCTGTTCATCCCTGAGCTTGATCACCCAAAATTAAAACTCTATACGTTTGTCTCCTTCGTTTTAAGTTTGATGGGGTCTGTTATATCGATTGGTGACGTATGAGAAAGAGCTTATGAACCACATGAAAAATTGGAGAGAGTCTGTAAAATATAATTTAAGTCTTTACCTTGGAGATTCTTTCCATGGGAAGTGGCTTCTTCAATATCGTCGTTACAGGAATAGAACTTTGGCAACTCATAACTTCAACGGTGACGGAAAACCTCGTTTAAAGCCAGAAGAAGTACCGGTAACTCTATATCTCTCTCTGTCCTTTTATCCCTCTCTCTCTCTCTCTCTTTTTTTTTGCGAAGGAATTCTTTTTCTATCTAATTTATTGTAATACATCCTACGTCTTCCTACTACAAGCCAGCTAGGCGAACACACGGATGAGCAATGGCGGAAAATGCAAAAGTTTCGCTATCTTTCATTTGTATCCTTTAATCTCTCGCTACAGGAATGTATATATATATTTTTTTTTTATTGGCTAGCGAAGTCTGACTAATTACCTATCGAATTTTCACTTGCTAATTTATAGATGTTTGTTTTATCTTTTTTCTGACAGTATATTTTTGCTTATATGTTTATTTTACTCTATTTTAACCTATTTTGTTCGTTTTGCTGCTATTGTAGTTATCTCTTTACTTAAAGATAGGAACTTGCTGATCGGATTTGTCCATTTAAGATTATGTGCCTGTTTTTATTTGTTGTTCTAAAATAGTATTTTATTCTATTCTTTTTTTTGTATATTTCGTCTCGCTCTTCTCTTTCTATACCTAGTGTATAATGATAAACAAGCAACATCTATACACAGCTGTTTTTCAAGGGAGCTAATTTGAACAGGCAAGCAAATACCCTTTGCGTTTGAAAGAACATCGCTTGAAAGTGCCATTGTGTGATTGAGTGTTAGCTAGTATAATTTTTGTGCCTCTGTCAAAATATTTATACTTGCAACTACTTGACATGTAACCTATTGGGAAGATGTGTTGTGTATCCTAACAATAGAAAAGTTTTAATTGGTCAATTATGTAAAACAGTGTTTTCTTGCCTATTGGTTAAATCGATGGCATCACATTGCTATCGGATATTAAATATTTGCACAAAATAGGATGTTTTTGGTTCATAGGACCCATTTTCCCTGGGGAAAGTCAGAAATTTTTAGACGGGAAAACTTTTCCTATTGCTACCACTACTAACAACTCACTGTAGCACGAAGTTGCCCGAGGCCAACAAATCTGCGCATACTCCTCTCCCCGAAATTTTCACTGGTTTAAAAAATTATTTTTTGTCCTTTTCTCTGTGCTAGAGCTTTCGAATTAGTGCGTCATACATTGCACACTTCCGTAAGCATCAGTGCCAAGTTTACCATGTTTTCCTATGTTTTTTTTTAAATAGTGCTTTTAAATTCTCCTCTATTTGAGGTTATGACAAATTCCCCCCCTCCCAAAAAAAAACAACAACAACAAAAAAACGTGCTGCCTCGGAATAATTTTTTCCGCACGTTCCTGGTCTCTTCATATTCAGTCCAGCATCGACAAATCTTCCGGACCTCCTACCCTCACCCCACAAAAAGATCGCAAAAAATATGGTTCCTGCTTCAAGACCAAAGGGTCATATATTTCGATAATAGTTTTGAAAATTATATTTATATCTTTATGAAAAATACTGATATGAGCTAGGTCATTTTCAACTCACACTAGCCATACATATTTTTTTAGTTTTAGTTTTAGCCGTAGAAAAGCTATATATATATATATATATATATATATATATATATATATATATATATATATATATATATATATATATATATATATATATATATATATATATATATATATATATATATATATATATATATATATATATATGTGTGTAGAGAGAGTATATATATATATATATATATATATATATATATATATATATATATATATATATATATATATATATATATATATATATATATATATATATATATATATATATATATGTATATCCATTTCTATTTAGGTAAACTAAAAAAAAAACTCAAGAACGAATTTGTTGGTTAATTAAAACAAAGGCCTAATTAAATTTAAAAGTAGACCAAAGACTCTTATGGGTTTTTATTGTAAAGAAAGAAAAACCCTTAAAGGTGATTGTCTGTCTGTGCTGTAATAAATATTTTGTTTAATTGTGTTTTTAGGTGCAAGAAGACGTATATAAACAGTTGAGCCTCAGACACCCAGTGAAATTTAAGGTCTCTTGCTTCAGATCGAATCTATTCTATGACGTCGTGTTTCAAGACTCCCTTAAAAACCCTGAAGATGATTTAGCCCAATTTGCACTAAAATGGATTGGTGAAGACTGGCACAGTAAATCTCCAGTGGGTTCTTTTCTTCTTACCATTTTCTCTCTTGCCTTTACACTCAGATCTGTTTAGTAAGTCAGTGTTGCCAAAAATTTGTACCACTACTGACTTTTGTCAAAAAAAAAGCAAAATTTTCAAAAAGATCGAAGTCACATTACTGGAAAACAACATATTCTGTAGTGGCGCAGTGGGTTTGACCTTAGCTTGGTAATATGGGACCCAGAGATCGAACCTTGCTGTAGCAACAAACTGCAGGGCCGACGCAGGGACTATAGTAGTCAAGAAGCGTAGTTAGTGTGATTCTTTACTATGGGAAACAACAAATACATCGACCAGTAAAAAACGACATGTTTATTATTTAACATCCCTAAACATTACAAACTATTTTGCATACTTTGTATAGAAATACTGCTAATCTTCAGGTGCTCAAACAGTCCAAATCTCCACCAAAATTGATTAAAATTATGTTTTCGTAGCTACTGAAGTCTAAGACTGTCTCAGTTGCTTAGGTTTGGTATATCTTGACTGAAATAAATCCTCCTTTAGCTTGTTGAACATGGGTGCAGGTTAAGCTAGGTTCGCTCCGGCGGGATGAATCTCATTGAAATTCGCTTTGGTGGGTGGATTTCACACCAACCCAATAAAAAAGAACTTTTGGGGTGAATTCTTGGTTCGCTCCTATATCGCGTCAATTCTCGGCCGAAAAAAAAAATTATTTACAGTAAATAAAAGTCCCATTTTTATTTTCTGGTAAAATAGTAACTAGTGCTGCCTTGGGATCGAAAATATGTATTTAAAATAAGAACCTGCCTTCTATGATAGGGGAATGTTCTAGGGAGACGACATAAAATTTCCCTTTTCAAACAGATACATCAGCTGTATTTCGTCTGACGTCGTTTGGTCGATTTGTAAAGCTAAATTTATTGTCTGCTGCCAGAAATTAGCAGAATAACTGCTTCAGCCATACCCTGTGTGGATATTTTTTGTTACCAAAACGTAAAAGAATTCCTTGTATACCCATTTAAATCTTCAAATGAAATAATGGTGACAACTGATGAGTGATAGAGCATTGCTCGTTTATCAGTCTTCAAATAAGACATAATAGACTAGTGTGATCATTAGCATGGTCATGTTCACTTGACGTAAAAAAAATTACGTGGTATAGGTGGCAGCGTAGACTAGCTCACTAAATCAAGACATATACGAAAGAAAAGAAGAAACGCTTTAAGTTTCATGGACATCGCGAGGTTTCTCATAGTTTTAGTCACGCTGTTTTACCGTTGGTCTTCTTTTGAATATTTAATCTTCCTTTTATTTTATTTTTTCATATAAAATATCTGCCTTCCTTAGGAAGGTGGGGGGGGGGGCTCATCTTTGGTTTGTATTAACCAAATGACTCGATGGTTCATTAAAACTGCTAAATTAAATTCATTGCATGACGAAAAACATTATTCTATAAGTTTTCAGGAGGGAACAAAATTTATATTGGCAGTCTAAATTTAGATGAATTGGTGAATTTGAGATAAGTCCTTAGACGTTTGCTGTAATTCTTAGTTTTTGTTCAAATGCAATTTTCTGTATCTCGACAAAAAGGATCCTATTGCGTACATGTCTTTTATAAATAAACAGAACTGTTGTAAAACAATGGAAAAAACTAGTCAAGCTCCGATTTATTTATTACTATCCCTTTAGTCACCAACCCAATGCCACCAGTATCAGGAAACACTACTTCTTTTTTTATTCAGGGACGCTAGAAGTAATTTTTTATTAATTTGTAAGGTTTTCTTTAATGAAGGACACAAACATATTTACAAGACAGAAACAGGTGTAGAAGCAGGGCAGAAAATGCCTCCGACTTTTTCTCTTTTTTTTTAAACTATACTAGTAATTTTCCAGGCCAAGCAATTCTTTCTACTTGCTAGTAGTCTGTTTATTTTGTATGTATATATATATTTTTTCTAGTAATTGTAGAACTAACTATGTGGACAAAACTGAGATACTATTAATTCAGCATAAATCTTTTACTTCTTTTTTTTATATTTAGTTTCTAGTTATATACTATAGTTTTTATATAAATCTGTAACACAGTGTTTGTAATTGTATTGTCAATTTCTTGTATTTTGGGTGGGATTTTACACCTATTTCCCATTAAAATTCTTGGATTATGAAATTTTTCCTCCGGTCTCTGTGGACGTGATAGATATACTTTTATGTGATAGATAACTTTAAGCATACATGGGCACATTGATCTCTCGAAGGCGAGGGGGATTCAGTTTATCTTTCTTCAGGTAAGGCCTTGAGCCCGGATCGAAAGCACAAAGCTGGGTATTTTCAGACCAGAATTATCACATTTCACTGGGAGTTGAGGGGGAGGAGCGATCCCTTTAATTAGTCTGGAGAGGAGGGAATTACTCCCATATTCCACTGTATACAGGAACAGGTCAATATAAATTAAAAACTAGGCATCCGTTTTGGTCTGTAAGCCTCCATCTTGTCCTCATGATATTCTACTTTTCTAGAGTGAACGTGATTGTGGTATTGTCTATTGTCGAACACGCGAAAGCACTGAAGATTTGGCTCATAGATTAAGTTCAAGAGGTATTCCCACGCGTGCTTACCATGCTGGACTTCGTGATCGGGAAAGAAATCAGGTCCAAGAAGATTGGATGGATGGAAAAATCCCTGTAATATCTGCAACGATTTCTTTTGGCATGGGAGTCGATAAGAAAAACGTTAGGTAAACTTATTTGAAACATGCAAGGGCTTATGTTCAAAAGACATATATGATTTTCTCGAGACATTGACAGATTACCGACAAAAACTAATCAGGGACTAGAAACTTCATAAATTGAAATACAGGGAAAAACAGTGCTAGGCCTGTGCGCTAGTACTTATTGAAATATATTAGTATGTAGTGCTAGGTGAATTTTTTCACGTCGCCTCCTTCTGGGCTCTAAACTGACCCAGGTAACATGTAACAAATTTTAAGCATGACTGTGTTGAAGAAACCACCATGTCTCTATCTTTTTCTTAGCATAATAAGTATAGTTAGTATACTAATTATAGTATGCTTAGTTAGTTAGCTAGTATAGTTAGCTAGTAAGTTAGTTAGTTTGTAATTATGTTAGTAAGTAAATTAGTTAGTTTGTAAGTTAGTTAATTAGTTAGTAAGTTAGTATAGTTAGTATTCCCCCTTTTCTTTGAGAAGGAGGTAATATTGTATACCAAAATAGAAAAAAGGGCTTTAGGCGATATGCTTATGCTTATGTGCTGCAATTTAAAGGAAAGGGATCTGCAAGGGTGTTGGGTTACAGCTTTTTTAGCTGTGTAGAGATAAAAGTCTTGTTAAATATTATCAAGACTATCTGTATGGTGTTTTTCTTGTGGTTATCAGAGGTGTAAAACTCCTTGGATTGTCCTTTTTGTTAGCGCCATCTTTCTGCTTTAAATACAGCTTTCTCTTTATTCCTCTTCAGCCTACCGGGCCTCCAAAGAAAGTAAACATATGAGATGAGAAGAAAAGGACAACAGGGAAGAGATACAAAATAATATATGTATAAAGACTGACTAAGTCGTTTATACCCCCTTCCTCAGTCAAAATGTAACCTCACTATGTTTAGTGAAACACGTCAAGAAACAGTCAGTAGCGTGAGGACCATTTTAGGAAATGTCAAGACGAATAATTTATTATAGGATTTGTTTTGCTCTAAACTTAATATCTGTCAAAGTTTATATGTTATCTAAAAATCAAGGATATTTATGACTGCCGAAGAATAACACAACTCTCTGGATACTCAACCCCTTGATAATGACTAGATTTTGACTGTCTCTAAGAAGTTGAAATCGTGATTATCTGATTTAGCTTTTTCTCGCAATTCTTCATGCTGCTAAGAGCAAAGGCTCTAATCTTAAGTCTGATAATGTAACTACTACTGATAGTTCCATTTATAACAATTCCTGTTCAATTTAGGAGCATTATGTTTTCACATTCCCTTATATTTAGACTTTAATTAAACTTCAACTCTTATTTTTTGCATTATGTTTGCTTCTTATTGTTTATTTATTTGCTACTTGATGCTACTTGATTTTAGTGTATATGTTTCACTTGCTTTTAACACTAATTGCTACTACTTCTTAATTCCTTTATGCTTAGAGTAAATTTACCATTGACGCTTTATTTTACTTATTTAATTTTTTACAATTATCTGTTTATACTTTCATTATTCCTGAAAAGCAGAAATTCAGCTTTGCCATAAAAATTGGACAATATAGTCCTCCTTTCTGACATTAGATTTGTATCAATTATCTCCGTCTCTGTTTGAAGCAAATAATACACTAAAAAAGGTTTTTTAAAATCTAGGTAGGTGGGAGGGGGAATTTAGGGAACGCTCACCTTTTGTTATACCTCCTCATGCCCAATTGCCCCCCCTTAGTTTAAAAAAATATCTTTTTTGGAATTTTCATTGGAAAATGCATTTTCTAGGGTATTTTAATCGGAAAAAATAAAATTGGCCCCTCCCTAGATTTTGAAATTACATTGACCGCCTGGGTCTGAAGGGGGGGGGGGCAGATGGGAAATGATTCTTGATGAATAACAAGTGAATCACGTGCTTGATACTTATAATAACAGACGTAATAATAAAATGCCTCAAAATAAATCTCTGGAATTGATTTTAATTTTCTTCTGCAAAAAGTACACAAAGATTTGGCTCAGGTCTTACAACGGCCTTATTGACGAGAGCAATCTCCATAAAGTTTAAAAAGAATTTTTCACGACCTTCTAAGGGTTTCTCATGAATTATCAACTGTAATAATAATAATTTATGGTAAATTATATTAAGAGTAAATTATATTATAATTATATTATAATTATATTATAATTATTATAATTATAATTATAATATATATATTATAATTATATTATAAATTAATTATTATAAATATATATAATATATATATTATAATTATAATTATATAATTATATTATATTATATATTATAAGAGTAAATTATATTATAAGGTAAATTAATTAAATAAATTATATAAAGAGGAACACTGAAATAACTCTTTAGGCTAAAGTTTAAATTTTGTCCTACTTCTTTAAAAACGACTCCTGAAACATCAGGGTCGTTTAATTAGAACAATAAGCAACTTTTTTTTAAAGGGCCAAAAAAATTTGGCGTGAAGAGCGAGGTGTTGAGGAGGGGGCAACCCCCCCCTCATATACGTAATAATTCCTGTTCGTTTTAAGTTTTAATGTCGCTCCTTACTTTCAGCTGAATTTTTTTTTTTATCTAATTGCTCACCGAAGAACAGCCTGTGTGGATTCCACATAATGCAATAACAGATTTAGAAAAATATTAAACCAAATAAAGTTCTAGTCTGCACAGTAAAACTATATTAAGCCGGTTTAGTTACATAAACGCAAGTACGTGCAAATCTGATTAAAAGAAGTGTAAGATATTTACTGAAATGGATTATTCAAAACCCAAATTTCAATAGCGGGAATTTCTATTTCAATCATTCACATATGAATGTGAAAACTTTACTTTACATTCATATAATAAGGTCTCTTACTAACGAATCCATGCTAGGCACACTGGATACAAGGGGGCAGCTAGGGCTTCAAGTTTGGAGGAGGGATTTAAAGAATGTATTGACAAAATCGTCCAGTGACAAATGCTGACAAATAAGCTAATTTTCCAAGGTAAATAGGTGAATTTTCCAAAGTTGTTAGCACGTAGTACCGACACTTTAGAACGAACCCCTTCCCCACCTTACGACACCCTCTCCCCTCTTAGCTATGCTCCTGACTGGATATCATGGTTTTAATCGACTGAATCTTGAATCTTTCACCCACGCAAGTGAACATTCATTTTTTTTTCTTATTTATTTATTTTTTCTTTTTTTAATTTAAACATTCATTAAACAGAAATGTATGCTTTATCGTAATCTTTTTAGTTGTTTTGGTAGAAGTTGTTTGTTCTTGAACTCTCCATGCATTTCAAACATTGCTGTACCAGGTGTGTACTGACAAGTATTGACAAAAAAATACTTTGGATTCATTTGACTAACCTCTGCTGCTTTCCTCACCATAGTCAGGATTAGGTAAGATAAGATTTATTGCTGAAAAACGGCTATCACAAGCCTAAATGTGCCGAATTCGCATTTTACCATCAATAGAACGAAAAAAGAACCAAAAATAAACAAACAAACAAACAACAGAAAATTATAAAAGGGTCAATGTCAAATACGTAAAAATGTTAAAAACAAAAACAAATTAAACTCATAAAATTAGAAGGTCAATGCGAAATCAGCAAAAATGTCAAAAAAAATGAAAACTCGTAAAATTAAAAAGGGGATACAAAAATTAAAACAGTAACGTAAGCTTGTTATGTGATTAAAAAAATAAAAACCTCCAAATTTGCAAAATGAATATTAAAATTAAAAATTATGAGGTAAAAAGGGAGTGGGGGGGGGGGCTGTGAAGATTCACTTTTTGAAAATATCAACTATGTAAGGGATGAAAGTTCTTCTATATCTTTCAGTGCAAACTCTTATTGGGGTAAAAAGGGGGATTCTTTTTGAAACAAAACGTTGGAGGCTGGGCCGAAGGGGTGAATATTGCCCGGGGAAAAGGGGAGCTGTTCGTGGGTTATGAAGGGAATTGTTAGCGAAACGCAAGGAAATTTTTGCTCTCCTTTCCTTAAGGGTGACAAGATTAGCTCTCCGAAAAAGGGAAATATAAGGTACTCTGCCCTCATTGAACATAATTCTTAGGCACCTTTTTTGGATTGCCACTATTCTGTCTGACAATTCAATGGATATGCCAGGATGCCAAAAAGGACAGGCGTACTTGAGGGTTGGGTGTACAAATGAGAAGAAAATCCTCAAACAAACGTTATTATTTTTAGCTTATCTGGTGGCTCTGCCCATAAGGACTGGACAAGCCAAAATTACTGGAGAAACTCTGGCGCCACCTTCTGATTATGTTGCATATTAAAAAAATAAATAAAAAAATCGACCTATATCCGATATATTGTCTGATGTTGAACAAAGATATATGTAT
Source organism: Artemia sp. Qi Xiang Cuo (assembly GCF_049724085.1). Classification (NCBI taxonomy): domain Eukaryota; kingdom Metazoa; phylum Arthropoda; class Branchiopoda; order Anostraca; family Artemiidae; genus Artemia; species Artemia sp. Qi Xiang Cuo. The sequence goes on from NC_142795.1 coordinate 16,934,313, forward strand.
AATCTGTAATCTATATATATAGAGAATAATATATATATATAATCCATTACTTTTAATAAGTCAACTGGCCAATGTCTGGGAGTTCTGATGCTAGCTGAATTGGTGTTAAGTATGAAGAGTAGGTTCGAGTTAAGGTACGTCACGTGTAGGCACGATTATGAAAAAGAAGTGTGCTTGGAGTTTTTACACTGCACAACAAGTTTCACAAAAATCTTGCTTTCCAAAAAGATCTGTGTTGCCTTACCATTTTGGCCAGGCTTTAATTTTTATTTTTACTTGGTCTTACGGCTTGAAATATGTTTGGCTATATGTTTTAGGTTCGTTGCTCATTGGTGCATGCCTCAGAGTGTTGCCGGCTATTATCAAGAATCTGGTAGAGCAGGCCGAGATGGAAAACTGTCGGGTTGTAGAATATATTATTCACGACGTGACAGAGATGCGGTGGCATTTCTACTGAAAAAAGATCAGTCAAAAGCAAAGAAAAAATCTGAGAAGAAAGTGGATATGGCTAAATCTGCCATGAAGAGCTATGAGCTTATGGTGCAGTATTGCGAAGAAGTCAAGTAAGCTAATATTTTTGCAAAATTTCCTTGCACTTTAATTCTAATGAGTGGGACAATAGAATGATAGATGAAGAGTTACACAACAATAAAAGGTTTACAAAACGAAATAAAATCTAATAAAGAAAAATAAATATTTAACTTTGAAAATAAAAAGTCAAGCCTATAACATGGCTTTATGCAGGATTTCCCCTTGACGGGAGGATTTCGACTGCGAAAAGTAATTTTAAATCTTTTTAGCAGTTATTAAAAAAAATGTCAGTTTTCATGTCATTTTTTACACCTTTTTGGGAGTGGGACATGAGCAAAAATACAAAATTAGTGTTTGAAAGCTTTGTGTAGGGGTTTCCCAGTATTTGTACTGGAAGACAAAAGAATTTGAGGATTTTGGTTCCCCTTGTAAACTGAGAACCGAAGTTAAGATAAAGAAGCAAAGAGAAAGATCATTACTAGCGCATGTCTGGGATGTTCAAATTGTACATGTCAATTTTAAAATATCGTTGCAGTCTCTTAGCTGAAACATATTTGCCACTTAAAATATAATTGGTATTTCCTGCTGATCACATTTTGACAATTGAGGTTTGGGCTGAAACATTGCTGATTCACTATATTTATTAGAAAAAGATAAAAGAGCTCGCTTCAATTAGGATAAAATATGAATGACAAAACATGAATCTATTATCATAATATTTAAATTTGTTAATGGTGGCTATTCAGACAATCCTTTTCCTTTGGGGAGTTTTTCCATCCCACCTAAGCCATATGCAAGTATATGAATGTAATCTTTTATTCTATAAGCTCAAAATATTTTTACAATAAGAGGCAAGTGGTTTGAGACACCCTAATATACCCAATATAAAACACGCGAAATTCTCTAGAACGTACTAGCAAACCATAAAATAATGAGATATCTGGTAAAGAAGCCACGTGGCCTTTCCTTTCCATACTTTCCTTTCCAAATTTATGGGGTCAATTTAGTAAACAAGTGGAACAGTTAAAATGGAATATCTTTTTCTGTCTTTTGAGGGATTATTTATTGGATTGAAAATGTTTTCAGAATGTTAGGGACAGAGTATTAGAGTATGAAAAGCGTGCTCATTTTTGGTCAGTATAGTGAAAAACAAGAACTATATATTGTTTAATAGCTCAATAGAGTTCAGTTTCTGTCAAAAAGAAAGAAAGAATCTAAGTATGATGAATGGCTTTGGAAATAAGTTGAATGCATAGGATAGTTTGTTTTTTTTACAGAGGGGAAACTATATGTAAATGTACACAGAAACCTTTATAGTAAATAATTTTCTTTAAGAACTTGCAATCAATGGGATTCAAGCCCACGGCCTCCTACTGACTGAACTGGCTCTGCTGACCATTAAACTAGGACAGTTCACTGATAAGTTCATCACGTCAAATTACAGATTAGAAAAGCTATGTACACGTAGGAACTATTTGGCTGAGCATCTGGCTAGCACAAATGAGTGCAATGTACTTTGTCATCAAAATTTGCCTCCCAGGCATCTCAATTAGGTTAAAATATCTTGTAATATTTCAAGGTGCCGTCATGGAACATTTTCCAAATATTTCGGTGATGATCCGCCCGATTGTCAAAAGCATTGCGATGTCTGTGAAAGCCCCAAGACTGTGGAGAAAAGAATCAAAGAGTTTTATGACAATGTCATGCGTAACAAGTCTTTCAATGCAGGCTCATACTTACTAAATACTGAAGAAGAAGATTCTGAACTTTATGGCGGAGGGAGGAGAGGACAAAAAAGGTAGGATGAAAAATTTTTAAATTTTGTTCTTCACTTTTTTTATACTGTAGATATAATTATGTAATTATGTTTGTTATGTTTTGTTATGTTATAATTATGTAATTATGTATAATTATGTTTGTCCAAAAATAATTGAATTTGCCATCTTCCTCTTCGCCGTCTTTATGAGGATCAAATTCTTTGATTTTATAAGAGCATAATGAACTGAAAAAACGGTGGCGCCATAATGGATTTAACTAACTTTAGAGAAGTGAAGCTTATAAAACTCAAATATCGGGACTCCCTCTAAGATGAATCTAAAGCGGAAAAGTCCTATATCTATTTTTCTTAGAAAGGGGTATGATGGGTTTAGAGCCAAGATTTTCGAAAGAATATGAATAGCTGTCTGTCATTAAAGTTTATGCTTCAGTTGCTGCTTTTACATCTGTCTTAAGAAGCTTTTAAGTTTTCATCATTGTATAAATATGAGGTTAATCATTATTACAATTTTATGAATAAATTCTATTATAGATTCACACAGCCAAAGATAGCTGTTGAGTTTAATTTTTGTTTGTGGGTTTGAAAAATTGAAATAGGGGAATCCCTTTGCAAGATTTTCCAAAGGGAAACGTCATACTACTTTTTTTAGCAGGTGGATGAGTGGGGGGGGGGGATTACCAAGAGTTTTTAAAGCTCGTGAAAATTAATCAGTGCTTAAAATTCCTGTATGACTAGTATGTCAGTTTTCAGACGTTAAGAAGTTTTTATAATTTTGAATATATCAGGGGTTAGTCATAATCATCGTTATCATTAAATTTTATGACTGGTTCACGAAGCCAAAGGTAAATTTTAATTTAGTTTTGTTTTTATGTTTTGCGTTTAATCTGTCTTTTAAGTGGGCTCAGCACAAATCCATTTCACGTTCTCTAGTGAAAATTTAAAGCTTTTTCATCTCACGTCTTCTTATCGTGTTGAAATCTGTATTCTCAAAATGACAACTTACAAGAATAAAATGCCTGATATAGAATTCAGAAATATTTGGAAGAAATAAAAATTCAAAATTACCTTTAAAAAAATAGAGAACATAGGAAGTCCTGTGGTGGCGCAGTGGGTTTAACCTTAGCGTGGTAATACTGGATTCAGAGATGGATCCTTGCTGTAGCAACGTATTGCAGGGCCGACGCAGGGACCTTAGTAGTCAAGAAGCGTCGTTAATCCGATTACTTTAAGAACATAGAAAATTATCCTACAGTGTTGTTCATGGCTATCAATTCGCTAACGGAGTAGATAAAACTGGTACTGCTGCCAAATAAAATCCAAGTGAGCAATGATGTTTCACGTAAAAAAGTTAATTACATGGGGTCTTCTGTAATATTCTTCATTACAACATGGTATAGTGTGTATACACAGAGCAAGTGCGACCCGAGTCAAAGGACTAAGACGTATGGACAAACAGTCTGTTTGCTAGATCAATATTGTTCTTTAAATTACACAATATTTTCTGGTGGATTTAATTCAACGAACGTATATTCTATTTCCTAATTGAACAAGTGATGTTTTATGTACAAAACATCACTCAATGCTTTCAGAAGCATTCAGTTCCTGATTGGAATTATTATTATTTTTCTTATTTTGAAACCTTAAAGGGTATCTAACCATAAAGTTTAGCGAATAAATATATTTTTTGACGTGGCTCTTAACTTACAGGGAAGCCGATGCGTATGAAGGAGATGGAAGTGATGACGAAAGGAAAGTGGAGGATGAACAGAAAGCAAAGAAAGAACGTTTAGATTTAATCAAAGAGCAGTTCGCTTTAAGGAAAGCAGGTGGAGATAGAAAGAAATGTGGATATGAGATTGGAAAACCAGTTGAATCCGAATTGGTGAAGAACACTCCAGTTAAATGTCCGGAAGCAACTGAAAAAAAAGTTACTGGATTAACCATTGCAGTAAGTGCATTCCCTCGGATTTCATAGATCCACTCTTGTACTCTATAATCTCACGAGTAGGGTTGGGGATTATAACTGCTTTCTTATGTTCCTCATTTTACGATCCGAGATTACCGTAATAAGATGACAAAATGGAATCGAAATCCGAAAAAAAGAAAAAAGTGAAGTGAAAATACTGGTAAATAAATTGTTTTAGTCTACTTTTTTGTAATCAAAATAATATCGCGTTTTATGTCAGAGTTGCCAAGCACCACCTCCAAAGATTGGATATCATCTTGAGGCACCCCAAACACTTGAGCTGCTCTTAGAGGATCCCCCTAAGTGGGAGAGGGAGGACTGGACACCGGCAAAACTAGTGTTGCTGGCTTTGACGAGCCTGGGGTGGGTGCCGAGGGAACAGGTATCAACTATTGATGTTGCCACCCCAAGGAGAATACAGATGGGAAGCACTTGCGTATGCCAACTGGTGTAAAGTGGTATCTAATAGAGGTTTGGGGGAAATGTAACAACTTCTGATTGGAGAAGGAATCCTCCAGGGATTGTTTGCGGTAGGGAATGGTTACGATTTTGATTGGTCATGATTGATTTGACAGGGTTGATAATGGTGGTAGGTGAAGAGTGTAACCACTGATTGTCAGAAAGGCTGAAATACATCTTGAAGAAGGTAAATGATACTTTTTGGGAAACCGAGTCGCGGGAATTGATTTGCCGATAAATTTGTCTGCCTCAAAGTTTTCTAATACAAAAGGGAAAATTACAATTCGAAACGATTTTTTAAATTTGTATTAAAACCTGAGATGAAAACTTAAGAAAATCTTGTAAGAGGGTAAGAGTGCACTGCTCGAACTCTAGTGCACTGTCAGTGCACACGGAGCAGTGCACTGATTCTACTCTATGATTCGCCGTTCGCGAAGTACTAGATATTCAAATTAAAAAGAAGAATTTTATTTGACGTTAAACAAAATGTTGCGTATGTTCCTATAAGCTCTTTTTTTTAAGGAAAAATGATAAATAATATTGAAAGATTAATAGAGGGGGGCTGAGTGGAGCAGTAGTCTCTCGCACAAGAAAACTATGTTTGCTTGTTTTAGATTTAAATTATATTCTCGTTTGACATAGATGCCGTCCATTTGGAGTAAGGTGGTCAGGGACTGCTCCCGGCCATAGAAATAGTTTTGTGTAAATATGCCATGTCCAAGGAGAGCAGTGAAGGGGAATAAGGAGATGTCCCTTCTACCTTTCTAGCTTGGGCGTAGTTTTTTTTTCATTTTTTTTTTTTTTACTCACATTTAGATGAATTTGTAAACCTCATCAAGGTACGGTTTAATTTTTGTATGGTTTCTACTTTCATTTATACGAATTTGTAAGGCAAAAAAGGACTTTCTTCAACAAAAATCCTGTTATCTTCTGGTTAACCCCTTACAGGTGTTAGATACAAAAACCCAAACTTAGCGCGGGAGATAAATGATATGAGACCAGATTGAGTCCATGCCGTTTAGCAGGGATGCACCGAAAGAATTAATGTAATCAGAAAAGAGGCATCAAATCCGTTGACATTAAAAGAGAGGGCGGGGGTGAAGATGGATAAAGAAAACACGCCTTTTGCTTGGATAGAAAAAAAAGACTTTTTAAAGAAATATTTTTCATCTCTTGCTTCATATATAATTTCTCGGAAAGAAAGTAAATGTATTTGATTATCAGATTTAGGAATGTATATTTTCTTGAAGTATATTTACTGACACAACAGAGAGGAGATGGAGGAGGTATGGACAGGAGGTGTGGATGAGGAGGATTGCTAAACATTTCTAACTTTGCTGAAGTTCAAAAAAGTTCGTTTGAGGCTGTAATGCATGGACACTCTTAATATGTTGTTAATTATTTTCCTTGAAGGGGGAGACGAAATTTAACTGATCTTTTAAGGAATGCAACCCCGTCCTCTCAACCTTATGTATAGACGTATTTACCGTTGTAAAATATAATTTCAGAATTATTCTCTGTTGGGGGGGGGGGGATTTGGACCCCTCCGACCCCTGGGGACTTCTCTTCCCTAGGAAAATGTCTTTGGCCGTTCCCTAATGGTCAAACCTTTGTGTATTTATGCCTTTTCACATTGGTGTTAATTTGAAGGATAATTTTGAACTTTAGAGGCCAAAAATTCTAACGAATGCATTATATGTGTATTTTTTATTATTTTTTTTTACCAGCATTATTACTTGAGGGAAAAAAGTAAATTACAGCAACTTAAAATATACCGTAATACACTCCCAGGATGAATGCCAATCGTGCATTCAAATAATTACTGTCTTGTTGCTTTAGCACAGAAAATGAACGCATTATTTTAATAAGAACCGCAGAATTTCATGTAATAAAGGTGGAAATATCCTATGAAATTTTATCCGATTATGTCGTCACGCTGACGCAAGAGAGTTAGTCGAACTCTGCTTATGTGGCTGAGAATTCTTCAATTTTTCATCTGTCTCTGATTGGCAACGCTGTTTTTTCTCTTAAGTTTTTTACATTTTCTGTTGTAGGTGAGAGAGAGTTTCTTGAAAATGTTGGCTCAGACGTTGTGGAGCAATTATACCAATTTTAAAAACAAAAATCCAGAATTAGATGTCAGATACTACACTGAAAATCATATGGTCATCCTTGCATCTGAACTTGAATATGAAACCTTTTCGTCAAACCAGGTTCGGGTTATGACTATGTACAGGAGAGGCATGGCAAGTCATGTGAGTATTTTATTTTTTCAGTTAATTTGATTGTTTTACCACTACTACAACTACTTCTAACAACTCACTGCAGCATCAAGCTGCCTGAGGCCAATACATTTGTGCACTTTCCTCCTCCCCAATTTATTCAAAGGCTCTTCCTTTACCTCTTCCTATGAAGTGGTAACCTCCTTTAAATCCTTTCTTATGACCTCGTCCCACCCCAATCGGGGATGACCAGATTTTGCTTGGCTACAAATGGATGGCTAAAAAGCAGAATCTTTGGCAACCCTGTAATGTTAAACTTGACCCAGCCACATTTTACTCCTTATTTATTGCTTGTTCTACTGCAAGGTAGAATAATGGTAGTGTGCTAGAATAAATGTCAAATAGCCTGTTTTCCAAACTTAAAAGGATGAGATGAGTGGGTTGGGTGGTCTCCTTCTCCCTTTTTGAATTTTCGTCAGTGTTGCCATGGTACAGGCAATAAGCCTTTTGTTAATATTAATTAACAAAACTTTTTCCACAAAATCAGTTTTTCAAAGAAAAGTAAAGAACTCCATTAAACAAAAAATGAGCAAAAATAAAATCAAATAATCTACCAAGCGTGAAACTACCACAAATCAGCATCGATAAATAAATGAAACGCAAAACGAACAGAGTTACAATAAATAACCGAGTCAAACTCAAAACGAGCAGAAATTGACTTAAGTTGGGCTCAAAACGCCTATGTCTTCCCAAGGCCAGAACATAATTTGCACTTTACTAAAAAAATATAAATATTTTTACTTTTATAACTTAAATATATTAAATAAAATTTACATTCTGATTACTAAATACCAGCGTATGTATATTAAACTGACAATGCACATTCATTTTTATTTTTCTTAGTGAAGGGCAAATTATGTTTTGGCCTTGGGAAGGCATAGGGGTTTTGAGCCCAACTTATGTCAATTTCTGCTCGTTTTGAGTTTGACTCGGTTATTTATTGTAATTTCTGTTCGTTTGGGTTTCAGTTATTTATCGATGCTGATTTGTGGGAGTTTTACGCTTGGCAGATTATTCGATTTTATTTTTGCTCATTTTTTGTTTAATGGAGTTCTTTACTTTTATTTGAAAAACTTATTTTGTTGAAAAAGTTTTTTTAATTAATTTCTGTTCGTTTTATTTTAACATAGTCTTTTCAGAGAAAAAGAAAATAATAGTTTAAATCTTTTTTTTTTTAAGAATGTATAGTTTGGCCTGCTATTTGTATGCTGGAGAAAAATTTTCAGCAATTTTTAACAACATACACCCTCTTAAAAATCTGGACACAAACAGTAGTATTTAATTTAGTTTTATACCTCCTCTTGTTGACCTGAAAAGGAAAACTTGATACCATTCGCAAAAAAAATCTGTTTACTTTCTTTGATAGCCTGGATACACTTACGCTATTTTGATATGGTTAAGTTTTAAGAGCAGAAGCAGCCCCGAAAGTTTGAACATAATACCATCAGTCGTTCTTGGGATACTGCTGAGATGCCTTATTCGGAATTAGCATTTACACAGTGCATTTTGAATTAATCTTATGGCAACATTTAGTTTTTAAACATGAAATCAAATGGGAGGATGGGCGTGGGAGGGGGATAAGTTTCCCTCCAATCACTTTCAAATACTAAAAAGGGCATCACCCCTTTCTATTTTGAATTGAATGAGCCTTTTTCGAAGTTCCTACCACAACTCCTTCGATACAAAGTGCCCTGGTCTAAACAACAACAAAAAATAATACATTATACCCAAATCGATCTTTACTATAAAAATGTCAAGCCTTCCAATCACTTTTGACTATTAAAAAGGGCAATAGGCCTTTCGATTTCCAGTCAAATGAGCTCTTTTTGAGTTTCTACCACAACACTTCCTATAAACACCTTATATGCCCCCAGGGTATAAATTACAACCCTTACCCTAAGGGCTGTGAGGGTGGTTGTCATCCTCTAAGACCTAATTTCCAGAACTTTCAACTAGGCTAAACAAAATGGCTATCTCAAAATTTTGACTGGATGTGTCTGGGAATTTGTTGGGCGTGAGAGGGGCGTTAGTCTTTCTCCATTCACTTTCAACTATTAAAAAAGGCACTAGCCCTTTCAATTTCCAATCAAATGAGCTCTTTTGAATTTTTTACGACAGCACTTTCAATAAAAACCTTACATGTCCCCAGGGGATAGCTTACAACCCTCGCCCTGAGGGCTGGGGGGGTGTCATCCTCAAAGACCTAATTTTCAGAACTTTTTACTATGTTGAAAAAAATGGCTATCTGAAAATTTTGATTGGATGTGTTTGGGGGAATGGTGGACGTGAGAGGGGGGTTAGTTACCCTCGAATCACTTTCAACTATTAAAAAGGGCACTAGCCCTCTCAATTTCCAATTGAATGAGCCTCTTTTGAAATTTTTACGACAACTCTATCCTTAAAAACTTTATATGCCCCCAGGGCATAACTTACAACCTTTGCCCTGGGGACTCTGGGGGGTTTGTCATCCTTAAATACATAATTTCCAAAACTTTCAACTACGTTGAACAAAATGGCTATCTCAAAACTTTGATTGAATGTGTTTGGGGAAATGGTGGGCGTGAGAGGGGGTTAGTTGCTCTCCACTCAGTTTTGACTAATAAAAAGGAAAATTTCAATTTTCAATCAAATGAGCCACTTTTGAAATTTCTACAACAACTTTGTATATAAACTTTATGTGCCCCCAGGGCATAACTTACAACCCTTGCACTGAGGGCTCTGATGGTGTTATCATCCTAAAAGACCTAATTTCCAGAACTTTCGACTACGTTGAACAAAATGTGTATCTAAAAATTTTGATTGGATGGGTTTGGGGAAATGGTGGGTGCGAGAGGGGGGTTAATTTGCCTTCGATTACTTTTGACTATTAAAAGGGCACTAGACATTTTAATTTTCCAGTTAAGAATCCATTTTGGATGTGTTGAAACAAACGCTTTAACAAGGCATATTCTCTACTCTAAGAGCAAAACGAACCCCGCGGCACTTGAAGGTTGTGGGGGGGGGGATGGCGTGTCACTTCTGAAAACCAAATTTCCAAAACTTTCAAATGTTTTAATGGATATCTAAAAATTTTCATAGGATATTTCTGGGGAAAAGGTGGGCGTGAGAGGGGGGTTAGTTGCACTCAAATCACTTTCGAGACTATTAAAAAGGGCACTAACCCTTTGAATTTCCAATTGAATTAGATCTTTTTCAAGTTTCTGCGACAAAGATTTCAATAAAAACTTATATTTTCCAGGCCATAACTTATAACCCTTGCCCTGGAGACTGTGGGGGGAGTACCCTGCTCAAAGGTATAATTTCCTGAGCTTTAAACTGCGTGGAACAAAATGGCTATCTAAAAATTTTGATTGGATATGTTTGGGGAAATGGTGGGCATGAGGGGTGTTAGTTGCCTTCCAATAACTTTTGACTATTAAAAAGGGCACTAGCCATTTTAATTTCTAATCGATAGAGCCCTTTTTGATGTTTCTACGATAATGCTCTTAATCAACACCTTTTTTGCCCCCTGAGTCGAACTTACACCCCTTGCCTTAAGGACTGTGGGGGCGTGCCCTCTGCAAAAACATAATTTCTATCTGGAAATCTACAACGCTGAACAAAATGGCTATCTAAAAATTTTGATTGGATGTGTTTGGGGAAAAGGTGGGCGTGAGAGGGGGGTTAGTTGCACTCAAATCACTTTCGAGACTATTAAAAAGGGCACTAACCCTTTGAATTTCCAATTGAATTAGACCTTTTTCAAGTTTCTGCGACAAAGATTTCAATAAAAACTTATATTTTCCTGGCCATAACTTATAACCCTTGCCCTGGAGACTGTGGGGGGAGTGCCCTGCTCAAAGGTATAATTTCCTGAGCTTTAAACTGCGTGGAACAAAATGGTTATCTAAAAATTTTGATTGGATATGTTTGGGGAAATGGTGGGCATGAGGGGTGTTAGTTGCCTTCCAATAACTTTTGACTATTAAAAAGGGCACTAGCCATTTGAATTTCCAATCAAATGAGCCCTTTTTGAAGTTTCTACGACAATGCGTTCTATAAAAACCTTATAAGCCCCCAGGGCATAACTTACAACCCTTGCCATGAGGGCTGTGGCGGAGTGTCCTCCACAAAAACATAATTTATATCTGGAAATCTAAAACACTGAACAAAATGGCTATCTAAAAATTTTGATTGGATGTGTTTGGGGAAAAGGTGGGCGAGAGGGGGGGTTAGTTGCCCTCAAATCACTTTTGACTATTAAAAAGGGCACTAGCCCCTTGAATTTCCGATCGAATGAGCCCTTTTTCAAATGTCTACAACAAGGATTTCAATAAAAACTTATATGCCCTCAGGGCATAACTTATAACCCTTGCCGTGAAGATTGTGAGGGGAGTGTCCTGCTCAAAAGTGTAATTTGCTGAACTTTAACTGGGTGGAACAAAATGTCTATCTCAAAATTTTGATTGGATGTGTTTGGGGAAATGCTGGGCGTGGAAGGGGTGTTATTTGCCTTCCAATTACTTTCGACTATTAAAATGACCACTAGCCACTCTAATTTCCAATCGAATGAGCCCTTTTCGAAGTTTCTACGACAACTCCTTCGGTACGAAGTGCCCGGGTATGGAGAAAAAAAAAAAACAAAAAAAACATTGTGCCCACATCGTTCTTTACTTAGGCAGCGCTGCCTATCATTTGTAATTAACTTATGGGATCCAAGCATGTCTTTGATTTCAGTTTTGCTATATACCAGCAACGCTGAAAATCTTGTTTGAGTACGCTCTAATACCAAGTAGAAAACAGTTTCAGAGAGATAACTTCAATTTGGGGATATATCTTTCAATAGAACTTATATCGAAGGCAGCGCGGTAGCCTGCCTAAGTAAAGAATTATGTGGGCACAATGTGTTTTTTTTTTTTTTTTTTTTTTTTTCTCCATATCCGGGCACTTCGTATCGAAGGAGTTTTCGTAGAAACTTCGAAAAGGGCTCATTCGATTGGAAATTCAAAGGGCTAGTGCCCTTTTTAATAGTCGAAAGTGATTGGATGGCAACTAGCCCCCCCCCCCACACCCATCATTTCCCCAAAAAAATCCAATCAAAATTTTGAGATAGCCATTTTGTTAAGCGTAGTTGATTTCCAGATAGAAATGTGTTTTTGAGGTGGACACTCCCCCGCAACCCTCAGGGCAAGGGTTTTAAGTTATGCCCTGGAGGCATATAAGGCTTTTATAGAAGGCGTTGTCTTAGAAACTTCAAAAAAGGCTCATTCGATTGGAAATTCAAAGGGCTAGTGCCCTTTTTAATATTCGAAAGTGATTGGAGGGCAACTAGCTCCCCCCACGCCCATCATTCCCCCAAATACATCCAATCAAAATTTTGAGATAGTTATTTTGTTCAGCGTAGTTGATTTCCAGATAGAAAATATCTTTTTGTGGAGGACACTCCCCCACAACCCTCGGGGCAAGGGTTTAAAGTTATGCCCTGGGGGTATATAAGTTTCTTACAGAAGGCGTTGTCGTATAAACTTCAAAAAAGAATCATTTGATTGGATATTCAAAGGGCTAGTACCCTTTTTAATAGTTGAAAGTGATTGGAGGGCAACTAGCCCCCTCCCCCACGCCCATCATTCCCCCAAACACATCCAATCAAAATTTTTAGATAGCCATTTTGTTCAGCGTAGTTGATTTCCAGATAGAAAATATGTTTTTGAGGAGGACACTCCCCCACATCCCTCAGGGCAAGGGTTTTAAGTTATGCCCTGGGGGTATATAAGGTTTTTATAGAAGGCGTTGTCGTAGTAACTTCAATAAAAGCTCATTCGACTGGAAATTCAAAGGGCTAGTGCCCTTTTTAATAGTCGAAAGTGATTGGAGAGCAACAAGTCCCCCCCTCCCCCACCCCACAGTCCCCCAAACACATCCAATAAAAAATTTGAGAAAGCCACATTGTTCAGGGTAGTTGATTTCCAGATAGAAAACATATTTTTAAGGAGGACACTCCCCCACAACCCTCAGGGCAAGGATTATAAGTTATGCCCTGGAGGCATATAAGGTTTTTATTGAAATCTTTGTCGTAGAAACTTGAAAAAGGGCTCATTCAATTTGAAATTCAAAGAACTAGTACCCTTTTTAATAGTCAAAAGTGATTTGGGGGCAAGTAACCCCCCTCTCTTGCCCACCTTTTCCCAAAACACATCCAAAACACAACAAAATTTTTAGATAGCCATTTTATTCAAGTTAGCTAAAAGTTTTGGAAATTGTGTCTTTAAGGATGACAACCCCTCCCCCCACAGCCCTCAGGGCAGTGGTTGTAAGTTATGCCCTGACGGTATATAAAGTTTTTATTGAAAGCGTTGTCGTAGAAACTTCAAAAGGGCTCATTCAATTGGAAATTGAAAGGGCTAGTGCCTGTTTTATTAGCTGAAAGTGATTGGAGAGCGACTAACACCCATCTAACGCCCACCATGTTCTCAAACACGTCAAATCAAAACTTTTAGATATCAATTATTTCAACGTAGTTGAATCTTCTGGAAATTAGGTCTTTTAGGATGATAAACTCCTCAGAGCACTCAGTGCAAGGGTTGTAAGTTATACCCTGGGGGCATATAAGGTTTATATAGAAAGTTGTTTTATATGATTTATAGAATAGATTTTAGTATTCCTCAAATCAAATTTTTATATGTTTAAAAACTAAATGTTGACTTAAGATTAAATTAAAATGCACTGTGATAATGCTAATTCCCAATAAGGCATCTCAGCAGTATCCCAAGAACGACTGAGGGTATTATGTTCAAACGTTCGGGGCTACTTCTGCTCTTAAAATTTAACCAAATCCAAATACCGTAAGTGTATCCAAGCTATCAAAGAAAGTAAACAGATTTTTTTGCGAATGATACCAAGTTTTCCATTAGAGGTCAACTAGAGGAGTTATGAAACCAAATTAAACAGTATTATCTGTGTCCAGATTTTTAAAAGGGTGTATGCTGTTAAAAATTGCTGAAAATTTTTCTCCGGCATACAAATAGCAGGCCAAACTATAAAGTCTTAAAAAACGAAAAGATTTAAAGTATTATTTCCTTTTTCTCTGAAAAGACTATGTCAATATGAAACGAAAAGAAATAATTAAAAAAAACTTTTTCCACAAAATAAGTTTTTCAAGGAAAAGTAAAGAACTCCATCAAACAAAAAATGCTAGGTAACTAAAAATCAAATAATCTACCAAGCGTGAAACTACCACAAATCAGCATTGATAAATAAATGAAACCCAAAACGAACAGAAAGTACATTAATTAACCGAGTCAAACTCATTTTTGCACCACCTATGCGCTGAGGACGCCATGTTGTTTAGACATACAAACTTTTCCCATTATATTTATAATATTTGAACTTTACTAGCCTAAAGTCCTAATTCTCTTTTATTTCCAAGTTTCGAGAAGGAGTGTTTGTCAGCATGCCAGCCTCTAAAGGCTGAGATGCTGTCATATAGACAATGCTCTTATTATTCTCTGAATTTATAGAAGGAGTATTCTTCAGTGTATCAGTTTCGGGCGGGTTAACTCTTCGACGAGATTAAAATTGATGCATATTAACATAATTACATATTTTATAATATATTTCATATTAATAATAGTCTATTAATTAATAAAGTGTATAGCTAATGCATAGAAAAGTTACTAACTTTTAGGAAGATTGTTCGTCAGAAAGTCAGCCTTTACTGGTTTAACGCTTTAGCAAATATGTAGTAGCCTATATAATGCCACTGCACTTCCTCACACGCTGTAAGCCACTCCCTATTGGATATCGCTGAAAAAAAAAAACTGATTTTGTTATTACTGAATTTAACTGATTTGTTAAACTAGTATTGTTAACGAAAGCTCAAAATAAGATCAATGTTCTTCTGACTTGCTAAATATCTGCTTTGCCTGCCTCCGTGGTATGGGACTCACAAAACGTTACTAGATTCAAAGTAGCGGCCCAGAAGCATCGTTTTCTAGAAGAACCACAAATGAATGGGTGAGAGTATTAAAGTTAAGTTAAGTAGTTTGTTTCATTCATCTGAGTGATTTTTTTTTTTGTTGTTTGCCATATATTTTGAGTTTTTAGATGGCGTGTTTATCTGTGTTTCACTCTTGAACGGCGTAACGGTGCGACAGCTTTTTAGTTGCAGAAAGGGCAATGATCCGAGCTTTGGCTGGTTAATGTTGTGACAAGTTTTTGTAGTTGCAGTATAGATAAACATTTCCTGTTTTATTGGAAGGTAGTTTGCATACATTAGCAGTCACTAAGCCAGAGTTTCACTAAGAGTAGAAAATGCACTTTAGGAAGATCTAAGAACATAAATATTTAGATGACAATAATTAATGTAAAAATTTATTTTAAAAAAATAAATTTTTAAATGAAGAATATTGAAAGTAGCGAGTAAATTACCATTACACAAATCGTCTTTTGTCGTTTGCCCTTGCTTGGTTTGTGATTCACCAATATTCAGACTCATAAAAAAATTAACACCCATTGATGCTAAATGATGAATATATACATCTATTTCTGTTTCTCTTCTATAATCCTTTTCTTCTATAATAGTCTAGGGTTTTAGTTGTTCTGTGATGTGGAGTGGAGCAAAAAAAAAGAGAAAAAAATACAATTGGAAAAAAAAACAACTAACCGACCGGCAAATAAGGTGCTCTTAAGGAAAATTTCCTGAAGTTGAATTTATTCTCTTTTTACCATATAAGCCTACAAAAAAGAGAGAAAAAAGGAAAAAAAATAGGTGGTGAGGCAACTTAATTGAAAGACCTTTTGGTCAAGTTTCTCTTCTAGTATTTATGCTTCATAGGTTTCGTAAAGCCATAAAAAAAGAGTAAAGAAATAAAAGATATGTCATGTTAGTTTTATTAGATTGCAAAATTATCTGTCAAAAAAGGTTAAACTTTCTAGATTCATTTAACAAAAATGGCTATCGTAGTAACCGCTAGTGTCGTAGCTAATTTACGCTATCTCTTACACATAATAAACAGCAAGTACGACTTATCACTTAACTAGTAAAAAAAAGGAACGAATTAATTACTGAAACGGTTTGCTCTGCAGTGCACAGGTTCAAACTTGTTCTTGTGGCGTGTGTATCTATTGACTTTAGTGAGGGGGGTAGTAGGGAACGGTGTTTATTGTTCAAAAGCACTGGGTGTCCAAACTTACACATCAAACGGTACCTATGTCCTTTAAAGGTTGGCATTCATAGAGTTGTGATGGCAGAGTCGTAAGTGACATACTTGGTTCCTAGGATGATGTTTAATGCCCTTTTTTGCACTGTTTCAGTTTCATCGTTGAGGTACTCGATCTTATGCATCTGTGGTCCCCAATCTGGACATGTGTATTCAAACAGAAGGCCTACATAACAAGTGTACACGAGCAGCAATTGCTTTATAGGAAACCGAATCGACGCAATGTGGTTAAGGATCGCATCACGTAATTGCCGTTTCTTACAAGGTTCGTAGCGTGTGGGCGAAATGAACAATCTTCAGTGAATATCACACTAATGACAACTGTAGTCGATGTGGTGGGATACCAGGGGTCAGGGCAAGCGACGTCTCTTCTCAGAGAATTGAAGTGCATCACTTCGGTCTTATTAACGTTAATCTGAAGCCCATTTGAACTGCACTGATCTTTGAATTTATCTTTTAGGTTATTATCGAACTGTGGGACTCATTGAGACCTCTCAATGAGATTGTATTTCATCAGGGCAGAAAAATAGCCCATAAGAATACCTTTGGAAATACGAGGAAAATCTTGAAAATTTGTAATTTTCTCGGGTTGGGCCCTAGCTTCCCTTCCGGTCATACGTGCCTGACCCATTATCTAATTAAGGTATCCCCCTAAAAACCAGGCACTGTTAAATGGGGTTTCCACCCCTTCTTCTTTTTGTTTTCTAGTCATTGTTGATGTAAATTTTACAGGCAGCCCTTCCACTCTCTGACATTGAATTATCTTAAATGACAAGTAAACTTTAAATATGTGCAAATTTTTATTTTTCTTGTACTTAATTCCAGATTTCTAAAGCAAGAAAAGATACCGACGCAGATGCCTTATTTGATGCCTTACTCAATTTTGAGCCAAAACGAGAACCGTCCCCTTTGCCTACCACTTCCTCTTTAGTTCAAGAGAGCCAGGAGAGTTTAAAAGATGAAAAGAGACTTGGGAGTGTGTTTCGTACCGCAAGTGAAGTTTTAAGACAGAATAAGAGCAAATTTGAGCAAAGGAAATCAGCTTTTCGAGTTAATCGAAGTCCAACAAGACAATCGAAGTTGAGCAAATATTTTGGGGCGTCCAGTCAGGAGGTAAGATTTCTGTTCTATATATACTGTAGTAGTATTTTTTGTATAACACTGAATTACTTTAGAGTAGCCCATCTTACTGGAGGAGTTGTATGGAGAAATGAAACTTGTGGACGATGGACGATGAAGTACTTGAAGAAGTAGATTAATTTGTTCACTTGGAAATTATTGTAACCAGGGTTCAGGGAAGATGTCAGAATTTGGTTAACAAAACCACATTATAGTTTTGCTCAATATCTCAACACACATTGAGAGATACAGTTCAGAATAGAAAGTGTATATTCGTCGCAATAACTCTAAGTAGACGCCGGCGCATGCATCGAACGTAACCGACGAGAGACTCGGTGTACCGTTGCTAAAGTGTCGTTACGCCACCGCTGGCCGAAGCGGTGGCGTTCCGCTAACTTTGAATTAATTTGAGCCAATTCTTTATTGCGTCATGGGCAAGGTTGGAGCTTTTCTTTTCTCGTGTGGTTAAGGATTTTGACTTTCCTGCTTAAAGCTCAAGTGTGGTTTTCAAAATTAAACAAACAGGTACGAACACAAATTGTTTGCCAGAATTCCGTGTGCTTCCAGGGTTAGTTTTTATTCAGCACTAGTTCTTGTAGCGCATCCATTGAATAGACAGTTGTCTTTCGACCATACACCAGATTAAATTTCTGGTAGAAACTTGAGATGTAAAGACCTCTCTATTTCAAGACAATTGTGTAATGCAAAGAATAAATATTTCTTGAGTCCTCATGGGCTGGTGTTTATAAATACCGAGGTTCCCGTGATTCCGTGACATAGCAGCATTTCTTGAAACGGGAGGTTCTGAAAATTTTTATTTTCCTAACTGTTTAAATCTGAGTTTAACATCGAGGACAATTAATGTGTTCCTTATTTGTCATGGAACCACTGGGGGTATAATAACTAGGAGGTGTCTAATTACATGAGGGGGGACCTATTTCAGACGTCGACAGAAAAGAATGGGAAGGAAACTACAAATGCAGATCTCCCTAATCACTATCTCAATAGTTATATCTATTATACCACCAGGAAAATTAATTTTTCTCTACTTACTCTGTCCAAACTTTCTTAATAAGTATTTCTTTGATTTGAATATTTCACCGATATACAATGGTAACTATTTTAAAAGCACAGACGCTTAATAGTAGAGGACTAATTGTAAATGTGAATTTTTTGCTTGAGTCTAATCTTAGAAAATAGGATACTGCTCAATCTTGGACAGAGGATCTTAAAATTGATGTATCTCAATCATGGACAGATTCAATCACTGACATGTTTTGTGAAAAAGACTAATCATATTTAAATGGCTTGGCTATAAGATTGTAGTCAGCTAATCCCAACTATATGCACCAGGTCCAAGATTAAGAACATGCTGTCCTTGTTTAAGGAAGATACATTTTAGTCAAAACGTTTGTCCAATATCACACACTGTCCATGTAGTGGGGATTTTTACCCTAAATCCTCTTTCATGTAGTAGATATGATTTGGCTATTCCGGCCACTATCACACATTACCTCTCCCACTACTCATAGCCGTCACACTAACCTCCGCAATAGGTTCTACCTTCTCCCTAATGGCCCTCAGAGATGACTTTTACAAAGTGGTCAACTGCAACCAAAATAATATTAAGTTCGCATTTCTTTTCACTGTCTCACCCAAGAGAACTGTTTGAGTTGTCATCAACAGTCACTGTCTGAACCTTTTCAGTTTCATTTTCACCCTCAATACTGTCCTCTCCCCAAATTTCTTCATAGCCTACTTCTTTGTTTTGCTTGCTTTTGTTGCTTCATTTTTTTCTTTTTCACCTCGTCTTTGCCTTCCTTGTAACAAAGGCAGTTTCAATCTTGGCCTTCATTGATGTATGAGTGAGCACATTTGTTTTGCCCTCCTTTCTTCCTTGAAGCATTTTGTTTTCTTGGTGGTGCTGGGATGTGGTTGTGCTTGTTCAGGTGTGACTATCCTATTTCACAATGGCTGTAAAATCACAGGGCTTACTGAAAGCATTGGGTGAGAGGATGGCAGTGCAGGTTGGGATGGGGCTGGAGTTACCTCTGATGAGCTTGGCAATTTGCCACCAGCTTCGTGAGCTTAGAAAAACATTTGGTTGGTCTATATTAAAGAGCACAGATCTTAACTTATGAAAATAATCTGGATTGAAAGGGGATATACCTTCCAAATCCCTTCTGGATGTTTGATTGTATGAAAGTTAAGTGGAAAGATTTTTCTACCAATCCGCTGTGATGTAAATGGTGACAGTTCTTCTCGATGGTGACGGTTGCTCGATGAAAAAAAAAATGTTTCTAATTTTGATAAATAATTCGTTAAGAATACATAGCTGTTATATATTTCAAGTATTATGCAAGGGTTCTGAAATGCCACAGCCATTTCGTTTTTACCAGATTTCTGCTTCTCTTGATGAATATTGAAGAAAACCAGATTCCAGCCAGTGAATCGTGAAGTTTCTAACTCGTGAATAGGCCGAAATTTGTTGTAAATTAAAGCTGGGGTTTGAGAAAGACTGATCAAAACATAAATGTTTGCGACCAACAATTATTGTACTGGCGGCGCGCCGCCGGCATCTTACCGGTGGCAGCGCGAAAAAAATGTCGGTGGTGCGCCTCCGCTGCTGTTTTTGCCCATGCCGCCACCGGCCATCCCTTATCGGCGTGGCGCCGGGGTCTAGCTCTAAGCTAACATGAGCTGGTGAATATTTAAAAAGAAAAACAATTAATAAATCAGGGCTAGAAAATGTCGAATAACAACGAGAAACGGAATACATCACAGCCAGTGAAAAAAGAGAGAAAAGTATAAATACTTCGATCGACACCTCAACCCATATGTTTTAGGTGCAGAGACAAGATAAAATCCCACAGGACAATATAAAAAGACGAACTATGAAAAAACTAAAAACTAAAATAGAAGACGCTTTTTCCAATACTAAACACAGTTTAGGTAGTCCTGTCCGATCATATGGGTCGATGACGAAACGCTTGAAGAGCTAGAACAGTTTCTGGGATTTGGCGTATGACCAAGGGCATATTGTTTTATCGGGCATATGTTTATGACTAATGATGAAATTTCAGGGAAGACATTGGAATTAGATTAACAAAAGCGTGGTGCGTTTTGCTCAATATGGCTGCGTACGGGGGAGCTGAAGTATATAACAGAATATGTTTATTCATTACAATAGCTATTAAGTGAACATATGCGAGTCTATTAAGAAATAGAGCTAAAAAAAAATAGCAGCTACAAAAAACAGTAACACCAAAAACCTAAAATAGTAATCTCAAGGTTAACAGGCATACAGATACAACTTTTATTTTAAACTTTTTCTCTTGACGTCTTATTTCATTTAGTGAAGAACTCCGCTTGCCATGTTCATCCAACCTTTGACTTGGGTACCTTCTACCATCACAATATCCAGATTTTCAGGGATTTTTTTAGCATATGTTACGAAGTTTTCACATAGTTTTCACAACATTTCTTGCGGAGGATTCAATCCCCTCCCCTGTACACTTGGATATCAAAAGTAGGCGTCTAGGTAACATATATAAATGGACAATTTGAATAATGTTAGTTTTTGTAACTGCTGATTGGAGGGGGAGGGGGAGGGGGAACCCTTAGATTGGTCAAAAACCATGAGATTTATCTAGACTTTTAATTTCACTCTCAATTCGTTTATTCTTTTTCTGGGTTTTGGTTTGAAATACTACCTAGGGTAAGGTTTTTCAAGACTAAAATGAAAGTTTCATGCATTTTAAATAAAACTAAAATAAAAGTTTTGAGTTTTATCCAAACTTATTTTACGTATTCAGTTAATTTTTTATTCTTATGAAAATTTCGGCTTTTAGAGTTTTGTTTACTATAGGCATATGTTGCTCTTTGCTTGCTCATCACCACCACGAATTGCTTGATTGCATTCTGGCCTCTAGCTGGTTTTAGACCATTTCTTTCTAAATCTGCTCTGTGCACCAATGAGTATTCTCTGAGATCCGACTTGTATTTTGCTTGAATGACCTCAAAACCGCCTCAAAACCGCCTGCCCTACTAGTACTCACAGGTGGATAAACTCTGATGAAGAATCTGGTTGCTCATTAACAAGCTATTAAAACTTCTGGCTAGCATTGGGCCAGTCTTTTTCTAAATCTTCCTCGAACCTATTAACTGTCTATGCTCATTCTGTAGAAATGGACAGGCTTTGCCCTGCTGTTATGGGCGTGCAGTGCCCTCTTAAATACTCATTGCACAAAAATCCCAGAAGCTTAATTTAACCCCTGCTCCCTTCAGAGATGACTGATCCTCTTCTAACTGGCCCATTTGCGAAAGGAAAAAATTCTAGCTGCACCCATGCATACTAGATTAGCATTGAAAATTCTTGTTCGACCCAGGTTTCTATCAAAAATATACAGTACCTTCTGTTTTCTCTTTCAAGATGTTGTCTGATGAAAAAAAAAATGTCTATTTCACTTTTTTTTCAAGTACAGGAAATACCTTCTGTTAGAAATTTCAGCCGCTTCCCTCCACCCAAATTCTCCCATCCACCCATTGAACATTTTTTTTTTGCTTTCTGCGGAAAAAGAAAAATTAAAACTGTCAATATTAGTAAGTACTATCAGACGGGGACTGGGTTAACCCCCTCTCCCCTTCGAAACTTAAATAAGTAGATAAATATAAGCTTTATTGATTAATTAGTTGCTGTAAAATACCTTTCATATGCGAGAACGGGCAAGGGCCTTTGGCCCTCGAATCATGCGGATTCAATTTTCTTGCAACGACTCGGATTTTTAAAAGGGTACAATATTTCCATCATTCGCGAAATTTTGTGAATTTTTATATTTACGTTGCAACCTTAGATTCTTAATTGACAAGCTGAGAAATCAGTGGTAAATTAGCATGCTTTGATATTTAAAATTGTTTACATTTTAGGGACCGGATGACAGCACAGAGGAGAAAGAAATGCTGCAGGATTATGCAATCGAATACAGCATGCAGGAATTGCATGCAGGAATCGAAGAAACAGAAGATTCAATAAATAACCGGATCGATTCACCTCTAAACACTCTTAGTATAGAAGAGTACGAGTCGCATTTCACTGAGAAAAAAGAAGATGATGAATATGAATGTAACGGTGTAAGGGGGTTTAGTACTGACTGCATGGATTCAAATGTCGACGACGGGGAAGATTTCTTCGGTACCCCTAAATTGACCAATGCACATGCTGTATTTAGTAGTCGTAAAAATACATCACCACCTTCTGAACTTGCTGTGAAAAAGGAAACAGAAAGCAAAAATTTCGAAATTGAGAACATCAGTAACCCAACTTTTAATGGCATAAAAGAAGAAATTACTATAAAAGAAGAGAATAATTTTGATAATGTTAAAGTAAAGAACAATCAAAAGAAAAATTGTATAAATGGTAAGAGCGACATTTTTCGTGACGGAAGTACTAAATTGGAGATGATAAAGATAAGTGAAAAACATGCTAAGGTAAAAAGGGAGCAAAAGGAACAAGCTATCGCCTCAAAGACTATGGAAAACTGTAAAGACCCAAAAAAGAAAGAGGTGAAAAAGGAGCACAGAAAACATGGTGAAGTGAAACCTACAAGTGAGGAAAGACTTGATAAGACAGTTGTTAGTGAATTGGTTGTTCGATATTTAATGCCGGCCTATAAAAAGAAGCTTCTTGGTGACAAGGAAGAATTTAAAATTTTAGCAAAATCATTGACGCATCAAGCATTAACAGACAGAAAATCTATAAGAGGTAAGAAACATTTTTCGTTACTCATATTCTTGTTATTAATTTTAAAAAGAATTTTCCACAAAAATAAAGTTTTCCAAAAAAATTAAAGGGCTACACTAAACCAATGATGAGCAGAAATAAAGTAAAGAATTTTTTTTAAGTAAATGAAAATTGAAAATTTCAATGAATAACCAAGTCAAACTCAAAACTAATAGAAACTACCATAAAGAGGAAAAGGACTAATGCCCCCCCTAAAGCGCCTCCTTCTAAAGACCACAGCTTAATTTGCACTATGATTCAATTTTTAATATTGTCTATATAATTATTTGATATCAAGTTGTAATTTTATTATTGGTACTAATTAGCTCTTGTTTTGTTAGTCATTTTATGATAATATTTGATTGCTTACTCTTTAAAAATAGTCATTTATAATTTACTCTTTTATAATTGTCATGCTTTCTTTGCAAATTATTTACTATTTGTATCTTTGCTGCTTGAAAACCATATAAATTTAATGTTTTTGGTGTGATATCATATCAAACCAAGGCCGTACCCAGGGGGTTTACCCCCCCCCCTTCCCTCCCCCAAAATGTTTGTCTGAGTCGTAGAAACATAACAAAAATGGATATAAACAAATTTGTATGCGTTTGTTTGTGTACCCCCCCCCCCAAAAAAAAAAAATCTTTGAGTACCCCCCCCCCCCCCTCCGAAAAAATCCTGGGCACGGCCATGTATCAAACGTTGTGATGCAAACGTTATCATTCTTGCTGTGATATCAACAAAGGATAAAGGTCCCTCTGTATGATTCATTCATACTTTGTAAGCTGACTTGGGTATTCCCTAAAACTAAGGGCAAATATAAAATGTGCATAGTAATCACATGCTTTGATGCACTAGAATTCTGCTGAATATCTGACTCATCTTCTGGTGAGGCACTTGTCAATGAAAAACAATTTTTGCTGAGGATGAAATTAGGAGTTTAAGCAAAATGAAGAAGAATTATTTAAAAAGTAGAATAGCCCTGGGTTTTTTTTTTCACAGTTGAAAAAAGTTGGGTAAAATAGGAAGAAAAGTTTGCAAACCAAGATTAGAACATTGGAGGTACAATGATAGGTAAAGTATGGTTTTGAAACATGGGTACTTCGAAATAAGGAGGATTTGTTAGATGTTTACCTGAGGAATGTTTAACGGATAATTTTTGGTGCCCGTTTGACTGACCGTATATCAAACAAGAAGCTGTACAGAAATATGGTTCTATCCTAGTCTTTTAGGGCTGTAATGAGAGAAAGGCTGAGAGGCTAGGATACGTCTTGCGAATATAGGATAACTTATTGCCAAAAATCGTTCTTTTCGGTCATCCATCTAGGGCCAAAGTAAAAGCGGGTGGTCCCCGAATAGGGTGGAAGAAGTCGCAGTGAAGGATTGAAAAGAAATTGGAATTTCTTGGGAAGGGGTTTAATAGTGATGCTTTGAATAGATTCGGGGAAGAAAGAGCTTGCGGAGCTGTGTTAGCCTCAGGTGACTTGGTGCTGCAGTGAGTTCTTAGTAGTAGTAAGATGAATAATCTCTTCTTGGTCGATGCTTTCTTTGATATGTAATGAAGCTTATGTAAAAAATCAAAGAAAAGTAATGGGAAAAAGGCTTTTCCTAGCCGTCAGTATTATAGCCTCTAATGTTGACTAAAATACTACTACTAACAACTCACCGCAGCACCAAGCCGCCTGAGGCCAACATAGCTACGCACGCTCCTCCTCCACCCCAATCTATTCAAAGTCTCCCTTTTTATACCAGCCCACGAAGTTCCCATTTCCTTTAAACTTTTCTTTATGACGTCCTCCCACCCCAGACGGGCACGACCTGCTTTCCTTTTAGCCCTAGACGGTTGGCCGAAAAGAACAATCTTCGGCAATCTGTCATCCATCATCCGCAAAACGTGCCCTAGCCACCTTAACCTTTCTTTAATTATAGCCCTAGAGAGGGGTATTGAACCACATTTTTCGTACAGCCTATTGTTTGAAATACGGTCAGTCAGCCGGGTACCCAGAACAATCCTTAAGCAATTTCTCTGGAAAACATCTAGCAAATCTTCATCCGCTTTTCGGAGCGCCCATGCTTCAGAGCCATATTTGACCACTGTCATTACTGTATCTTTCAGTGTTCTAATCTTTGTTTGCAGACTTATCTTCCTGTTCTTCTAGACTTTTTTCAAATTTGAAAAAGCACCCTAACCCTAGGCTATTCTATTTTTAATATTTTCACTGCTCCCACCGTCTGTACTAATAGTACTACCAAGGTAAGTGAAGCTGCCCACCTGATCAATCTTTTCATTACCCAAAGTCTTCTTTTCATCTTCACTTATTCCTAGCCTTAGTGACTTAATCTTCCTCACATTAATTTTCAAACCAATTCTAGCACCCTGAACTCCCAAAACCTCTAAAACTTCATTCATTTTGCTCACACTTTCATCTAGGATGCTTAAATCATCAGTATAATCCAAGTCCAGGACACTTTTACCTCCCCATTTGATTCCGTGGTCTCCCATTGCCTTTCCTGTGCTCCTTAAAACAAAGTCCAACAAAATAATCCATATAAAGGGGGATAGAACACAACCCTGCTTAACTCCTGATTTAATTTAAAACCAGCTGCTAACCTCATTTCCTACCTTAACTGCAGCAGTGTTATTCTCGTACATAGCACTAATCACCTTAATGTATTTGTCTGGTATACCATACAAGGATAAAACCTTTGCTAAAGCTCTTCTCTCAACAGAATCGAACCCTTGCTCATAATTTATAAGACTGAGGACTAAAGGTGTTTGACAACTAAGAGTGAAAATTTGGTCGACACATCCTCTACCTTTTCTAAAACCGCACTGTTCTTCTCTTAAAACTTTGTCTAAGGCATCTCTCAGTCTAAAAAGTATTTACTACGTACAGAGACCAGAATAATGCTTCGATAATTACCACACTCAGTTTTATCACCTTTTTTAAAAAGTGGGTTAATTAAGATTTTCTTAAAATCTTTTGGTACTTCCCCTTTTTCAAAAGTCCTATTCATAATTTTCAGTAACGTATTTCTATCCTTAGAGCCACCATATTCAAGAAACTCATTTACCACTCTATCAACATTAGGAGCATAATTCTTTTTTAATCTTTTTAGTAATGTCGCTAATTCTTCCTCACAAAACAAATTTTCCTTCACATCTAAGGTATGACAAACTTTTTTATTTTCCTCTGTGTCTTTTCCTGCAACTCTATGTTGGTTAAGGAAATCGTAAACTGTTCGATCCATCTCCCTTTGGATTCTTCCTTATCGCTAAGTGTGGCTTTATTGGTATCTTTAAATGGATCAAGTCTAGATTAACTACTTTCTCTCATTTTGTTAACATGCAAGTATATTATTTTACTATTATGCTGTCTAGCTGTATCTTCCAGATACTTGGTGATTTTATCCATGGCCTCCACTTCACACCTCCTTAGTTCATATTTTAATGCTTTCTCCACTTTCTTTAGATTCCTTTTCTTTTCATATACTTTTAACAAATTAACTTCAAAAAAAATTAAACAACTGTTTCATTTAACAGCAGTTGACAAATATAATTTAGCGTCTATTATGAGCTATATTTGGTAAAGGGTGCAATCTCCGAAATGAAATTAGATGATTTTTGCCAATGCTGCTTCAAAAACAATTTTAGCGGGTGTCCGGAATGGTCGCGGTTGTGTCCAGAATTATTTCGCGCTAGTGATGCGATTAGATACCCTACCCATCAATTAGTCCCCGTTTCAATGGAATTCGATTAATGCGATTGATAACCACAGATAACAATGCTCACATTTTCAAGGTTGTAAATAATTCTGTAATTGATGCTATTCTAGTAATTAAATGCACCTGAATTAGTTTTTGCTATTAAATTATTTCTAGTGTTCACCTTGTCAAGTTTAGATTCATCCTTAAATAAGAATGGATCGATTATTTATTTACAAGTGACATATGCCAGTATCTTCTAATGTTCTAAAAAATATTCAACCCCTCCCCCTTTTTTTTAAATGTTATACCCGTTTTTGGCTGACATTTCATGAATTTGTATTCTTAGGAAATGCATCCCTTCTAGGTAATGAGTAATCCCAAATTCTCTGCACTTTGGGTCTATTGATACACAAGGTTTATCAGTATACCAGTCGGCTATCAAGAGTTTCGGAAGTGTAATTTTTCCAAAAATGTGTTATCCCTTTCAGAACCGTGGCCAGGGGAAACGGGGGAGAGGTGTAGGGGTCTGAGAATTATGCCACTTGCCATAGTAACAGTAGACATTGTTACTATGTGAAGCTCATGTACCAGACCTAACAACAAAATTGACCACACTGCAAAGAAAGTTGTCAGTCTCAACGTCCCCCCCCCCCATTGTCTCCGCATCATGATTTGATTCGGTTATTTCAGTAATTGATTTTTTATGTTTAGATTTGCCTTGTGGTTTAATTTCATTTCTTGTTTTAATTACTTCAGTAATTGAACTATTTATTTCATTTACACCAATAATCTCATATATTTTTCATTGATGTAGGTTATAAATAAGTTATCATTATTATTGATAATAAATGACGATAATTTACTGACAAGGATGATAAAATACGTCGATAATGTAACTCTGGCATAATGGTACCCCATTGATGGCACTTACATCAACCTACTCTTTTCCATAAATGAGAGCTTATCCAACTCTTTTACTGATGCTGTTATATTCTTTCAGGTGAAAAAGACATACAGGAATTTGTAGAAAACTTTTGCACTGCTCTGGAAAAGTAATTTATTCTTAAGAAGAAGCTCCAGAGAACATTGTTGATATTTTTATTTATGTTTTAGTTTTTCGGAAAAAAAATCTCTTTAATTTTATACAGTTCTCTGAGACGTTTTTTTTTTAATTAATTTTATAAAAAAACCTGGTTACAGACTAATGGTGTTTTAAAACTTTGTTGTTTAAACTTTGACACTGGTGTAACTTAAGATTTTACATTACGTTGTTTAATATTTCAGAGGAAAAATGCCAAGTTGACTCTACTTCCCCATACAACTTTATGTTTCGTAAGTTTATGTTAAGCTATGGAAAAGCTGACATAGAGGCAACGAAATAGTATCGCTGAATGAGCAATTTGAAAGTTTTGAAAATAAATCAACCAACTTTTTTTTAGAAAGCCTTTCGCGCCGTCGTTTTTTCATCAGCGATCCTGCAGCAATAACCATAAAACTATCATAGCTTGAAACTCTGTGTCTATTCCATATCTTTAGTATTAATAGTTTGCTTGTGATGATTGTGATGACTTTAGACGTTTCATGGATTTGTACATATGGAAGTACTTGTTTGAGTTTGACAGGTTATACATAGCATAACGTAACTTAGTCACTAAGCATAAAAACTTACGATGGAAGTGTGAAAGCTGCTTCATACTTTTCATAACATTCAAAGCAAAAGGATGAACAAGTTCATCAAATGACGTTTTAATGCTTTTTGGTAAAATATGTCACAAGAATTCTAATTGACGCACAAATTTTAGCTTGTTCACTTAGAGCAATGGTGGCTACAACTTTAGGCGACTGAGCGACCTTTGAGCTCATTAACCTTAGTGTGAGCTAGTCATTAAAGTAGAAAAATAGAACACGTTTTTCTTGAAATCAGACAGTATTCTATTACCTTTAAATATACATTTCTAATTTATTTGAAAAATTACCAAATATTTGAATCAGAAAAACATGTTTCAATGTGATGGGTGGCATTTTTTTCGGTCATCAACATTTTTTTTTATTAGATTCATACGTTGTAACGTCCATTCGAATGCAGTTGTCCAAACGTTCGTCAGTCAATCAGTTCTTGTACTTTTTTTAATGAATTTTTTACCGAAAAACGAAATCTCGCAACAGATATGCTGAACTGAACATTGACTTCATTTGTAAACCAACCCGAACCAAAATGGAATAATTTTGCTTACGAACAAAATGCGAAATAGTTTTATTTCTTCAAGTGAGTGATTTTACCGAAAATTTACCCTGGGTTATATTTTTCTTTACAGCTACAGATTTTTTGTGAATGAGGCCACGTCTGAAATGGTTTCGCCAATATCTTCGTCTTTGACTGGAAGTTCCAAGTTAAGTATGTTTAGCTTTTCAGTTTTGACTACAAAAAACGCAAAATCTCGCAGACAAACCGGATCTTCTAACTCTTGCAATGAATCACCTCGTTTTTTCAAAACTTCACCAAAGCAAAAAGTAACCCTGAAAAGTTGCAAAGCCCTCCCTCTGCTAAGCCGACGAACTTCTGTATATAGCCGTGGATACCATATTGGCATTGTAACTCTTCATTCAGAGTCTTCTAGAAAAGTCTCTGAAGTGTACAAGCTCTGGCTTTGTTTACGACTTTAACGACTGTTTTCATCTAATTGCGCATGCTCAAAAACTTGCCACTTACTGACTGCTAATGAACTATGGAATAGCAAGACAGAAATTTTGGGACAGAAGAAACATAAAGTCGCCTGTGTCTTTTTGGGTTCTTGGCATTTATCCCCCCCCCCGTGGAAAATAAGGCTTTCCAAATTTGAGAATATTATTCGAGCTGTGTTTTTTTTCATTTTCCGTTAGGGGAAAGGAATTTTGGTACTTGTATATTATACGCCACTCACTCAAGTTTACGATATGTAAAACTCGAGAACAAACCGGTTTATTCGTTAATTTCTTCGTTACTTTAGAAACAAATTTGGGTATTATATTTTTACATTAGTTGGGGGGGGGGTTAAGTATAGCGGGTCTACATTTGAAATGTGTTTGGTATAATTATTATGTATATTATGAAGTAAGAATTGTTTTCTGACTTCAAACTGTCCAAATAGTTTACCCCACCCCCCCCCTTATGTGCAAATATATAGCCCAATTTATAATTTTCCCATCTATTCTGTCACTTGTCTTGTCTCACGCTAAGCTGAAAGAAAATAACGAAGAAACCGGTTTGTTCACGAGTTTTACACAGCGTAAACTTGAGTGAGTGGCGTATAATACACAAGTACAAAAATTCCTTCCCCCTAAGTAAAAAAAACTCAAATAAAATTCTCAAATTTTGAGATTTATTTTCCACGGGAGGGGGTTAAACGGTGGCCTCCGTCTTTTCGACACGAGCCAATAAATCCTCTCTCACCGTTTATCATATCGGGAGCTTCATATATTGCCAAACCCACCAACCTTGGTACATGAATATTTTCGAGTCAATGAACTTTTTAAAAGCAGAATATATGTCATGTCCCGTAGTTTGTCCTTGAAGTGGTACAACTTTTACCTGCTTTTCTTTTGCTTGGAAGTCATTAAAAACCTTTCATATAAAAAAGACCATCTGTGCGATATCAACCATTTCGGTTGATCCGTCAAATTACAGGGAAAAATAATTGCAACGATTTGAAACAGTTTTAAGTTGTGAAACTAAATCAAATCTCATTGATTCAACTGCTCTCATGGTATTTTCAGACATTAGTGTTGGGTGATAATTTGATTAATCGATATATCGATGTATTACTTTCGATATTCGATATACCGATTTCAATATCTCTGATATTTTTTTTTTGCTCAGATTTACTCCTAGTTTTGCCAAAATTCAATTACAAAGATTGTAATTAAAAGTATTTTGCGCAATTTTTTTCCAAATATTAAATAAAATACAAGAAAAAAAAATATTTGGCAATTTGAAATTAGTAGCATGTCATGTTTTTCCCTGAGAATTAGTTCTGCCTTTCAGTGATTAAAGTAAAAAAAAAATGTTTTTTTCAAGTGAAAGTAAGGAGCAACATTAAAACTTAAAAGAACAGAAACTATTCCGTATATGATGGGGGTTGTTCCCTACTCAATACCTCGCTCTTACCGCCAAGTTTTTATATCTTAAAAAAGTTATTGCTCTAATTAAACGGCTTTTGTATTTCAGGACTTGTTCTTAAAGGATTGGGACAAAAGTCAAAATTTAGCGTAAAGAGCGAGGTATTGAAGAGGGGGCATCCCAAATACACTGGAAAACTTGTCTCTTGTCTCCATGGAAAATCCCACCCTCTACAAAAATTCTTCTTTGGAAATTTCCTCCCGCATTAGATCCCCCTTCCCCCAGACAATTCCATCCCTGCTGAAAATTTCCCTCAGGAAAATTTCTCGCCGACAATTCCGCCAGGAAAATTCTTTTTTGCCTACTTTCATTTGAAAGAGGATTTGTTTTTCTTCTAACTTCTAATTATTTTTCAAATCATTCCGAAAATCCTCCCTCCGTGGAAAAATTTTCCTGGAAACTTCCCGCTCCCAATGTCCCAATTGCAAGTTTTTCCCGCGGAATATTCCCCCATGGAGAAATTCTCCCACGGAAAATCCCCAAAACAATTTCAACCCCTTTGAAAGTTTTCCCCGGACGATTTCCTCGAAATACCTCAACATGTAAAATTGAATTAGGAAAGAGAAATTAAGTAAAATAAAAAGAATTTTGTGAAGAAATTCTGGTAAACTCTCCCCTGTAAAGTTTTCATTTGAAAGTTCATCCCCGGAAACTCCTTCATACGGGAAATTCCCTATCCCTGAAAAATGTGTTTTTCCCAACAAAAAATATTATATGTAAACACTAGGAAATTTCATAACTTACAACCCTTTCCCCAGGGACACTGGGGGGTCCTTTCATCCCCAGAGGCACAATTTTTTGACCTTTCAGCTATGATGATCAAAACAGCTTCCTCAAAATTTTGATCGAATGACCTTGGGAGAAAAATGTGCATGGAAGGGGGGGGGGGGGTCTAGGTGCCGTCCAGCATTTTTGGTCACAAAATCGGGACCAGAATTTCAATTTTCGTTCGAACAAGCCATCTCCCGATCTTCTAGGACTATTGGTTCGATAACGATCTCCCTGGGCAAAAAAACAAAAACAAAAAAAAACACCCATCCGTGATCTTTCTTCTGGTCAAGAATACAAAATTCCTAATTTTTGCAGATGGAAGCTAGAAACCTTTATAGTAGGGCTCTCTAATATGCTGAATCTGACGGCGCAGTGTTCATTAAGATTCTTTGACTTTTTAGGGGTGTTTCTGCGCTTTCTCGAAAATCTTGCAAATTTTCTGAAGTTCGTAGCTTTTGATTGGAAGCACTAAACTTGATGAAATTTATATATTTGGAATCAGCATAAATAGCCAATTCCTTGGATGTGTCTCTTGTTATCAAAATTCCGTGTTTTAGAGTTTCAGTTGCTATTGGGCCGAGTCGCTCCATACTTATAGTTTTTATTACCACAACCTGTTTAATTAACTGATTAGGATTGGATCCACTCTCAGAAGGGACACTGGGGGCGGGCATGGACATTAATTTTATGACAACTTATTATACATATTTCTGAGACCTATATTACGACACTACCACGTCTTGAGTGGAACGGTTTTGCTCGGAACCAAAAACTCCCTACTGGAAATCTGAAGAGCCGAGACAGATGCGGCTGCTGGAAAAGCCTGCCTTGCGTTGACTAGTGAACCTTCGCCATGTAATCCCCACAAACTGGTTTAATTCTGTAGTGGCTGAATCACAAGGACTTTCACGGCACTTGCATTTGTTGATACAGATTCTAGCACGGCCAAATCCATGTGGGAAATATACAGTTTCTTGAAACGCAATCGCGACGAGTATGTTCTGAACAAGGCCTCTAAGCCTAGAAGTCATTTTATCTAGCCAAGCCTTCCGGAGATCCTCAGCAACATTTGAGAGTCCATCCTCACTAAACGTAGGTCGAGTTTGAGAACAGGCTATTTCAATGGATACAGCCATGTATGCTGTGTATCAGCATTCATGAGTCAATGGATTGAAGAGATTATTCCTCTTCTTCTCGGCTACTTGCGAAACAATTTTCTATGTTGGATCTTTTCTCCTGGACGTTCTCAACCAAACTCAACCTCAACACCATTGAAATTTCAGGTCACCCATATGGAAGAGGATGCATGAGAGTTTCTGTCCCTTTGGCTTTTAAACTTCCTTCAAAAAAAAAAATAATAATAGATAAAAATGCATTAGAAGTATATCACATTAAAATACATTGACAATTACGGAAGACACCACATATTTCAAGATTTCAGTGACGGGCTCCAAAGGCTCCTTGATAATGCAGACATGTCTCGGGGAAACTAATGTATGGACCTGCACTCCCTGACAATAAAACTTCTCGCCCAGACCTTTATCCTTTAGAGCTTGTAAGTACGAAGACAACACTGTCTTTCTGTCAGTGATGAAGAAGGTATGTAGAAATGAGGGCTATATAAAGAAAGCCATTAAAATCAATCCTAAACTAATTTTCAGCTATATATTCAAATAACGTCATCAGCATATAATAAAGACATTAAATAAAAACACAAAAAAGCTTATAATTGAAAATTCGTTTTTAAATAGGACGAAAGATGAATTTAAACAAAATCTTGAGAAAACTGACAGCAATTTTAAAATAATTTTTAATGAGATTAGGTTAAGCCTAAAAGCGGACATTTACCCTCCGCCATTGGATTCCAGTGGAGCAATAAACCGAGATAGTAAGTTCACCTAAAAAAGAAAAGAAAAAAAAGCAGTAAATGTGTAAATAAAAATAATTAAATCAAATTTAAAAGTTTAAGTTTCTATACAAAAAAGGGGACAAATATCGCTTCACCAATCAATTCAATCGTGATACAAAAAAAAATAAATAACAAAATGTTGCGGTATAAAAGAAAAATAAAATGCTGAGAAAGCGTCATGAAATTGGAAGACTGATATCTTTCGGTAGCATTGTTTTTTTTTTCGAGGTTTTAAACAAAATTTTATATTTGATTTCTAATAATTTCAGCCATGAAAAATGATTAAAATTTTTAACATTAACAGTTTTAAGATTGGTGCTTCGAACCTTGAGATTTTTGTTTAAGTTTAACGTAAAATAACACATTCGCATACTTACCTACATATAAAAGAAGGACGGGATACCCTTTAAAAAAATATTTCCCCCAAGAATCCCCCTTGAACAGTGTTTAAATTACGCACATAAAATTACTTTTTGATATTTCAGACCCTGTCCCCAGGGACACGGTCTGAATTTTTTTTTTTTAAGGGTGGGCTTTTTCAGGAATGATTACCATTCTTGATGGATTATTGGAAAAAAATAAACGTAAATAGTTGAGGGGTTAGTAGCCCCTTCACAATTAAGTGAGCCATAATCCTAACTTGCTGATAATGAGCCGTAAAATAAAGGGTTGATCATGCCAATAGGAACGGAAACTCAACAAAACAAGATTTTGATTCAAATATATAATCGTAAATCAAAGACACCTTTTATGCTGATTCCGAATCATTATTTTTTCTTAATTTACCCACAAAAATTTTATTGATACAAGGAAATTTCCCAATTTCAGGAAATTAGGTGATCCCAAAGCTTTAAAAAAAGGGGTATAACTCTTGATGATAGCTATACCATGGAGAACCACAGGCTCCGACCCAGAAACAGAGTTTTCACGCTGTTGGATACAAAAACACAAACATGTCATATTTTTACTGAGAAGATTCGTACCTTTTTTCCCAGGCATTTTTGTGCTGAACCAGTAATCGCAGATTCAAGGATCACAGGAATGGGTCTATTTGAATGATCTTAGCGTCTTTTTTAAGTGAAGAGATCACAAAACAGCCCAGTGCTGATTTTAAAATTTTATCCCCCCCCCCACTGGCATAAGCTGTTACATACATCCCCAAAACAGTCCTTTTGAAAGGATCCGATATCTTATTCTAGTTAGCGTAAAACTAACGGTTATGGAGCGTTGCTAGTGACGTATCCGGTATTCTAGTGGAGGTTTTAACAGATGGTCCCTTAGAGGGTCTCGGGGTGGATCTATTGCCTCAAAATGTGTATTTAGGCCCATATTCTTAAATTTTCTATGAGGGTGCTACAAGCAAATACCAAGGGAGGGGATTTGCTGACTGACTTCCATTTCCAAGAAGATGTTTGGACTAAGCCATATAGAGACGGCTCATCTGTTATTGCTGGAAAGTTATTTTCCATGGGGAGCTTAAGGTTTTAAATATCAAAGCGTTGTGATAAAATGTTAAGATTAAGTGTAAAAAGCGGTGGTTTGATGGCTGATCCGTCTTATTTAGTAAAATTTTACTTTATTTGAAAAGCATATAACCCTCGGTGAGTTCTTTTTCGCACCCTAAAATGCTTTGAGTAAAGCTTCGCAACTGTTAGTTTAAGCAGCTGGGGTTTAGGGGCGATGTGCCCTCATATGCAATGTAATTTCTGCTCTTTCGAGTTTTATTGTCGCTCTTTACTTACATTGAGAGAAAAAAAATATACTTCTTGCTTAGCTGTTATTCTATTTTAGGAGGGGACCAGCTTAGAAAAGCAGCGGGGAGGGGGGGCGGGAGGTGTCCCAAGTTGCGCGTATATTCTTCATATCTCTAATACACGGTGTGAACATAGCCTAAGCCAGGGATGGTCAACCCAAATTATCTTGCGGGCCACTTTGGAATTGCATCATAACTCCGCAGGCCGCATATATAATTATACATACCGATATTAGATTTAGACCCATTATAGATATTTTTGGGAGTGACAAATTGAAAAATAATGAATTTTCGGTACTTATGCTTTATATCAAACACACGAAAGAAGTCAAGTTTGGTCAATGCTAATGAAATAAAATAGGATAAAAATATAATAGTTTAGAAACAAATTTGGGCTATATAATTGCACATTAGAGGGAGGGGGGGGGGGGGTAAAGCAGAGCGAATATTAAATAGGTAACGTAACCTAGGTACCTTCACCCCCCCCCCTAAACCCCAAAAAACAACAGTTTAAATATTGTAAACGCGATAAGAAATTACGTTTTGCAATCCATTCTCTCTTGCAAATAGCCGTTTGACGGGTAACGTGTCTGCATTCCTTGTACAGTCTATAGCGTTGTTATATATAAAGCATAAGTACCGAATTTTTATTAATTATGTTTACTATTATTTTTACATATAAACATAGATAATATAATAATAATAATAATGCTAAGTGCACATTGTAGAAAATATATAATGCTAAAAATAAAAAACAATAGCGAAAAAAAAAATTATATCATAGAAAAATATTTATTTCACTAGGGCGATATTTGTTTTTCCCCTTTTTCACTTAACTTTTGCAAATCGATCTCAATTTGGGTATTTGCACATCATAATTGGTGTTGAAGGTTGGTATCCGTTATGTTTTTTGCGTGTTTTGTATTTGGTCAATTTCATTTTCGCCTCCACAGCAATCCCAACTTCCTCTCGGATCCATGCTGTTACAGAAAGGTTTCGAAGAAGTTTCGTCCCCTTTATCTTGGACATTTCGCAGGTGTGAGTTGAACCAAAAGCGCTAACAACTTTTTGTGCCAAATTTCTTAAATTGGATAATTTTTCTGTTGTGACGTAAATGTTAAAAAGAAAATTTTTCTCTATTCTGAATTCAGTATGCGTTTTAATTCATTATTGCACTGAATGTCAATCAGATCCATTTGGGGATATTCTGGGACAAACTCAATTTCACCATGAAAAGGAGATGAATATATTTCAAAAATTTTGATGTATTTTTTCCAACTCAATTATTGAATCAGCTTTCAAAAAGCATTTGCAAGTTTTCTTATTTCTTTTGCATATTTGACATAATTGTTAAATTTTGATTTCTTAAATTTTTTCAATAATGGAAAGTGGTGAGCATTATTAATTTTCCATAGTGATTCAAATAACAGCAATTTTTTCTCAAATGCTTTGATGTGATTAAATATGTCGACTATGAGGTTATCGTTTCATTACAATGATATATTTAGTTCATGGAGTTTGTTGACAATACCCACTAAAAAGCATAAATCCAATCACTACTCATAATTTCTTAATTCTGACACAGACCTTTGTTTGTCATTCATAAACAAATCAATCTCTTCTCGTAACTGATCAAATCGCAGTAAACACTTGCACAAGTTAACCATCTGATTCGGCTGAATGCGGCCCACGGGTTGGCCACCCCTGGCCTAAGCAAATATCTAATTTGGCTTCTGTAGTCCAGCTCGATATGCTGAGAAACTACGTTCAGTTTTTGCATTTCGCAGGGAGAGGTTCAAAGCACCTCAAATCATCCCTAACTGTGCCAAAGATTGTACAAATTCCTTCCAGCTCTATAATTCAAAGAACTGGATTATGAACTGACTTGTTTGCGTGCCTTATTTAGTAGATCAATCAGACTCGATATAAATCTTCCACTTTATAATAACTTGCAAGTCCTATTCCGAAAGGACATTAAAGGTTTTAAGTCAATGAGCAATACACAGAAACTCATAAAAAATAAATGGTGCCCTGAAAATGTTAGAAAGCACACTATATTTGACAATGCCGTATTTGAAGACCGAAGTTCCAGAACGATTTTTTTTATTTTTCTGTCTACAGGTTTACTCGAAAAGTCATATGAGAATACAAACCAAGCTAGGACTGCTATTTGAGTATTATTTTTTTTTTTTTACTGATAAAACTGCTCGGATCTAACCGCTCTATCTAGAAAAATAGATTTTAAGTTAATCAGAAAATTAATGGCCCTAGTTTCAACGGATTACCATCAAAGTCCTTAATCAAGGCCCGTTCCAATTGGTAGAAGCCATATTAGCGGAACTTACCATTTAACGTTTGGGATTAATGATCTTATGTCAATTATTGACATTAAAAGATTATATTTGTCTTTTCTTTGTATTCATGTCTGAGAACTAAGGGTCGACTGTTAACTGGAAAAAACCTTGCCTGTTTCAGAAGCCCATACCAGGGCTGGACGAGGAAAATGATGATCTGTAGGAATATTTTCTGGAAGGCTTCCTATAAAATTGCATCATGTATAGAGTAGTATTCCAGCCAGAGCTTTTTGTGTACTCTAAAGGGGGTGTAAAAACAACAAAACTAAATTTTATTAATATCTAGCTAAAAAATTATATTTTTAAAACGAATTAGAATAGAAAAAAAAAAGGA
Organism: Artemia sp. Qi Xiang Cuo; assembly: GCF_049724085.1. Taxonomy (NCBI): domain Eukaryota; kingdom Metazoa; phylum Arthropoda; class Branchiopoda; order Anostraca; family Artemiidae; genus Artemia; species Artemia sp. Qi Xiang Cuo. The sequence goes on from NC_142795.1 coordinate 16,972,408, forward strand.
AAATTAATAATCAGGCCTTTCAGTCCGGATAACATTCAGTTATGACATTCCGATTGTTTAACACACCACTATTTCACGTTTATACTAAGGAGATCGTGCAACTTCAGCAGTTCTATCACACACCTTCAACCCATATTATGTCTGTTTCCTTCGCCTCTCCTGTGATCATCTTTCCAATCATCCCATGCTCTATCTTTCATCAAAGCTTCTTCATCGTCCACTTCCACTTTACTTTCTTTTTCAGCTTCGTCTCTCTCCTGCTCTGAAAGGGCTACTTCACCAGACATACCTGCCAAATCCTGAAGAGCGGAGGGAGATTGTTTAGTCAAGTCACCGTACCTAGGAATAAAAAGTGATTAAGAAAAGACGAGCAAGGACTCAAGGATCCTACTTATGAAATATTGGGGGAAAAGGACTAAAAAAACACAAAAGAGAGGAAAAATCAAGTAAATTTTGGGATATCATGAGATTATTGGGACCAGCTTATATTACAATTTTGCTTTACATCTGTTATTGCAGGTTTTTCAAGAAGGTAAAGAATCTTCTGTGGAACATGATCCCCTTATCCTGCTCTAACTATGCCCATCATTATAGTGACATAATATACATATCTAAATAAGAATGCATAAACATGTTCCAGGCAACGCAAATAAGGGCTCAAGGGTCCCTCTTTGGACTATCCAGGAATACCAAAAAAAGAGGCAAATCTCTGATTTTAATCAAGTGTAACGCAGCCTGAAACTTCTATTAAAAAAGGACAGAAATCCTTATTTACCATTTTTTGAAAACCAAACATTATTTGCGAAAGTAAGTAATTTATAATTGATAATTTATTACAGAGTTTAACTCTACTTTTACCCTGCAATGTTGACAATATCTAATTTGCCACCTCCCACAAAATTTCAGATTTTATTACGACTAAAATTAATCATTATGCTTTGCCAAAAGAGCTTATTTTTATGCAATTTTTCAAATTTTTGGGAGCTGGGGGAGGGCTTAGGAATGAGCAATTGTTTCATAAATAAAGTCGTATAAAAATATAGGTAAGTTTCACGTAACGAAAAATATCTGTCTTGAAGATAGTAATAATGCTCTCAAAAATCATTCTCTCTCTCTCTCTCTTACCCCCCCCCCCCTCTTTCTCTCGCTCTCTCTCTCTCTCGTAGTATAATCTTCTAATTTTGGTAGCAGTATACCATTAGTATTATTTCAGTGATGCCGAACAGAGTACGTCTAAAAGCTAGCTAGGAGAAAAAAAAAGTCAATGACAACTTTGCTTTTGCTTAAAATATCTACGAGTCATAGTCTAAGCTATTGTATCATCATAAAATTATAAGAAACATAAAATAAATTTTAATATTTATCTTAAAATTTAAGACTAATCTTATAAATTTGCCTCCCCGAATACATTTCAGGGAGCCTCGATCACTGTAACTCCTGGGTTCGTCTCTGAATAGCACTTCTATTGGTAAGTGTCTTTGGTTAAAGCAAATAGAATAGTCAAAATGCTTTGTGTGAAGCTATTTCGATATACCAACTGACGATTCCTCATTTGTTTATGATACATACCATAGATATATATATATATATATATATATATATATATATATATATATATATATATATATATATATATATATATATATATATATATATATACATATAAATTATATATATATATATATATATATACCTCCTTTTTTGGGTATCAATTAAGAATCTCATTGTCCTAATCAGAATACAACCATTGCAAAATATGGATTTTAAGTTGGCTATAAGTCATATAGTTTTTAGTCCTATCTAACGACTGGCATATATTTAAAAGTATGTTTGTATGTTATCTTTTGGTCATCCCCATAATACTATGCTTAAGATCCTTGGTAGCTTATGACCGTTATATCTCTGGTAGCATTTGGTAGAGATAGCTCTTCGAAAGCAACGGGTTTGAACCGGATTCAACGGAGACTTAAACGGGTTTCAAATGCGAAGATTTAAACAGCCTGAGGCTATTTACTATGAACACAGAAGGTACGACGTAAAACGAAATTAAAGTTTAAATCTTTAAGTTCCTTAAAGATTGATTACAATATTGCAAGTAAGTCAACTCGAAAATTTTCCAATCAAAAACTAATCTCATGAAGACGAATTTTAAACAATTAATATCATTAGAAATTTCTATCAACTAAATATTATTCATTTAGTCGGTTAGGAGCCATACATAAAACAGTGTGTGACAGTATATACACTATTTAATATAATATAAGGTTCATTTCCGAAAAATGGCTACCTCAAGCCCAGATGGGTTATATTTGCATAAGAAATACAACTTAAAAACACATAGTAAAAAAATATGTGAAAAAATTCAAAGGTCTCCTACCATCCTTCTTCCAGTCTAGACTTCATTAGCTCTTCGACACTAAGCACAGGATAACTTGGATATCCCAGACCATATACAGATTTTTGAAATTTATCTCTAGTAATTATCATAACTGGGGGCAAGTTAGATTTCTTCGGTTTTGGCCGAGTAACCTGAAATGAAGTTTTTCGTCAATTTCTTTTTTTAAGCAGAAAAAAGGCCTTATTTGGGTTGAGCAGAACCCTGTGGATTAACCGTGCCGACTTTTTTTTTCTATCACCTTATCACTATAGCAAGGCTTTATAGTGATGTTTTAGAAGTTCCTCGAAGCCTTTCAAATAATCAAATTCAATTAATCTGAGAACCCCAAAGCAAAATAAACACTTGTATTTTCTTTCAGCGGCCGTGTTTATTTTTTTTCCCAAGGGGCGATCGTGCAAAGCCAGTGATTGCAGAATATTTGGGGAGAGCTTGTCCTACCGCAAACTGAAAGTTCTAGAGCTCCTTCTAAGAACCACAAGCATTAGCTCCAGAGCACCAAGAGACTATTTCTGCCATTTTGTGGCGGACAACAGTAATTTTGTGTCAAACGGGTTCAGTTCAGAATGATAACGAGTGGAAATTTGCACAAATCAGCAAAGGCAAATGGACTCACAACTATTGTAAATAAGTTCGTGCAGCCTCCATTTCCCTAAATCCCATTTTTGACATCACAGTTCCCTCTCTGCCCAAAAAACAATTGAAGGGTAACTTTTTTCAGGGATGATTATCATTTTTGAAGACACATTACTTGACAATCCAATACGAGAAAAGCATAGAAGGCAGTGTTTAGGGGAGGTGGCCCCCCTCACGACTAAAAGAACTCTGGATGGGGTAAACAATAATAAATAATGGCCACTTTGTCAATAGAAACAAAATTCTAAGCAACGATTTTTTTCACAATACAAGCATAAAATAATTGCTTTTTATGCTGGTTTTAACTATACAAACATATTATTTTTAGATTTACCCATTAAAGCCCTGAGATAGCCAATTGGTTTAGGACTATCAAATGGGAGTTTAAACATGGGAATTTAAGGTCTAAATGGGAATTTGGACCACCAGGTCCAAAGGCCAACCGTTATTATAGACATTAATGAAGTAAAAAAAAACGATTAGAAGGTATTGCATATTATTAGGGCAGAGGTTGGTGGATTTTTTGTTTGTCTGCGTGTGGTTGGGATCCGTCTAAAGCTTTAGGCCCTTATTTACAAACTTTTCCATCAAAAATGCTTCGGATGAATATGAAGGGGAAGTTTCAGCCGCAACCTCTCCTTAGTTAGGAAGAATATTACACGACCGAGCGCGAAATATGGATTTTGAAGCATCAACAGCATCCTCTTATAGCTGAAACGCTAGTGTTATCAAAACAGCCACAAAAGCTCCCAGCAGGAGCAGCTTTGCTAAGATCGCGGACACTGTATTGAGCAAATAGTAAAAGAAAAGAAGAAACGAAGAAAGAATAGAAAGAGGAGGAAGAAGCGTCAGAAAAGCATATTTAAAGCATGTAAGCCCCCACCTTTTTTTGATCAACTAGGTGCCTTTGCCCTTTATCCTAGTAATATGGCTTGGGACCCAAATTCTTTTTTTTTTTTACCAAAGAACTAAAATACTTGATTCTTATACTGCGTAACACTAATTTTTGGGCGAGTTTTTTCAAAGTTTGGAAATTATCTTTCAAAGTTTGCTTAGTTACGAAATTTGGGTATTTGGGATATTTGTTTAACTTAACTTTTATCAGCTTTAGAGTGTTTTTGTAGGCTAGCTTTTGAAAGCTAAGCTAACCCATAAAATGCAATTATTACATTCTGTGTTCAACACTGTTTTGCTATAAAAAAAAAAAAAAAAAAAAAAACTCTAATACGACTTTGCATGCTGAATCCGAAAAATAACAATAATTCTTGCACTACTCGCAGTTTTACGTCTGAAAGTAAGATATTATGAAGTCTTAGTTTTTGCTAGGTAAACAAAAATTCAACAGCAGATTTCAAAAATTCATTAGAAAAAAAAATCCCAGATGGTAGGGAAACCCTGATTATATTTTCAAATTTAGCATAAAAACGGTGTTAAGAGATTTTGCTGAAAAAAATATCCAAAAAGCGCAAAAATTTAAGTTATGTTAAATATAAAATTCGGACTCAGTGTAAAAACTTTCATTTAGAGTACCAAAGAACTTTTTTGCACGAAAGACCGTTTTTTTCCAGTGTAACTATTTAACGCACCTCCGGCACATTTCCAGATTTCATCTTTTTCATATATTCAACAACAGGTTTCTCCATAGCAATGGCACGTAATTCTTCCAAGGCAATCTGAATGAATTGAGAAATTAATAGTAGGTGATATTCTCTGACAATCTCTTCGTCAGTGCTTGGATTCTTGATTGCCTGTTCTAGCTCCTGCAATTTTGCTTCCCTCTCTTTCTTTTCTTTCAGCTTTTGAATTTTGGCATCTCTTTGTTTAGCCATTTCTACAAAACTCATAGGACCTGGGTGGGCTGGCTCAATTTCTGAAGTGGCTGTAAGAAAAAAACAACTTACAATTCAACATCAACTACTGAAAACTCATCGCGGAACCAGGCTGCTTGAGGCCAACATAGCTGCTCATGCTCCTTCTCTACCCCAGTCTATTCAAAGCTTTACTCTTTACTTCCTCCTATGATATTTCTTGACCTTTCGAATTTCTTGACCTTTCTGGCCTCTTCCCATCCTATTCGAAACCGTTTTTTTTTTTAGTTTAGCCCCAATGCTATTATGAATAAGCAAAATTTTGGCAGCCTAACATCCTCCAAAAACACTTCTTTTCTTTGACTGTAGCCCTAAATTTTATTTAATAATAACCGTTGAAAGTTTAATCTTTCGAGACAAAATCTTTCTTCCATTATAGCCCTAGAGAGAGGGATCCAGCCATATTTGCCAAACAGTTTAAACAACAGACAATTCTTCTCAAAAATATCTTGAGAACTCTAGGAACATCTGAAAAAAAAAAATCCTATTCTTAGTTCCAAAAGTGATCTTCCTATTACTGACAAGTTTTAGGGAAAAAAGCAAGTCAGCCTCGGCCTTTCTCCTTTTGTTTATATTTTCACTGCATCACCCATCCGTAGTTAAGAGGGAAATTTATTTAATATATCAAACAAAATAACAGCTTCAGTTCAAACGCTACCCCACGAAGTAACAAAAACTCACCTAAGGGGTTGGCAAAAGTTTATTTGTTTTATTTGTTTTCATTTGTTTCGCAAACACTTTTATCTAACAAATCAATCGTCAAATACAAATCTGGTAGCTATACCTACCCACTTTCTCAATTTCAGAAGAGTAGCAGCGATTTTTTTTAAATATAGTGGGAGGTATTTTTTAAATTTTGGTCACTAGAATCTGAATAGTCAATTTAGTGAAATTTCTACATGGATTTCATAGAGAACTCTGCTTTCTATAGTTTCATCTTGAAGCACTCTTTCTGGCTCCATTTGGTTGACAATATTTTGTCTGTTTGGGAACATGCACATGATTCTCTAGACGATTTCTTGGTACATTTAAACACTTTCGATTCAAATATTCAATCTACATTTCAGCTGGAACTTTCAGGGAAGCTTCCTCTCTTAGATGTTTTAATTCTAGAAAAAAACTCCTAATCTTGATTTTTCTATCTATAAGAAACCTACCCACAATAATCATTCCCTGCATTTCTCGTCAAACCACCCGCCTTCTGTGAAAAGAGGGGTGGCAGTCTCTTTAGTCGACTGAGTTCTAAAATCTGTTCACACTATCATTTAGGCTCTGAACTTAACTATGTAGAAGTTGTTTTATTCTGTAATGGTCACCCCATAAAACTTATTGAGAATATTATAGACAGAAGAATGAAAAAGGTAAAACGAGAAAATAATGAACCCATCCCTCTTTCTTTAGTGGTTTTGGAAATTTAAAACAAAACCTTTACCACTTTGCCATCCCGAGACTCAGCGACACACTTAAAAACATAACCTCTCTGTTTCTTTAAAAAATGAAACAAAAATGAAACGTTTATTTTAATTCCCAAAAGGACAAAACTGAGCCTATACTGGGTAGTGGGTAGTGGTGTTTACAAAGTCCCGGGTTCTTGTGCATGAACGACAGCATAAATGAATGCACGCACATAAGACTTCAACAGACAAATCTCTGAGATGTGAAAATAAAATGATGATTTTGATTCTGCCTTGGCCCTCCATATTTTTGAAAATCATGATCATTTAATTATTTTCGATGAGGCAACTTTGGTATTCACAGCAAATGGCTTGGCAAAATCTTTTAGGGAGGCAATTGAAATTAAAAAAAATACATACATAGATATCTTGCTTTAAATAGAAATACTTGAGATACTCCTATAAACATAATTTACAATAACTTAGCACAAAAAGATTCAAATAACATTTTTCCTCAGTTTAAATTAAGATTATCTGGCCACACTTTTAATAAAAATCGGGTAATTGGGCAAGCTAAGTAAATCGCAAGGTGGAATTCTTGCCCAATCTAATTGGTGAATGGTCTCATTTATTCTGGCTTAGTTTTTTGTTATTTTGATTTAGTTTTTCTTCTGCTCTGTTTGAGTTTACTTCAAAAGGTTAGTCTTTTTCCTTTCTTGAGCACTGAAGATATCTTGGCAGAGGTCCTTGCCAAAATCTCCGCTTTTGTCCTTTTCGCTTCTTTTCTATTTACTGGCTGACATTAACCTCGTTTTCTCGGTTATTTAACTACATTATTTTTTCTTGTTTATCATACAAACATGAATCCCATTCAAGAGCCCCCCCCCCCCGTATATAATTTGATAAGGAACTTACAACAAAAAGATCATTAAACTAAAACTTACATGTAGGGATTTCAACATCAGTGATTTCATAATTCTTACATCTTTGAAGGAAATCTTTATAGTACGTTTCACAGATTACTAGCTGTTCCAGACGATCTTCCTGCATCTGTTTTTGTACAAGGTCCCCTAAGTAAAATAAATAATAATACAATCAAGTGCTAGCTCCATATAGTATGCCACAATGGCCTCAATCCGCGAAAATTTAAAGGGGATGAAATTTTCAAAATCTGGGGAGGGAAAATTTACCAATTTCTGCAAGGCATTTTTCAATGAAAATACTTCCCAAGTTTAGAAGCCTTTCGTACTACCCCCTCTCCCCACAGAAATATAAATCTGTTTAACAAATTTATATTATTATTTCTTTATCAAAATATTATCACTTATCATTTTTTTTAATCAACGTCAATTTTTGGAAATAATTTGTTTCCAAATATTTTCAATCCAAAAACGTGCACTGTTGCCAGATACCATCTCAAAAGGATTGAAAATCATGTTTGTCTGTGCTTAAACAATGTAAGAATCTAACAAAATGATACATTTGGAAAAAAAATTAAACTCGCAGGTTCTCAATTTCCCACCATAGCTCATTATATCAAGTCTTAACATACAAAGAACATCTTAACATCCAAATAAAAATGTTTTCACCCCTGGATCCATCTTAGGTTTATTCCTACCTGAAAACCGCAATTTTCGAAGATTTTTCTTTTGGTTGTTTCAAATCGTAGCTACACAATTTTACCGTCAAATAATGTCATCATTGTTTTCTTTGCCATTACCAAGACTGTCATAGGACAACGTGTCATCAGTTTTTTTCCACCATAGGACAAACTGTCATAATTTTTCTTTTCATCGGATAAACTGTTTTTGATTTTTCTTGCCATTTGATGAACTATCATTGTTTTTTCTTGTCATCGGATAAACTGTCATTATGTTTTCTTATCATCGGACAAATTGTCATCGTTTTTGTTTGCCACCGGACAAATTATCATGGAGTTTTATTATTATCGAAAAAATCGACATATTTTATATTTATCAAAGGACCGAGTGTCATTGTTTTATCTGTGATCGGACAAAATGTCATTGTTTTTCTGCCATTGAACAGAAGGTCAATAGTGAGTATTTAGCATGCGTCTAAACCCCTCCCCCTTTTCAGGTGACAGGCTAGCTTATAAGGTGTTTTCATAAACATTCTACTCTTAACTTTTTACCTACCTTTCACCTAGTTTTTATGCAGCATTTTTACTTTAGCCTCCAATCGCAAGAAGAAAAATCCAAAGCTGAGGCTAATACTGTTCTTGAGGACTTTTTTTTGCTGGGCTTTAGACTGACTTTACTCGGCTATAAGACGTTTGAGCTGCAGATTCATAGGCCAAAGTCCAATGGCTCAGAGACTGAAAGTCGAAGAATAGGGTGAAATCTCGGCGTCAGCCTGTACCCTTGAATAATGGTGATCAAGTCAGTAGCTTTGTTGATGTGACCTGATATTTAAAATTTTTGCTTTTCAAACGGCCGATTCCTTCAAAGCTGACGAACAGCTAGAACTTTTCTCTAGAAGAAAAACGGCTGATTGTTTTGAAAAGACGGCCTTTTCTCCCTCCAAATAGTCAATTTTCGACAAACAATCGGTCCGTCTAAACACGGCATAAGACCTGAAGAATGTTCAAATTTAGTATTAAGAAGTATTTTTTATTTCTTTGCATATTTTTTCTTTCTTCAATTGGTTGTGATTAAGACGGCTTCCGAACAAAAGGGGGATCGGATTCAATTTTAAATTACCCTAATATGACCTCGTGATTGTTTGGTCTAACGTATCGCCAAAATATTTGAATTTCTCCCTCTGAACTAATATCATAAACAAATATTCTTAGAAGAAGGTACTCTCGAGACGATATTCCATAACGCACATATTATATGTTAGATCAGCGTCATTTGCGTTGTCGCGAGTGTTGAAGACGAGAAAAGCCGGAAAGTTCATATAGCACGACTACAACGCAACACGGAGAATTAGCACTACCTATGCAAACTTGATGCAATTCTTTATTGATTGCTAGATAGCATGTGTGATTTTTCGCTTTGTACCCCTTAAAGGATAATTTCTAATTAGTATATTTTTCCATGAAATTCATATTTTGTCAAATAACCAGTAAGAAATGGCTTTTTTCTCTCTTGGAGCCTTTGGCAAGACTTTGGCTTGGAACCCCCAACAAAAACGCCTTGTAAGCAAGTCAAGTCAGTTTAAAGACTAACAGTCAAAGTCCTCAAGACTTTCTTTTAACGCATTACCACGTTAAAAGGGAGGAGGGAACAAATTCGTTTGCATTTTTCTAAATACGCAATTTCTAACCCCCTACTGAGGAGATCTGCCCTGATTTTCACGACCCCATTAGACCCTGACACCTCCGCCTAGCCTCCTTGGCAATCCCGACGTATTCTTCAATCCATGCAGTTACTGAGAGGTTCCGGAAAACTTTTATCCCTTTATTCTGGAGCGCCTTAATAATTCCTGATCCTTGTCCAAATTAACCCCTCCGTCCCTTATTCTATTTGATGTTGTATGATTGCAATAATCATGCCCACTATTTTTTTCTTTTGTCACTTTTATTTTGCCCATTTGTGAGATTTATTTATGCTATATTTCCTTTTTAACCTAGTCTTCGGTACAATCCTTTCTTTAATTGTAAATATTTCATTTTGACATTTTGTCAGTTAATTTTACATGATTTTAAGTGTTTTTTATTTATTTTTCAGTATTTGACTTAGAATACGGATTCGACATTTTTTTTTAACATGCGATATCGTTTTATCCCCCACCCTTTCCGTTTTTGCCATTAATTGCATAAAGTTCATTTTAGTTCTTAGACTTAAAATTTTTTCTCTCTCTTTTTTTCCCATTGAATTTGTATTAACCATTTTTATGCTTGTTTGGTGTTTCTTTTAAATTTGTCTTGCTGTATTATTTGTTTCTTTGTTTCGCTTCCTCTTTTTGGACATACGAAGCGAATTCGGCTCTATTAAAGGTTGTTATAGCCTTTTGAAAATAGTTAGACACATGCTAAAACCCAACTAATGACCATCTGTCCAATGGCAGAAAAACAAGGGCAGTTTGTCCAATAACAGGAAAAATGATGACACTTTATCTGATGATAAATAAAAAAATCAATGGCCATTTTTCCAATGACATATGAAAACGATGACAAAAAAAAATTATGACAGTTTGCCCAATGGCAGTAAAAAGAAAACCGATGACACGTAATTTCATAGAACCGTTTCACAATTATGAAGATTTATGATAGTGCCACATTTCCCTCAGTTCTGTCACGTTAAACTTTGAAAATATTTAAGCAACACTAATTATTTAAAAATTGGTAGCGCTTTTTATCTATAAGAATTCCAGCAGTAACCATCTGTTGATTCTCAAAGACAACTACTCTTCCAAAGAAAATCTACACCTTCGTATGCTGTTTGCTGCCATGTGTTTAAAGTTTTTTTTTATTTTTATTTTTTTTAGTAAATTTTACACACACATGTTATATATATATATATATATATATATATATATATATATATATATATATATATATATATATATATATATATATATATATATATATATATATATATATATATATATATATATATATATATATATATATATATATATATATATATATATATATATATATATACTATCTCTTTAAACGAGCAACAAATACGAGCAGCCAAGGTAAAGGGTATTGAAAAAATGTTTAAAGTAATGATAATCGAAAATGGAGAACAAATATATGCAGTCAGAATATTTCCGACAGCAACAATTATAACGAGTCAAAAACAAAGTGAAGATCAAAGAAACATACGGTTCGAAGATAAGTGGCAGCAAGAACTAAAACTATTCAAAAACAAAAGTAAAAAACAAAGAAATATGCGGCTAAAAGATGTGCCACAGCGAGAACAAGGAAATATACGGTTAAAAAATAAGCAACAGGGAGAATTAAAAGCAGTGTCGAGAAAGCGACTATCGGAACGTGTCAAAAATGGTTTGAAAAACAAAGAATTGTGCTGTTAGAAGACAAGCGACAGCAAAATCAGAATGAGTCAAAAATGAAAATGACGAAGAAAATAATATTACGTTAGAAGAACATTGCCATAGCAATCTTCGACTGCAACAAAATGTGGTGCAAAACCCAGTACAAACCTACCAAGATGCCATAAACAACGCAACTGTTGATTACAAGTCAATGTGACCCATCGAAATTCTATGCGTTCCCTGAGGAGCTCTCTATTTTTCTGAGGAAAGAGCATCAAACAAAACTGAATCGCTTGGAGGTTGCTACTTACAGCGAGAATCAATATACACAAGCCTACAACATGCCGAGTGCCAGGGCCCGGTTTCTAGATCGGCTACGCAGTCTTTTTTCTCAACTGGTATATTGACATTTCTGGCCACTAAAACGATTTAAGAAGGTCACAACTTTAAGGAAGAATTTGTATTTTTCCCATGGTGGTTGTATCGAGCCTATGGTGACACCATGACATACAAAAGAGGCTCACATTGTCTGCGGTTACAAGATAAGTGACACTGAGAATCAATATATAGCCTCTCGCGTAGAGGCTTATATTCTTAGTTCTTCAAGGAGTTGATAATAAGCAGTGGCGTTGTTCATATTAATGTAGGGTAGTGAGCCAAGGTACTTTAGAGACTTGGAAGGAGAGACAGTGGTAGGACGTATTTAGAGTAGGCAGTCTGGATGCTGACGATGACCAAAAAAAAACAAAAAAAAATCAGTTTATCAAGAAACTACCGATATTCCAGTATTAAGTAAACTATTATAAGATGTGTCAACAGTGGTCGGTAGCAACTGTAAATTATCAAAGAGGATTTTTCTACGTAAGAGAGACAAATCGTATCGATAGGCGGCTCAAGTAGGATAGGTGCATTTCACTTGTGGAAGAATAAGATAAAATTAAAGGAACAAGCCCTTTTCAACCCTTTTTCGCATAGAAATCCAGTTAATATAAAGGCTTTCCGCTTGTACAGGAATAACCACCTTTTAACGCCTTTGTCATAGTGGTGCAGATAAATGGGGTTTTTCCCATACTTCAGGAAAGTATCTCATGTGCCTCATATATATGTGCATATATATGTATCTCATATATATATATATATAAATATGTATATATATATATATATATATGTATACATATATATATATATATATATATATATATATATATATATATATATATATATATATATATATATATATATATATATATATATATATATATATATACGTGTATATATATATATATATATATATATATATATATATATATATATATATATATATATATATATATATATATATATATATATATATATATATATATATATATATATATATATATATATATATATATATATATATATATATATATATATATATATATAGTTACTGCACTGAGTGTGTGCTCCTAATATTATGAGTTTTTATTTCACAATAAATTCACCACAACAAGAATTAGCTTCAATATATTCTCCCCGTTAACACCCATAGCCAGGAAAGAATTTGAGAAAAGAAACAGCAATAAAAAACATAAAAAAAATCCAGTCGCCCATCTCACAAATAACAAACTAGGAAGAGGAGTAGCGCATTCTTTTATACATCTGTAAGAGTATAAAGTGCATGAGTTATCAAACACCTTTGGTACTCAGTTTTACAGAATATTAATTAAAAAAAATTTTCCACAAAATAACTTTTTCAAAGAAAAGTAAAGAACTCCATTAAACAAAAAATGAGCAAAAATAAAATCAAATAATCTACCAAGCGTGAAACTACCACAAATCAGCATCGATAAATAAATATAACAAAACGAACAGAAATTAAAATAAATAACCGAGTCAAACTCAAAACGAGCAGAAATTAACATAAGTTGGGCACAAAACCCCTATGCCTTCCCAAGGCCAGAACAAAATTTGCACTTTACTGAAAAAATTATAAATGTTTTTACTTTTATTAAATTTAATAAATCAAATAATATTAACATTTTGATTACTAAATACCAGTGTATGTATATTAAACTGACAAAGCACATTCATTTGTATTTTTTCAGTAAAGTGCAAATTTTGTTCTGGCCATGGAAAGGCATAGGGGTTTTGCGCCCAACTTATGTTAATTTCTGCTCGTTTTGAGTTTGACTCGGTTATTTATTGTAATTTCTGTCATTTTGGGTTTCATTTATTTATCGATGCTGATTTGCCCCTAGATGCTGATTGCCCCCAGGGCATAACTTACAACCCCTTGCCCTGAGGGTTGTGCGGGAGTGTCATCCTTAAAAACATATTTTCTATCTGGAAATCAACTAGCCTACGCTGAACAAATAGGTATCTGAAAATTTTGATTGGATGTGTGTGGGGGAATGAGGGGCGTGGGGGGGGCTATTTGTCCTCCAATCACTTTCGACTATTAAAAAGGGCACTGGCCCTTTGAATTTCCAATCGAATGAACCCATTTCGAAGTTTCTACGACAACTCCTTCGATACGAAGTGCCCGGAGATGGAGAAAAAAAAAACACATTGTGCCCACATCGTTCTTTACTTAGGCAGCGCTAATGCGCTGCCTATGATTAGCAAGGGTTCGATTAAGCTGATAGAAGAGGCTTAGCGAAGGTCTTATCCTTGTATGATATACCTGACAAATGCATAAGAGTGACTAGTGCTAGGCCAATTTTCTAAGGCCAAACGAAAAGCAGGTCGTCCCTGGTTGGGCTGGGAGGATGTCTTAAGGATATTTAAGGGAAATGGAAATTTCCTGGGACGGTGTAAATTTGGAGGGTTTGATTAAGTTGGGATGAAAGAGAAGCGTGGGTAGCTGTGTTGACCTTAAGCGGCTTGGTGCTGCAGTGAGTTGTTAGTAGTAGTACTAAAAGTGTTTGCAAATTTAACTAATTAATTTTACTTATTTATTACCATGTTCAACGTGTTAACACTGACAAAATGTGATACACCTCTAAAATCATCATAATTTTCAAAAAGACAAATTTTAGGAAATCGCGGTTTTCAGGCATAAATAGACCTAAGACTAGTCCAGGAAGCAAAACATATTTTTATTTTAATATTCTTAGTTCTTCAATTTGTTGGTAATAAGCAATGGTGTTGTTAATATTAATGTAGGATGATGAGCCAAGGTACTTTAGAGACTTGTAAGCAGACACAGGGATAGGACGAATTTAGAGTAGGGAGTCTGGATGCTGACGATGACCAGAAAAAAAAATTATCAAGAAACTACCGATATTCCAGCATTAAGTAAACTAGTATAAGACGTATCAACAGTGGTCTGTAGCAACTGTAAATTATCAAAGAGGATTTTTCTACGTAAGAGAGACAAATCGTATCGATAAGCGGCTCAAGGAGGATTGGTGCATTTCGCTTGTGGAAGAATAGATTGCATTAATGAAAATTAAATGAACAAGCCCTTTTTAACCCTTTTCCGTATAGAAATCCAGTTAATATAAAGGCTTTCCGCTTGTACATCTTTTAACGCCTATGTCATAGAGTGGCGCAGATGAATTAGTTTTCCCCCAACTACAGGAAAATATTTCACGTGCCTCCTCTTTCTTGCTGTCATTACAAAGAACAAATGATCGTAGAAAGGTATAAGAAGGGTGAATTGATCGTAGCTCCTTATGTATAACTGAGAAAAAAAGGAAATAAATAATGGCATGCATACTAGCTATACTGCAAAGTAGCAATTTTCAGCCTTTTTTTCAAAATGGGGGGCTTACAACCTCCAGTTGAGGGTTTTAAGCCGTGACGTATCGTTTGGCTTTCTTAGAATATGTATTTCCTGATATTTTGACCCCATTTGGACGAAAGTGGACGTTCTATGGCACAAATTGGTAGGAAGCGTCACTTTGCTGTGGCACAATCTCTTTTATTACTTGAATTTCCCCACTTCTATAAAAATCCACTGACCATCCTTAACAACAGCTGATGCAAAATAATGCATTTAATTAATAATAATAAATACTATTATATCAGAATACCTAATTTGTCGTTTTTGTAAAAAATAACCCTGTACATTTTGAGCAAGGCCTTATATCTTCAACCGAATGCAAAGAAAAGATAATCAAAACTAAAACTGTGGCGGAGAAAAATATTACTTTATTTATTTGCATAACAAAAACACCCTTGAGCCTGATAGAAACCGATATTAGAAAATAATTCAAACAAAAGAAAAAAAAATTATAATACTAGTTTATTTAAATAATTCCTTGCAACCCGCGGGGTTGAACCGGAGAACTTATTATCGTAAGTTCCGGAGTCACATCCACTACGCAGTGACAAGGTGATTAAATATATGATTCTTCTTAGAGGCTGTAAGGACACCTTTGATAGAGCCCTCATAATGGAAAGTTTGTTGTTTGTTGTATTTTTTTCAGGGGGGGGGGAGGAGGATGAAGGGGCTAAAAAGTAATGACTTGTTTTCAATTAAGAATTTAACAAATTTATTTCCCTTTTTACATTGTTATGCTATTCTTCTCAACTTGTCTTTCGTTCTTCAAAATACGCGCTATTTTGTCTTATCATTTCCCTTCTGCCGTAAATTCGCTTTTTTCCTCTTTCTTTGGTATTAAAAAATTGTCATTTATTCTAATATTTATTACAGCTTACTGAGCGTTGCAAACTTATTTATATCATTCTACTTTTAGAAACAGCTTAAATTTTGGAAATTATTTTAATAAGAATTTACGTCAGTAAAATATCTTTAATAACAATATCAACGTCAATATCTTTTACATAGCAATATACTGATCCCCCTGCATATGGAAAAGAACCAACAAAAGAAATATTTCAACTCATTTTAATACCCTATGGTTCTATCGCATCCACCGCAATTCACCCGATTTCTTATCTTCTTACTTTAACCAAAGTCAAATCCCAAATCAAAAGGTATCAAGAGAGAATTCTTGATCATATTTTAAAAAGTGTTACACAATAAGGGAAAGCAAAGACCACACCCTTTTCCTAAGTTTTTACTCGTGGAGATAAAAAAAGGAATTCCTAGGAATCAGAACTTTTTGGCAAAACAAATGTAATACATCTTTCTAAGGAAAATGCTTGAGCTTCCTGGAAATAATTTATGCATCGCATATATATTTCAGTAGCTAATCATCTACTCAAGCTTTTATCGAGTTTTAGTATTTATTATGCACTCCAGTTTAATATTACATCTTATTACCTGAAACTGTTTGCCGTCGAAACTAAGTGCATTTTTACTGTTTTTATGTGATCATATTATTTCGTGAATAAATTATTTACAAATGGCGCTGCCCTCAAGGGCAAAATTTTCACCCAGAACCTGAATAACTTCGTTAATTTTGATTTTCCTCAAGTGTAAGAAATACATCCATGCTGCGTCACATAGCATCTTATCAGAGGCAACGCTATAGCGTTGCCTATAGTAAATGCCATACAGCTCCAATGTTTTATTATTATTGATTATTTTATTTTCCAGAGTCACTTCATATGGAAGATGTCGTCATATAAACTCATTCGATTGGAAATTGAGAGTTCTAGTGCCCTTTCTAAGGGTCAAAAGTGATTGGAAGGCAACTAACACCCCTTCCACGCCCACCATTTCCCCAAACACATCCAATCAAAATTTTGATATAGCCATTTTGTTCTACGATGATTTTTTGTTGATTTCCAAATAGGCACTATGTTTTTGAGGAGGACACTCCCTCCACAGCCATCAGGCCAAGGGTTGTAAGTTATTCCCTGGGGGCATATATGGTTTTATTGAAAACTTTGTAGTAGAAACTTCAAAAAGGACTCATTCGATTGGAAATTCAAAGGGCTAGTGCCCTTTTTAACAGTCGGAAGTAATTGGAGGGCAACTAATGATCTTCCGTAATTTTTTAAGACATAAATCACTGTACAAGTTTACACTCGATGAAGTTTAGACTGTTGCTTGATTGCTAGCAATTTTTTTCTTTTCAATAGAATTTCACCATAAGCATCTCTCACACAAAAAAAGAAGTATATTCAGAGCTCAAATTTTCAAACTGTTACCAAACGCTTACATATTTTTCTCAAAAGGTTACAGGGAGGGGGAGGGTGGTTCTCACAAACTTTTAAGAAGAAAAAGTGCATCAACTTTTGTTTTGCATTACTGTTAGTTTTTACTGTTATACCAAGACAACTCATACAAACAATTAAAATTACTAGTAATTGTCAATAATAAAATATTGACAATAGCAAAATAACATACTTTAGTATTACAGAGGTTGAACCAAGACTTTGAGATAGGTGGTGGTTAAGAATTTTGACGACTTTTTTTTGGCTTGACAGATTTGTATAAATGTATACACAAACAGCACACAAATAAATTCGACCCAAGCGACCCACCACTGAAACTAGGGAGGGGCAAAAGATTGCAAATCAGGTATCGGACCAATTAGTAAGTTTGTTTTTACTTAAACATTTAAACTAAAAAAATTGAAAATTTTTTTATGGGAGAAAAAATCCGACAAAAATCTCTTTTTATTGCAAAAACAAAACGACCGCTTCCACCATATATATAAAAAGATTTTAAGCTATCACTAATGAGACAAAGGGAAAGAAAAGAAAAACTTACCTAGCAGCACAGGCAAGAGCAGAAATTTTAGATTGCTTGTTGCAACTTCACTAATAGTTTCATTTGAACTAAATAGGGCAAGACTATTTACAAGTTTAGTTGAATTTTCAAGGGATATTATTGCAGTTTTTACATTATCCTGAAAAAGAAAAAACATTGTATAAACAGTTACAGAAACAAATTTTCACCAGTTACAGAAACAAATTCAAAATTTCCCAAAATTTTGATTTTTGATGATTCTGGTAAGCCAGTCTTTTATACATTATTGTTGTTGACAATAGCTTGTTCTATCAACAACTTCTATCCTTACCAATTTAATTAATGAACAATCAAAAAAGTCAATGGAGCAATGTCAGATTTAAGAATTTCTAGTCTGGTTTTGCACTAGACTGGCATATATTATAGTCAACAGTGTAACCCCTATACAATTTTAAAATGAAGTGAAGGCACAACTTGTCTGAAAAATGTGAAACTCGTCAAAGCCCACAAAACAAAAATATGATAACAAAAATAATCTTAAGCAGGAAGTAAAAATCAACTTCACAAATTCTCTATGACCAGGCCGTATCCAGAGGGGCGGTTAGGGGGATTTGAACCCCCCCCCGAAATGTTTAACTCGTTAAAACGTAACACAAATGGATATAAATAAATTTTGTATGCGTTTCTTGAGTTTTTTTGTAACCCCCCCCCCAATTTTTTTTTTAGTAAAACCCCCTCCGAACAAAAATCCTGGGCACGACCTTGCTCTATGACGACCATAGTTTTTTGTCAGCTGGCTAAAAAAAATGCCATTTTTTTCTATACCACTATCTTACTTGTCTAAGTGTTATTCTTCAGTGCAGTATTCTCAAAAAGTCTAAATCCAGCCAATTCTCTAGTCCAGTGATTCCCAAAGTTAGGGCTAGCCCTCCTGATTGGTGCTGTAGTAATTCAGGGGGGGGGGTGCCCACAATTACATTTAATTTTATTTCATTGAAAACCTGTCTGCAAAACAAATAAAAAAAAACAAGCATTTGCACTTGCAACACAACAACAACATGAATAATTTGCAGCCTAATTAAAGATAAAAACAAAAATGACAAATCTAACATAAATCAAATACGAATTCTAAACCATAGGTGACCTGCAATTTAATTTTTTTGTTTTTCACACCGTCTTGAGGGCAATCATTAGCTATAAGGGGATAGCTAATGCATAAAATAAAGAATACGATATTTCGAAAAATTGATTTATGTTTTCCACTTATAATACTTAATTTTTCCTTGACTTATGTATGGACATTATGTATGACAAAATCAAAGCTGCATTAATTCAAAAACGTTCAGGAATTAAATAAAAAAAACAAGTTTTTTTTGTCTGAAAGTAAGGAGCGACATTAAAAGTTAAAACGAACAGAAATTATTCCGTATATGAAAGGGGCTGTCCCCTCCTCAACGCCTCGCTCTTTACGCTAAAGTTTTTTATTGTTTTAAAAAATAAAATTGTGAGATAGAGTCAAACTTTAGCGTAAAGAGCGAGGCGTTGAGGAGGAGACAGCCCCTTTCATATATGGAAGAATTTCTGTTCGTTTTAACTTTTAATGTCGCTCCTTACTTTCAGTTAAAAAAAGTTGTTTTTTTTATTTAATTCCTGAACGTCTTTTAATTAATGCAGCTTTGATTTTGGCTCACCATATATGAATAATTAGAATGAAATTTGCATATTAATTTTACTTGTTTTGGCTAAATGGCTTTCTCGAAATTTTGTTCTAACGTAACTTACGAATTAACTTACGTAACTAAATTCTATATTTGTACGTTTTTATTACGTATATTAGGAAGTTTACCCCTAGTCAATTCCTCGCTCTTTACGCTAAAGTTCCATTTTTTTTCGAATCACAAACCCCTGAATCACAAAGACCGGTTAATTAGAATAGATAGCTCTTTTGAAAGTACTAAAAAAAAAACTTTAGCGTAAAGGGCGAGGTATTGACTAGGGGGCAAACCCCCTCATATACGTAATAATTTCTGTTTGTTTTAAGTTTTAATTTTGCTCCTTACTTTCAGTTGAAAAAACTTGTTTTTTTTTATTTAATTCCTGATCGGTTTTTAAATAATGCTGGGAAATCTGGCGCCCCTTTCATAAAAATGTCCCTTCCGCCACGGACACATCCTCCATGAAAAGATCCTACCCCGTAGCCCCCTCCACCGATCCCCCCCCCCCAACAGAAAAAATCCCTCCTGGAAACGTCTGTATATTTCACAATAAACAATACTATATGTAAACAATGGGCAAAATTCATAACTTGCAGCCCCTCCCCTGGGAACTGTGGGGGATTAAGTCATCCTCAAAGTCATAGTTATTAGATTTTCGACTATGCTGAACAAAATGCCTATCTCAAAATTTTGATTGGCTGACTTTGGGGAAAAATTAGCGTGGGAGGGGGCCAAGTTACCCTCCAATTTTTTGGTCATTTAAAAAGTGCACTGGAACTTTTAATTTCCGTTCAGATGAGCCCTCTTACGATGTTCTAGAACTACTGGATCGATACGATCACCCCTGAGGAAATAAAAAAAACAAAAAACAAAAAAAAACAAACAAACAAATAAACACGCATCTGTGATCTTTCTTCTGGCAAAAAAAAATACAAAATTCCACATTTTTGCAGATAGGAGCTTGAAACTTCTATAGTAGGGTTCCCTGATACGCTGAATCTGATGGTGTGATTTTCATTGAAGTTTTATGGCTTTTAAGGGTTGTTTCCTCCTTTTTTGAAAATAAGGCAAATATTCTCAGGCGTGCAACTTTTGATGGGTGAAAGTAAACTTAATGAAACTTACATAGGTGAAATCAGCATGAAAATCTGATTCTATTGATGTATCTATTGGTATCAAAGTTTCGATTTTTAGAGTTTTGGTTACTATTGAACCGGGTCGCTCCTTACTTACAGTTCGTTACCACGAACTGTTTGATAACGCCCTCTATTTGGAGATATTTTACCATACGACACACGAATATTTTTTAATGCATTAGTAACCAACTCGGAGCAAGTTTCAGAAATAAACGGGCAAGACGGGCGATATACCAAGCCACTTAATATTATCCAAACAAGGTAATGAAATCGAACCAAGTTTTAGTGGAGATACAGAAGTTCTACAATTTAAGCACATAAACTCACACTTTACCATATTAACAGATAGGCCAATATCACTAACTAGAGAAGACAGCTTACGGAAATTCTGAGCCAACCCTCGACGAGAAAAACTAACTAAAAGGATATCGTCGGCATATTTAGTATAACTTAAACCGATATCACTAAAAAACACAGTAGGAGATAGATGTTTTAAACAAGTAGTGAGGACACATTTTTATATATAAGAAGATAAAACACCTCCCTGTCTAACGCCTTTCCTAACAGCTTACCGAATCAGAAATATGTGACATCCACTTAATAAAGAATTATCATACCAACATCGCAATATAGAAATAACTGAATAATTAACTCCGGAACAGGCAAGGGAATCAAGGCCTGGGCGTGAACAGCATTGTCAAAGGCCCCGGAAATGTCTACTGTACAGCTATATAATGAAAGCTTTTGAGCACAAGCTTCCTTTAACACCCGGCTGAGCACATGACGTGCCTGGGGACAGCCATCCGCTTTTCTAAACTCTAATTGGAAAGACAAAAAATCGCACTTAGAAATTATTTCAGGAAAAAGAATGTATTCAAAAATCTTACTCATAAAGCAAGGTACAGTAATCGGTCTGTAATTCGAGCATGAATCTGGATCTTCACCTCGTTTAAGTATAGGCGTGACACTACCAAAAAGAAAACTATCAGGGAACAGAGACTGAGCTATATAATTGTAAAATAATAACTGCGGGTGTTTCAACAATAATGGGAAATAATAAACAAAACTTCTAAAACATAGGCCATCACAATCAAAAGAATCTGATCTTTATACTTTCTTCAATGCCCGATATAAATCATACTTATCGCAAGAACTCTATGGTGACAAAGAGACTCTGGCAGGACCGAACTAAGTAGATTGGAAAAATGTTTCTGAACATACTGGTTGAATACGGAAAATATGTCAATATAATGGTACACAAAATTCAAAAGGTTTAATTTCTACTGAGCTGGAGGAGTACACTTACTGCTATTGATAACACTATTCTATGTCTTTTTACTATTTGGAGCTTCTCATACGTTAACTCTTGCGTTCTGTATACAGAATTTGTATTCTTTCTTCGTTTTTTGCTTGACTGTAAACGCAGCACCGGAAGAAGGTCGATCGCAAGCGTTCCACAGTCACAACCAAAACTTCGCACAATTCTTTACTCTTTTCACTTCCGGATGTACATTCCACAGGGGCTTGCGAGACCCAGAACGCACGTGCTCACCTGCAGCTTTTGGGCCGACTTTAAACATCCCACAATCTGATAAGAATACGAATTTAGGTCTTCCTTAGAATCAGGGCAATTAATCGAAGTCTGGAGCAAGTGAAACGGGACTTTAATAGTTGAGAATAGAGTGCATAAAATAGTAATATACATCTCAACGTTTATCCGATTCCAATTGGGCTTTTGATACCATTTTGAATGGGAACCCTTAAAGTAGGCTTGAACATCAGGAGGGTCAATTAGGCACGAAATAGGGAGATGTTCATCACTGATTTTATCTTCATCAACAGACACCTCGGATTTAATTAGACCAAACTTAGACGCAATAATATGGTCGAGGTCGGATTTAACAGAGCCTCGATTATGAATGTAAGTATAAGCCAGGTTCTTAGCAGTGACATGATAGACACTTGGCAGAGACTCTAGAAGGAGTTCAGAGCGATCAGATGAGGTCAATATGTCAGTATTCATATCCCCGGCTAGGATCCAATCAACATTTTTATCTGCAAATTTTGTGAAAAAAGATTTCAGTCTTTGGTAAGCTTTAGCAAAAGCAGTAAATGACTGAGTATTTCGAAGATTGCATGGGAGATACACATTTACAAAAGCCATGTTGTTACACTGGATTGCTAGAATATTAGCATCAAAATAAATTTGCATAGGCTGATATCTCGATCGAATGAAGATGGCGGTACCACCGGAAGGGAGACCGCGGGTCTTTTTTGCTTCTCGAATACATATATCATGGGTAGCAGACCGTCTTAAACTGGTCGTATTAACTTTAGAAAGTAGATGCTCCTATAAGAATACAACATCAAAATTTAGCAGCTCGTCAATTAGTAGATCTTTATCTTTAGTACCATTAATGTTCAGAGAAACAAAACTTAAGGCTGAAGGAGAAGTCATCATAATGTCTTGGCAAGCACATTTGTCAATACCGAGCATTTTAAACTAAAACAAACATGTTTTCTTCCGCAATTGACGCACTTAGGAGCAGCTGAGCAAGGGTTCTCTGCGGTGTTTTCGTGAGCCCCAGCACAGCGGGAGCATTTTGGTAAATCAGGAGAACGTGGGTATCTAGCAATAGGGCGATCTACCCCTTGGCACTGGAAACAGCGACACGGTAATTCTTGATAGTCTTCAACACGAAAAAGCTCATATCCAAGTCGGAGACCATGGTTAATTGCATTTTTCAGTGCTAGCTGATCCAAAAATTCCAAACGAAAACAATTTGAGTGTCCTATTTTTAAAGCAAGAGTTAATCCCAGTATACTTTCCATTTTAGATGATTCTGTCACAATTTCAGGGATACCCCGAACAATACCTAGTACTTTTTTGTCAAAGACCTTGGTTTGAGCATTAGGTAGGCTCTTAAAGGCTGAGGCGGAAAGGGATACGGGTGACTGCCTATCTCGAGTAACTACGATCCATTTTTTATTCTGAATGTCAGGTTTTAGACTTAGAATCCCTTCAAGAGCTTCAAGCGTGTCCAATTTATTTTTTCGCAAGCCAGAATCACTGAAATCGGTAGGACCGTTTATCACAATTGCTGCATACGTAGGTTTGTCTTTAACTAAAGGGGGAGCGGCGGAGGGGAAAGGCGGCTGGGTTTGAAGCTTTTCTGACCAAGCGCGAAATTCATTAAAACAGGCGTTTATCTTACTACTAAGCATGGAATATGCCGAAGCAGAAATTATCGGGATTTCACTCGCGTTCCTTATCACAAAATCCAGTACATCTGTATCTTCAGAGTCGCATCTTTCAAACGCTGCAATAATATCGGCAATACCATTTGGTTGGACATTGATATCAACTCGCCTGGACGGAACTTCCCTCGGAAACACTTTCTGGAAGAAGAGCTTTCTCGCATCCAATACATCAGTAGCCGAAAAAAAAAATCCAAAGCATGTTCTTTAATCGAATCATGGGAAATCCCTTGTTCGAGACTCTTCTGTATGAAATTCAACACTGGATCATAAAAAAGTTTCAGGAACTCATGTTCAAAGGTTAGAAAATATCAAAATAGGTGATATAGAATTTACTTATTCAGATAGGAAGTATGAGATGTATAAACAGAGAGTAGGGCTCACTATGATTAAAGAAGCTTCTTAGGTTGAAAAGGTGTTAATAATAGATTTTTAGTTGCGTATTTTGTGACTAAAAAATGCATAATACTGGTCATAGTGGTATAAGCCCCAGCAGGATCAACTGATAGAAACCACAGTAGCTCAGATGAATTTTACACATAGTTACATTTTCAAATGGACAAGACCCAGGGCAAAAACATAGTAAGGAGACTGCAATGTTCAAGTAAGCACAAATAGGGATAGATGATATCATGACTTAGGCAAATTTAATGTTGGGGGGGGGGGGGAAAAAAGCAATGGTGATGGACAGCTATGGTTTTGAAGGTACAATAATATAGTTACAGCCAATACAGCATTTGGTCATAAAATGGCCTATAAGTCCACAAGGTTCTCACATGACAGTATTGTAGATCAAAAACTGGTAGAACGATTGCAGGGCATGAAGTATATAGGAATGTCTTTACTGATGTTTAAAGTAAAAATTAGAATCTAGTAGTATCTAAAGTTAATTTTAAGATGAAACTTAGGAGGGGTAACTATCTTCCAGCTAGATGTGATGTTGACAGACTAATGGATAATAAAGTGAGAGAATCTTTTCCTTGAAGAAATGAAAAAAGGAAAGTTTGGAATTTGACAATTAATAATAAAGATAATATTTTTTTTTTTTTTGCAGTTTATTTGAAGTTCGGGAATTTTGAGTTAGTGAGACAAGCGCCTGCCTTAATAGCAATTCTACATGACATTTGAATGTATTCATCTACAAGTGATTATTTTATTAATTATTTACCCTTGTTATTTTAGTCTTTGTAACCAGTATTTGTTCTCTTCATTTCTATAATTATTTATATTGCTGTCAAGGGTAGTGAGCCAAGTGCCTGTCTGATCCTCACCTCTATCCGATACATGAAATTTGTTTGATAAATTCATAAAGCTTGAAAACAGTGTACTTACCAGCTTTGTCAACAAGGGTTTAGATGAACGATTATTGCCAAATAATTACACCAAATTGACACAGAAGTGCAGAATAATGACACCAAAGTGATATTGTGTGAGCCTCCCAAAAAATGTCTGATAAGCATACAGCATGTGAAAAGAATTTAGACAAGGATTATAGTGCTAGGAAATATAATTATGTAGCCTCTAGATCTGCACTGAATGTCTGTATGTGCCTGGCAGAATACACTCTACTGATTTAAATGACATGGCAAGTTGGCTGTGAGTGAAAATGCCCAGTTTGCAGAAATAACCCTCATGTGACAAACATGGCATCTTTAGAAGATATCCAGAAAATTATGGATAAAAAATCTTGAACCGTTTTGGAAGTTTGGTTACATAGAGGGCGAAAGCAAAGCGTATTTTCTCTGCAACAACAACAACCATTTCGGTCAACTCTAAATAAATATAGTAAACAAATTGACATTAAAGTTAAAGGTGCAGTGAAGGAAGCATTTGCGAAATTGGAAAATTAGTTAACAATCAATATAATTAGAATCAGAATCAGAATCATGTATTAACATAAAAGCTTTCGTAGTCAGGGTTTAAATCCCGACTAAATCGCGCTATTATTTACAAAGTGAACAAAGACACAAAAAATTAATACACATGTCACTTATTGTAGACAAAAACATAAAAATGCACAAACGAATTTCTGAAGCGATTAGTGCGACACTTGGGCTGGGCTAGCTTTGTTGCTTTTGATCTTTTAGTTACTTTTTTTGTCAGCATTGGGGGTAATATATTTCTGTGTTTATCACTTGTCAGAAGAAACTGGCCAAATTTACAGATAAGTTGAAAACGGCGATCGTGGAGTGACGGCAAATTTAGTTGAGACAGTTCTGATTCGTAATCGGTGTACTGATCAGCCAGTATGGCCTTCACCGCTCTTTTCTGGACTGATTCGAGTACTTCGCTCATATAGGCAGTGTTCTGAACCTGTGGACCCCATACAGGGCACGCATACTCTAATATCGGGCGAATATATGTCAGGTAGGCTGTTTTCAATTGCGGCACTGAAAAACCAAATCTTCGCATCAGTAAAAGGGTACGCATGGCACAGTTCGCCTTTTTCACTACCCCTTGGACGTGGAGGCTAAACGAACAGTCAACGCTGAACGTAACACCGAGAATAACTGCCGACGATACGCTTTGGTATGGAGGAGGAGGGCACTGAAAATCCCTTTTGAGAGGGTTAAATCGAAGAATTTTGGTTTTCGTTTCGTTGATTTGGAGGCTGTTTTCAGAACACTGGTCTCTAAAGTTGTCGATAAATGATTCACTGAACTGGGGAACGGTTTGAGACTTCTCAATTAGGTATTTTAAGAGGGTGGAAAGGTCATCTACGAATTTGAACCGTTCGTCAAAATCGGCAAGGACGAAGTTGATCAATGCCAAGAACAAAAAGGCAGCGAGTTTAGTGCCTTGTGGGGCACCACACGTAAGCTCAGACCATTCCAAATCAGTATCACCCGGGTAGAGACCATATACACTCTGTAGTCGGTCACGTAAGAAATCTATTATTAATAAGAGAATATGTCTGCAAGCTCCCATAACCTTCAGATTGTTCACTGCAGTATAATTGCGTATCAAGTCGAAGGCTTTTTTATAGTCCGCTATGAGGATATCTATAATTGTGCCTCCTTGGTCAAGCCGTTCGACAATAAGGTGATACAGACACACAAGATAAACAGTTGTACTACTACCTTTCAAGCACCCGTATTGGTATGGAACAAGAGAGCCCTGGACTTGTGACATAAGTTCACGATATATAAATGATTCCACTACCTTAGAGAGGTTCGGAACTATCGAAATTGGGCGGAGTTGGTCGCAAGATTTGGGTTTTTCACTTTTGGAATGACGCGCACATAAGCTCTCTTCCAAACACTGGGGAACACATGTTCGCGAAAACACTGGTTAATAATAGAGCTGAGTGGCTTTGCGAGAAAGATGGAGAACTCGCGTAACAACTTTACAGGGAGTTCACCAGGGTAAGACGCACAGTTTACTTTCAGTTTCTGAAGTTCCTTAAAGACGGCATATTCAGATACTTCACATATCTCATCAGTCCCGGTGTCGGCAATGATACTCTCAATTTCTGAGTTGGTGATTGATGGGTATGTGGTACATATGCCGGAGAAAAAATTGTTCACTTCAGTAGCTGAGGTCAGTGTGCCGTCATCTTTGAGTAGTCTCAGGTCCTTTGGCGTTGATTTCCCTGCAAGGGTTTTGACCGAGGAGTGCCATTTGTGAGGGTCAGTATGCAGTAATGGCGTTATTTTCTCTTTTACATACTGTCTTTGGGCTAGTCTGTTTAACTTCACAATTCTGTTACGCAAACTGGCAGCAGTCAGTTGAGTGGCATTGATAGCCTATTGACAACTCTTGAACAGCGTGTCTAATTTGACCAGGTAGCAGTCGAGAGCTTGGTTGAGTTGGAGACTCAAGTTCAGGTTCTTTTATTCTTTAAATATCAAAAACTCTAAATTCCGAAAAAATCCGAAAGGGCCCAGAGTTAACAGTGATAACAAAACAAATTTAACACTATATTTTAATCATTGGTCCTGACCTAGACCCAGACAAAAATAAATAAGAAGTCTACCAGCCCAATGCTCACACAAAGATAATAATTCTCCACATCATCTTTCAACATCAACAAATCTCATTTCATGGACAACATCAAGAACCAACACCAACTACTTGAAAAAATATTGAACAAACTCCACTCCATTAATTATACTTTTTAAAGCTACTTTATTTAATTTTGGTGAAGGAGCAGCGAAAGTTTTGTATTTCTTTGCTTGTTTTTTCTTTATATTGAGTTTACCTGTTTTTAAAATGTCGTGACTAATTTTAGTTGAAATAATGGGGAATGAGTGGATTTTCATTCCAACAATTTTAATTTTGGCATTCTTTTACTAGTCATTTAATTTTTGTTACTTTTCATCCTTTTTTGTTTTTCCTGTTTTACTTACTGACCCTGAAATTTTAAATTTGGCCCTTTGCAACTTATGGTCGCAGTTTTTGGAAATAAAGGTTTTATCTTATCAAACAGTTACAGAACTGTAAGGAGCGACCCGGCTCAATAGTATCCAAAACTCTAAAAAACAGAATTTTAATACCAATAGATTCATCAAAAGAATCAAATTTGTATGCTGATTTCAATTATATAAGTTTTATCAAGTTTAGTCCTACCCACGAAAAGTTACGGGCCGGAAAAAATTTGCCTGATTTTCGAAAAAAGTGGACAACACACCCTAAAAGTTATAGAACCTTCATGAAAATCACACCATCAGATTCAGAATATCAGAGAGCCCTACTATAGAGGTTTCAAGCTTCTATCTGCAAAAATGTGGAATTGTGTATTTTTGCAAGAAGAAAGATCAAGGATGCGCGTTATTTGTTTTTTTTTGTTTCTTTTCCCCAGGGGTGACCGTATCGACCCAGTGATCCTAGAATATCGCGGGAGGAATCATTCGAATAGAAATTAAAATTTATAGTGCTCTTTTCAAGTGACCAAAAAATGGAGGGCAACTAGGCCCCCTCCCAAGCTCTTTTTTCCCCCAAAGTCACCCGATCGAAATTTTGAGATAGCCATTTTGTTCAGCATGGTCGAAAATATAATAACTATGTCTTTGAGAATGACAATCCCCTACAGTCCCCGGGAAAAGGGCTGCAAGTTATGAACTTTGCCCAATGTTTACATATAGTATTGGTTATTGGGAAGTATACAGACATTTTCAGGGGGATCGGGGGTTACGTGGGAGGATCTTTCTATGGAGGAAGTTTTCATGGGTGAAGAAACGTCGCTATGAAGGGGGCGCCGGATTTCCCATTATTATTTAAAAAATGATCAGAAATTAAATATATAAAAAATAAGTTTTTCAACTGAAAGTAAGGTGCAACATCTAAACTTAAAACGAACGTAAATTATTACGTATATGATTGGGTTCACCCCCAATCAATACCTCACTCTTTACGCAAAGATTGGTTAATATTATCATAAGAACTATTTATTCTAATTAACGTTCTTTATGATCAAGGGTCATTTTTAAAGAATTGGAACAAAATTCGAACTTTAGCGTAAAGAGCAAGGTATTGACTAGGGGGTGAACCCCCTAATATCGGCATATATAATATATGAATATAATATATAAATACAGATGTATATAATATATGAATATAGAAGTTCGTTACGAAAGTTAATTCGTAATTACGTATATTTATTACTAATAAAAACGTTCGTAAATAAAATTAAACAACTTTCGAGAAAGCCATTTAACCAAAAAAAGGAAAACTAATATGCAAATCTCGTTTTAGTTATTCATGTACGGTGAGCCAAAATCAAAACCCTGCATTAATTCAAAAACGTTCAGAAATTAAATAAAAAAAAAGTTTTTTTTAACTGAAAGTAAGGAGCAACATTAAAACTTAAAACGAACAGAAATTATTCGGTATATGAAAGGGGCTGTCCTCTCCTCAACGCCTCACTCTTTACCGTAAAGTTAGACTCTTTCTCACAACTCTATTTTTTAAAACAGTAAAAAACTTCAGCGTAAAGAGCGAGGGGTTAAAGAGGGGACAGTCCCTTTCATATACGGAATAGTTTCTGTTCGTTTTATACTTTTAATGTCGCTCCTAACTTTCAGTTAAAAAAAACTAGTTTTTTTAATTTAATATGTCTCCAAGATTGACCATGAAAAAAGAGAAAAATTACACAAGGAGTTACAGGTTAGGTAAGCACAAGTTGAAACTGATTTGGTTACTCAGGGCAACACTATAATAAAAAATTCCATAAAATATGCATAATCTTGCAGCCCAGCCAGCTGCAATAGAACTCTATATGATACACCTAGCAAAGCAAATAATATAATTAGCCAGTTAGATGATGGTGGACAGCAGTTGCAAGAAAATAGCCAGAATTAGCATTGTATTCAGGAATGACAGCTCTTTAACTTCAAATTTTCAGGATATCATCTGTCCTCTCTACAAATGAGACTGAGGTTTATGCATTTTTGTGAAATCAAACCAAAGCATACATCCTCACCCCTGATGGAAACCTAGATAAAGATCTCCAGATAAGGATTAATAACTAAACTATTGGAAGATGCTATATGTATAGGACACAATCCTGGCAGGCTCTATTGATCAAGCAGGCTCTTTTGACCAAGTCAAAATATGACTTGATGCTTTCCAAAGTTTTGGGGGATTATCTTAGACCCTAACATGACCTGGAAGAATCAAAGTGAGTCAGTAAAGCAATCTCTTGTAAAGAGACTTTTGATTGTGAAGCAGCTAGCAGGCACAAAATGGCTTTCTCACTGTGATGCTGGGTTTCTACAAAAGATTCATGTGTTCCAAGACAGGCTAAATATTTCATTGAATTGTTTGAAGACTGCTGCTAAACTAGTCAAGCAAAGCTGTAAACCATTCAGAACATGGCAATAAAGTTGGCTCTTGGACTCCCAAGCCATACACAAATTTTTAAATTCAAGGTCTCTTTGGAATGCCAACAATACAGGATACGACAAATATGTTGATTGTTCAATATTTCAACAAGATCCAAGCAGTTTGTTCTAATCACCCAGCTTTCAAAATAACTTTTGCCTCTAGTCCCTTGGAAAAAGCAAGTGCTGAAATTACATCTTGGGTGCGTTTTGATGGTTTAGTTTTGACATGGAATGAAGTGAATAGGTTCTGCTAATTTCAAGAACTCCCTAAATAGAAAATTTAACCTATTGACACTTATTTAGAGCTTATCCAAGACAAAATGCCAAGTTATATTCCAAGTCAAATACAAGCTATCTTCAAGCAAAAAATTAAAATCAGCTTCATGAATTTCAAATAAAAATGGTTCTCTGAAATGAAGCAAGGCAGCTGCAGCTGCAATAATCCCTGGATATTCCCTTTAATATTATGCTTGCTTGTTATGTGGCTTGATGCTTATTATATTATGCCTGCAATATTTGGTAGATAAATCTTTATTTAAAACCCAGGCACCTATGATAAAGAGCACTATAAGCGAAGCACAAGCATAAGCGCATAAAGGCAAATAAGCATAAGCACATAATAGCAAGCTGGTGAACAACCACAAGCATGAGAGCAAGGCATCACATAATGCACCATCCTCCTTTAGATATTTCCAAAAGGATGAGCACCTTTTACCTCTAGGCGTGGAAGCGCTAAGCTTACTCCACTAACTGCCGATGACTTGGCAAATTATCACTCACTACAGGACACAACAGAACACTACACCGGGAGGCGCGATGCTCACTCTTATCAGCTGCTAATGGGTTTTGGCAGAAAAACACTAGACACGAATGCCACATTGTCACTTGGTTATTCCTTATAGGTTTAGTCTCTCTGGTGCCTTCACCACTCTGCCGGATCTCATAGCCTGAGCAACTATGACTTGTTCTGGAATTCTGCTTGACAGTTCACCTGCTGGTAGGCGGGGCTCAGCTACGGCCATACCGGGCTTGGTGGCAGTTGTCAGGAATCTCTGTAATGATCTGTGCGGACTCAAGCTTGCGGTAGTGTCAGGGCAATTCATAAACCGACTCGGGTTTAGTGACCTTGATATAGCCCTGGGGGGATTACATGGTAGGTCTATCATCAGGCGGGGAACGAGAGGCTGCTTTGATAAAGTGTCTTCGGTTCTGGTGAAGGATCAAACCATCTTTAGATGACAAGTAGTACAATCTAGGTTCATCTGCCTCTTTTATTATTTTCCTGCTTTTCCATGGCGCTTCTGGCTGTTTGCTGAAAAAAACTTGGTCGCCTCCTCTGAGTTCGGGATGTTCTTTAGCATACCACTCATGATAGGATTTCTGCCTGTGTTGAGCCATCTCTCTGCTGGCCAAAAATTTAGAAGTCTGTACCACTCCCTTTACCAAGTGCTTTTCCTTGCATGGCAGTTTCGAGCGGAGCTGACAGCGGCTCATGAGCACTTGTGAGGGGGCGTTCAGTATATATCAACCAGTATCCTGAACATACATCTAGCTTTGTGAAGTACTTTTCTCCATGCAGGTTGAATTGAGAGTCTTCTAACGTTGGGATAGCGTAGTGGACTCTTCTGATGGATTTATTGAGATCCACAGGGTCAATAAAGAGGCGGAGAGGCCCATCTTTCTTTTGAACGGTCACCATATTGCTGACCCATTCAGAAGGGACCGTCACCTTCTCGATGAAACCATCTTTCTCCTTTTTATCAAGCTTTTATTTAAGCTTGTTGCAAAGAGCAGATGGAATTTTCCTTACAGCATGAACCTTAGGGATGGCTCCATCCTTCAAATAAAAATGGCACTCGCCATCCAGCTTTTTAGCCCATGAAAGACATCATTAAACTCTTTAATAGCCTCCGAAACAGAGTTGCGGATTGGTTCGTCAGTGCTTGCAGCAAAGTTGAAATTCATGATCCAATGAATTTCAACTTTGGATCAGATCCAAGCTTGATCTGAAGCCGATTACGGGAACATAATCTGTTTCCACAACGTAGAACTGCTGGTTGGAAGGCCTAGATTGTTCGTAAGTACAGCTCACAGTACATGTCCCCTGAACGGGAATCCTGCCACCACAGTAACTAGTAAGCCTCTGCTTAGCCTTGGGTATTTCTGGCTTTGGCAAGAGTATGTCAAAATACTTGACAGGAAGGATATTTGCTTGCGCTCCTGTGTCAACATTGAAGCTAACTGGCAACTGGGCGTTTATTGTGAGGGAGACTATGGCTTCTTCCTTTTTATTTGTTTAGGAGACTTCATGAAGAAATATCTCGTCTCATTATCAGAGTTTTCAAGTGTGTTGTTGGTGCCTGAAACTAGATTTACAACCTTGTTGGTTCTGCAGACACGCGCAAAATGGTTAGGCTTGCAGCACTTGGTTAATGTCTTTCCTTTTGCAGGACATGCATGATTAGGGCTGTAGCTGCCACAACAGAAGTAGCATTTCGTCATTTCTTCAGCTTGGACGGCGATTGATTTTGTGGATGGAATCAATTTCTTTTTTATGCTACATTCATCAAAGGTTCTTAGCAGTGTCAGGGTTGTTTCAAACATTCGATATTTTTCTATATTTGTTTCGAGGGTTAGGGCATCCCTCCCTTTCAACTAGCAGGCGCTCTCTGATACGTGGGTTCAGTATTCCACAGACTATTCTATCTCGTACCATTTCGTCTGAGTCCCTGTAGCGGCATGCTTTAACCAAGATTTTCACCTCTGTTACGTAGCTTTCTCTCTTATGTTGGTTTCGTTTCTGAAAAACGTACCATGCAAACATGCTGTTTGTTTTAGATGTCGCATAGTTTTTGAGTTTTTTCAGGTATGGCTCAAGCCTGTCCTTTTCACTCTCGATGAAAGTGAAGGTATTAAATATCTTTCTTCCCTTGTCTTCTACCCAAATAAGGAGATAGGCGCACATGATCTTCTCGGTTTTGCCAGATAAGGGGCCAGCAAAAATAAGACGAGCATGCTGTTCAAATCGTTTCCACTCATCTGGAAGACACAGCGAATCCCAACTGATACTTGGCTGGTTGATATCCAATACTGGTCACCCACTTCTGACACCCTGAAATGTTTGGTAGATTAATCTTTATTTAAAACCCAGGCACCTATAATAAAGAACACTATAGGCGAAGCAAATTAAGCATAAGCGCATCAAGGCAAATAAGCATAAGCACATAATAGCAAGCTGGTGCAAAACCACAAGCATGCAAGCGAGGCACCACATAATGTTACAATACCCTTTTATTATAGGTGCCAGGGTTAATAAATTGATTGATCCAGAAAAAAATACATGGTGTCAGAAGATGGAAGCCAAACCACCAAGCATCAATTGGGACTCACTTTCCCTTGGGGGTGAAATTAAACTCTTTGAACAACATGTAAAATTCATGTTTTTGGGACCTTTATCTGGCAAGTCTCAACAAAACAAGTGTGCTTACCTCCTCATTTGGGCTGGAGAAAAGGAATGGCAAATATTTGACACATTCACACCCATCGAAGAAGAAAAAAACAAACAAAGTAGATGCTTACCAGTAAAAATTCTATGAATGTGCAGCACCCGTCATCAACAGCGTATTTACCAGATATATTTTCTAGAAGGATGAGTAGTATGATGGAGAAAGCATAGAGAAATGCATCACAGAATTGAAAATTCTACAGAAAGCTTGTAGTTATAATAGTGTTGATGACATGATGCAGGGTAAAATAGGTAGTGGTATCAAAAACCACAA
The DNA here is from genome assembly GCF_049724085.1 of Artemia sp. Qi Xiang Cuo. Lineage (NCBI taxonomy): Eukaryota > Metazoa > Arthropoda > Branchiopoda > Anostraca > Artemiidae > Artemia > Artemia sp. Qi Xiang Cuo. The sequence continues at coordinate 17,006,973 of NC_142795.1, forward strand.
AATGTGAGAGACTTCTTATAGAAGGTGAAAACTTAACATTACAATCAGCAATTGAAAAATTTTGCTGATAGCAAACAGCTCAGGGACAGCTACTAATATTTAACGAACCCAGCCATGTAAAAAAAAAAGATTGATGCTCTTGAGAAATACAAAAAAAAATACCATTCTGGAAATACAAAGATGCAGCAGTCTTGCAAAAACATTTCTGCAGAGGCACATACTCACCCAGCCACGCCTGTCATGGAAAAGGGAAATCTGTGCCAAGTATAAGAAACTCAATCACTTTGCACGTGTTTGCAAAAGTAACAAGGCTGTCAATGCAGTGATAGAGTATAAAGATATTCAGGCTGCTTCCAGCAGAGAAGATGACGATATTTTTCTTTATGTGATAGAAAACAAAAAGAACAATGATGAAGCCCTTGTTACACAGGAAGTAAACAATGTAATGTCAATTAGATTGAAGATAGACATGGGTGCACAGGCTAACATTTTACCAGCCAATTCTTTGCTTCTCTATCAGATCCTCCACTGCTGGGGAAAACCAGCCAAAAGCTAACTAGCAACTGTGGGTCAAAAATTCCAGTTAGAGGTGTATGCCAGCCCAGCTGCAGACATAAATACAGCAATGCAGAGAACCTGCCTTTTTTATTATGGAAACTGATGCAGTTCCAATCCTTGGATTTCACTCCAGTATTGACCTGAATGTAGTAAAACTGGTGTTGCATATTAACAAGGACAGTGGCGGATCCATTCACGAGAAAGAGATGAAGATGATGGACATAATCAGCAAATTCAAATTCATTTAATTCAAAAACAAGACATAGCTCTCGTGAGCAAAGCCCAAATATGATGTCTCTTAGTCATAATTAGCAAAATAAAGTTGTCTGATAAAACTATGTCAGGATAAATACACTAAAGGATAAAAACACGAGATTGAGAATAAAATTGTCTGATAAAACTTCGTCAGGATAAAATAAACTAAACATAAAAACACTAGAGATCATTGTAATATTTCACAAAGCTTGTCACAAAGATTTTACTGTAGTGCATGGTGTTACAGAGGACTGGTTTCGGAACCTTCTCAGCCACTTCCCTGGGGGGACGAGATCTTAAACAGAAAAAAGGTGGGGGAAGGAATAATTGGAAGACGGGATGATGGAGGAGGGAGGAGCCTAATCTTTGGCATAATTTTTCTCGGCGGGAAGAAAGGGATTCAAAATTAAATTCCTTGAGATTTTATCAGTTTCATCATGGGTAAGGGCAAAGTGCCAAACCGGACAAGCATATTCAACTAAGGGGCGGATGAAAGTGTAAAATATTAGTTTCAGCTTGTCCTTAGAAACTTGAAATTTTTTCAGTGTTTTTAGCATTTGGATTGCGCCGTTAGCTTCTTTTATAATTGTCTTAGTATACTCCCGCCATGAGAGGTCAGAAGAAATCACCACACCAAGTAAAGTTATTTTATGGCTTATTAGCTCGGAAGCGATAGGAGGTTCGAAAAACGGTTGAGTATTCTGAAGAAAAGAAAATGTCGTGACCGAGCATTTGTCTTTATTCACGACCATGTTTAGTTCAGCCGCCTCTGAGGTAACTTGGTCGATGAAACCAGCAGCATTGCTCTTCGAATCCTTAGATACGATTTCCATTAAGGACAAGTCGTCAACGTATTTCCATCAGTCCTCCAGCTCAGCAGCAATTTCATTTATCATGAGGAGGAAGCCCAGCGGCCCGATCACAGTTCCTTGTGGAATTCCACCAAAAACTGGCAGAGAAGTCGAAAATTGGTCTTTATACTTCACAGTTTGCTCTCTATTTGTTAAGAAGCTCTTGATGATTTTAATAATAAAGCTGGGTATATTTTTTTCCACCATTTTTTCTAAAAGGATTTTGTGATCAACAAGGTCAAATGGTTTTCTGAAATCAAATGCAATTAAATTTATCCATTTTCCAGGTTCATCCAGGTGTTTTAAAATAAAATCAATTAAATTAAAAAGGTAATGAACTGTTGGACACTTAGGGATATTACCAAACTGCTTTCGATCAGTTACTTTAAAAAAATATTTTTTCAACCATGCGGCAACAAAGCTTTCGTATATTCTGCTAAAAACTGACGTAACTGTGATCCACCGGACACCAGAGAAATCCTTAGCGTCTCCTTTCTTTGGAATGGGGGTAATAAACACTTTCTTCTATTTCTTTGCAAAATATCCTGTTTTTGTTATATTATTGAAAATTATCTGAAGGGGAAATGATAATTCTTTAGCAAATGCTTTAATGAGAGCAACTGGAATGTCTAAAGGGGCAACGGAAGTTCTTTTTAACGAAGAGAGTTTACGGATTATAATTGCCGATGAAATATCAGCAATTAAGTTATCATCTGAAGGAGTAGTTAAATTTACTGGAGGATCCTCAGGTGGAAGAGGGGGGTAAGACTGCATATTTGAAGCAAAATGGGCATTTAAATCATTTGCAGTTTTCTCTAGAGGCTCCTTTTTCATAAAGTTAACTGGCTCAGAACTTTTGACAGCCAGACTTTTTACTCTACTGAAAAACTGCGACGGCTTGGACTCCAAAAGATAGTCAATTTCATTTTCATAGTAGTTTGCTTGCGCCTTTTTGATTTTCCATTTTATTTGGTTTGCCAACTGTTTTGCTTGGTTCACTTGACCTTTTCGTATTAGGTGCAATTTATGTTCTATCAGTTGCTTTATTTTTGAATTTACGTATGGTTTATCACTAGAACAGAATTCAGTCTTAAGTTCGGGAAAGCACTCGAGAAATTTTGAATTTACCTTATTATGGAATTCTTCTACTTGGGAATCCAATTCTTTAGCTGAAGAGACCGCGACCCAGTGATCTCCCTTTATTCGGTCACCGAATTGCAGCAGACCATGGTCAGTAATTAGCCTTGAAGTAACTTCGGTTACTGAATATTTAATTTTTACTTTTTCCAAGGGGTTCCACTGTAACATATAATGATAACTTCTACCAAGTGGTGCTAGTTTACTTGGATTCTCGTAACATTCCGAAAGATTTGTCAGGATTACATCCAGAGAAGTATTCCCCTGCAGCAACTACAGAGACATCATTAAAGGAATAGTAAAAATCAGTTACTTGGATTCTGGTAATATTCCGAAAGATTTGTCAGGATTACATCCAGAGAAGTATTCCCCTGCAGCAACTACAGAGATATCATTAAAGGAATAGTAAAAATCAGTGGAGAATACCTACATCTAAAAGATGGTGATGTCTATAACTTCAGCTAGGAGTATCTCATACTCCCTCCATGGAAAGCTTGGAATCGAACTTAAAAGAATAGAAAGTGAAGGATTCATTAAAAGTGTCCAAGCCTACAGACTGGGTTACCTCAATGGTTGCTATGAAAAAAAAGGTAGCCTTTGGATATGTATAGAAAGACCCTATTGATTTGAACAATCCTTCTTTGGAAGATGTAACACCCAGATTGCATGGAGTTAAGTACTTTAGCAAAGTAGATGCAAGGTCAGGCTATCGGTTGCTATTCTAGATGATTCATCAGCAGACCTTACAACATTGAACACCGTCTATGGGAGATACTGTTTAAAGCATATGCCATTCAGTATTATTTCAGCTCAAGACAAATAGAAGAAGCTTTGGAGGGATTAAGTGGCTTTACTGTCCTCATTGATGATCTTCTCATATACAGCTCAACTCTTGAGTAATACAACCAGAGATTGATAGCAATACTTGATCATAGGCAGCGCGCTAGCACTGCCTAAGTAAAGAACGATGTGGGCACAATGTGTTGTTTTTTTGGTTTTTTCTCCATACCCGGGCACTTCGTATCGAAGGAGTTGTCATAGAAACTTCAAAAAGGGCTCATTCGATTGGAAATTGGAGTGACTAGTGCCCTTTTTAATAGTCGTAAATGATTGGAGGGTAACTAGCCCCCCACGCCCATTTTGTTCAGCGTAGTTGTTTTCCAGACACAAAATATGTTTTTGAGGAGGACACTCCCCCATAGCCTTCAGGGTAAGGGTGGTAAGTAATGCCCTATGGGCATAAAAGGTTTTTATAGAAAACATTGTCCTAGAAACTTCAAATAAGTTTCACTCGGTTTGAAATTCGAAGGACTAGAGCCCTTTTTAATAGTCAAAAGGGCATGGCTCGTACCCCGCCCCCCCCCCCCCCACGCCCATCATTCCCCCAAACAAATCCAATAAAAAATTTGATATAGCCATTTTGTTTAGCGTAGTTGATTTCCAAATAGAAAATATATTTTTGAGGAGGACACTCCCCCACAACCCTCGGGGGCAAGGATTTATATTATGCCCTGGGGGCATATAAGGTTTTTATAGAAGGCGTTGTCGTAGAAACTTCAAAACAGGCTCATTCGATTGGAAATTCAAAGGGTTTGTGCCCTTTTTAATAGTCGAAAGTGATTGGAGGGCAAATAGCCCCCCCCACGCCCATCATTCCCCCAAACATATCCAATCAAACTTTTGAGATAGCCATTTTGTTCAGAATAGTTGTTTTCTAGATAGAAAATATGTTTTTGAGGAGGACACTCCCTCACAACCCTCAGGGCAAGGGTTTTAAGTTATGCCCTGGGGGCAAATAAGGTTTTTATAGTAAGCATTGTAGTATAAAATTCAAAAAAGGCTCATTCGTTTGGAAATTCAAAGTGCTAGTACCCTTTTTAATAGTCGAAAGTCATTGGAGGGCAACTATCCCTCCCCCCCAAGCCCAGCATTCCCCCCAACACAACCAAACAAAATTTTAAGATATCCATTTTGTTTAGCGTAGTTAATTTACAGAAAGAAAATATATTTTTGAGGAGGACACTCCCCCACTACCATCAGGGCAAGGGTTTTAAATTATGCCCTGGGGGCATATAAAGTTTTTATAGAAGACGTTGTCGTAGAAACTTCAAAACAGACTCATTCAGTTGGAAATTTAAAGGGCTAGTACCCTTTTTAATAGTCAAAAGTGATTGAAGGGCAACTAGCCCCCCCACGCCCGTAATTCCCCCCAACATATCCAATCAAAAATTTTTAGATGACCATTTTGTTCAGCGTAGTTGATGTCCAGATAGAAAATATGTTTTTGAGGAGGACAATCCCCCACAACCCACATGACAAGGGTTTTAAGTTATGTCCTGGGGGCATATAAGGTTTTTATAGAAGGCGATGTCATAGAAACTTCAAGAAAAGATCATTCGATTGGAAAATCAACGGGCTAGTGTCCTGTTTAAAAGTCGAAAGCGACGGGAGGGCATTTATCTCCCCCCACGCCCATAATTCCCCCGAACACATCCAATCAAAATTTTGAGATAGCCATTTTGTTCAGCATAGTTGATTTCCAGATAGAAAATATGTTTTTGAGGAGGACACTCTCCCACAACCCTCATGGCGAGGGTTTGAAGTTATGCCCTGGGGGCATATAAGGTTTTTATAGAAGGCATTGTCATAGTAGCTTTAAAACAGGCTCATTCGATTGAAAATTCGAAAGGCTAGTACGCTTTTTAATAGTCGAAAGTGATTGGAGGGCAACTAGCCCCCTCACGCCCATCATTCCCCCAAACACATCCAATCAAAATTTTGAGATAGCCATTTTGTTCAGCGTAGTTGATTTCCAGACAGAAAATATCTTTTAGACGAGGACATTCCCCGACAACCATCGGAGCAAGGGTTTTAAGTTATGTCCTGGGGGGCACATAAGGTTTCCCAAGGCTTATATTATAATAAAAAGTATTTATTCTTCCCAAGGCATTTATATACTGAATAAATTAAAAATTTATAAATTATAAATAACTTATATGTTATAAATAAGTTATTAATTTATTACAATAAATAACCGAGTCAAACTCAAAACGACCAGAAATTAACATAAGTTTGGCGCAAAACCCCTATGCCTTCTCAAGGCCAGAACAAAACTTGCACTTTACTGGAAAAATACAAATGTTTTTACTTTTATAACTTTAATAAATCAAATAAAATTAACATTTTGATTACTAAATATCAGTATATGTATATTAAACTGATATTATATTACTTTACTGACTGAACACATCAGTAACCACATCCTTATTATGTTATTTTGTATCTATATTTATGTAATGTTATGTTAAAACAGGCTCTTTCGATTGGAAATTGAGCCCTTCATTCCCCCAAACACATCCAATCAAAATTTTGAGATAGCCATTTTGTTCAGCACAGTTGATTTCCAGATAGAAAATATGTTTTTGAGGAGGACCCTCCCCCAAAACCCTCAGGGCAAAGGTTTTAAGCTATGCCCTGGGGGCATATAAGGTTTTTATAGAAGGTGTTTTCGTAGAAACTTCAAAACAGGCTCATTCGATTGGGAATTCAAAGGGATAGTGCCCTTCTTAATTGTCGAAAGTGATTGGAGGGCAACTAGCCCCTCCCCCACGCCCATCATTCTCCCAGACACATCCAATTAAAATTTTGAGATAGCCATTTTGTTCAGCGTAGTTGATTTCCACATAGAAAATACGTTTTTGAGGAGGACACTCCCCCAACAACCCTCAGGGCAAGGTTATTAAGTTATGTCCTGGGGTATATAAGGTTTTTATAGAAGCCGTTGTCATAGAAACTTCAAAAGGGGCTCATTTGATTGGAAATTCAAAGGGCTAGTGCCCTTTTTAATAGTTGAAAGTAATTGGAGTGCAACTAGCCCCCCCCCCACGTCCATCATTCACCCAAACACATCCAATCAAAATTTTGAGATAGCCATTTTGTTTAGCTTAGTCTAGTTGATTTTCAGATGGAAAATATGTTTTTGAGAAGGACACTCTCCCACAACCCTCAGGGCGAGGGTTTTAAGTTATGCCCTGGGCAGTGGAGTATCCTGGATTTTGTTTCGGGGGGGGGCCGTCCGTCTACCTTTTTATAGCAGTCACGTGAGCAAGAAAATTATCTATCATAGTGCAAGATTTCAGGCGGGGGGTATGGGGGGGTATCTAGGTAAAGAAATGAAAAGTACACACTTGTCATGAGTATTTCTAGTTGTAGACTTTTTTTTGTTTGAGAATGGATGACAAAATTTTGCCAACAAAGTCAGAATTTATAAAAAGTTAGAAGCAGTGAGAGTTTCTATTTTGGGCGAGTAGATATTTTGGAACTGCCACGAAGCGGCAGAATTTAGAAAAGAAAGAAGTGCATTATTCCTTATATTTGCCTATGGGACCCTTGTTTTAGAGAACCAAATAAATAAAAAATAATATTATATCAAAGACAATTGCCCAGAATTTGGTTTCGGAGGGTAAGGGGGCCTCAGTCTACCTAATATAGCAGCCATGAAAGCAAGAAATGTATTGATATTAAGATTGTCTACAGAGGATGAAGCACAATTAAAGTTTAAAAAACAGAATCAACTGAAATTAGAGAAACGAGCAACGAAAGACGACCTAACCTCTCACAGTAACAGCCGCCGGTCTTTTTTGGCTGCAAATCGATCAAAAACTTGGTCAGCATCGACCTGGATATCGTGGTTCAGGGTCATGTGAGCTAGTCCGTTCAGACGCTCCTCGCCCGTTGAGCTCCACAGATAGGTTTTTAATCGCTTAAGACAGCTAAAGCTCCTCTCAGCAGAAACGGTAATCACTGGTATTATCTGACAAATTGTCAACAGTCTTCGAATGTATAGGAAAATTCTTGCATCGCGTGACACAAGAGTCAAAGCAATAGTTCATGGTTTTGTCAAACCTTCTGATTCACTTCTGTCTTCAAAGGACTAACTCACATTCGAGCGCACGTCTACCCCCGTGAAATCCCTCGTAAACAGCAACAGCGTTCAAAAATTCTTTAACTTTTAATGACTCGTTGTTAGCTGGCGAAAGCCTTCTGATTTTGAAAGATGCCTCCTGATGGCGCAAAAATCTTTGATCAAATACTTCAATAAGTGAAGCAAAGTAAGGTTTGAACACCTTGATGGACTCATTATCGTTGATGGACTTTCGGCGGATAGACCTTGGAACAACCGGAGCCACATTTAACTCTTGTGCAAGCTCATAGGCTTTCTGAAAAATCGTTTCAAAATTATTTTGTTTTGACTGCAGTAAAGTATCAGAAAATAGCTTAACATGCCGACAGCACTCAACTAAGTCTAAATCTTCGGCTTACAGCGCCTTAGAGACAGAGAGCATTATGGCACTTACAAACTCTAGCATAGCCATCATGAACATAAAACTAAATTCGGTTGCTGCTGAAACCAACACATTCGCTTTTGAAATAACTTCCGTATCGCACCGTATGCTACCAACTATTTCCTCAAGTACAGAAATAATCGCACAATACAAAGACATAAAAACTAAAATGCAATCATGAAACTCCACCCATCTCGTTTCGCACAACTTCACAAGCTTCCTCATAGGACTATCGGGACAAACGACAGCGACCGCTTCTACAAACATATTCGTTCTTTTGGGTGAGGATGATAAAAATTATATTATTTGCTGTATAGTAGCAAAGGTTGACCTAACAAGCCCCACCCTACTAGTTTTACATAAAGCCAAACTTAAGCTGTGCAATTCACAGTGGGTTTAGATCACATGTGGATATTTTTTCCCAATTTCTGCCTGTGAACCAGACTAGCAGCCAGATATGTTGCTGGTCCCATCAAAACCAACCCACACAAATTTCTCCATTTTTAAGCCGAAAGCAAAGCATTGGCCGATGATTTGTTTCGCTACTGCAGAGCCAGTGAGATTTCAGTAAACAGAAAACCCGAGAAACCCCTCTTCAAGTAAGGCACGAGTTTCATATTAGTATCTGACTACAAGAACTAACTAGAACTAATTAAGCTTGTCAGCATGTATATCAATAACTGTACAACGAACCTGAAGAATCCTTTGACGCTATATGCTGATGACTACAAGCTATCATATGACTGGCCCAAATCGACATTAATCTATCAACTATGCTAGAACATCTGGACAGACTATATAGATGGTCATCGGATTGGTGTCTACAGTTCAATGCCTTAAAATGTAAAGTTCTACATCTTGGACGCAATAATCCAAAACTTGCGTATCACATAGGAGATGCCCAGCTTGAGGCAGTCAGTGAGGAGAAGGACCTGGGGATTATTGTTGACAATGATCTGAAGTTTCACTGCCACACACGAGCTCAAGTTGCAAAAGCAAACCAAGCCCTTGGCCTCATAAAGCGAACATTTACCACCAGGAAGTCAGGAGTGATTACGAAACTGTACAAAGCCATTGTCCGTCCTCACCTGGAATTTGGCATGATCCTAGCCTCTCCGTACTATAAGACGGATGTGAAACTACTTGAGAGTGTCCAAATAAGAGCAACTAAGCTTATCTCTGCATTCCCAGACAAATCTTACAAGGAACGTCTCACCTTACTCAAACTCCCTACCTTAGTATACCGTAGGAAAAGAGGAGACGTAATAGCAACTCGTAAGTTGCTAGAAAATGACCTATTAAGTCATGTCTTTTCCCCGTCCTTCTCAACTACCACAAGAGGACACACCAAGAAGCTGCAGGCCCCCCGTTGCATCAAGCGAGAGCGCCAACAGTTCTTCTCAGTCCGTTCCGCCCCACTCTGGAACTACCTATCCGAAGCCACCGTCCAATCTAAAACTCTAAATGCCTTCAAGAAAGGAGTTGATCAAGACTGGGCCAACGCCGAATGGAGGCTGAACTGGGATGTCAAATCATAACCTTGAAACACCACCAGCAAGGTTTCTACAGGAGGCTCAACACCACCTTATTTCGCTGAACAAGCGATTTAAGGTAATTTAAGGTAATTTACTTTCTTTCCTCTCACGTGACCTTTCTGTGTCAATGCTTAGCTTACACTAGAATTATAGCAGCATTTAAACCTTTGAATGAACTATCGCCTATTAGTCCGATTCCTTATCGCAATTCAGTCCTTGCAGAGAAGCTAGTGCTTATAGCTGCGGGTGTTAAATAGTGAGAAAAATTTCTTGACATCTTGTTTGATTTCAGGAGGCGATTGCACGTTTGATGATAAAATAATGATATAAGCTTGCCGGAGAAATGGATAGCCATTTAACAAGAAATGAAAAATAGAACGGGTGTTGCAAATAACTTAAAAGCGTGAATATTTCGGGACTTACTATATTGGCACTTAAAAAAAAAGAAGAAAAGAAATTTCGGGGGGGCCTGGCCGCTCCGCCCCCCCTGGATACGCTACTGGCCCTGGGGGCTTATACGGTTTTTATAGAGGGTTTTGTCGTAGAAACTAAAAAAATGCTAATTCGATTGGAGATTCAAAGGGCTAGCGCCCTTGTTAATAGTCAAAAGGTATTGGAAGGCAGCTAGCCCCACCTTCACGCCGATCAATTCCCCCAATACATTCAATCAAAAGTTTGATATAGTCATTGTGTTCAGCGTAGTTGATTTCCAGATAGAAAATATGTTTTTGAGGAGGATACTCCCCCACAACTCAGGGCAAGGGCTTTAAGTTATGCCCAGGGAGCATATAATGTTTTTATAGAAGGCGTTGTCGTAGAAACTTCAAAAAAAGCTCGTTCGATTGGAAATTCAAAGGGCTAGAGGCCTTTTTAATAGTCGAAAGTGATTAGTAATATTTTTTGTTGTTGTTGTTGTATAGACCACGGCACTTCGTATCGAAGGAGTTTTCGTGGGAACTTCGAAAGGGGCTCATTCGATTGAAAATAGAAAGGGCTGATGTCCTTTTTAATAGTCAAAAGTAATTGGAGGGCAACTAATCCCCCTTCCATTCCCACCCTCCCATTTGCCCATTATGTTTAAAAACTTAATGTTGCTTTAAGATTAAATCAAAATGCACTGTGATAATGCTAATTCCCAGTGAGGCATTTCAGCAGTATCCCAAGAACGCCTGAGGGTATTATGTTCAAACTTTGGAGGCTACTTCTACTTTTAAAATTTAACCAAATCAAAATAGTGTAAGTGTATCAAAGCTATCAAAGAAAGTAAACAGATTTTTTGCGAATGGTATCAAGTTTTCTATTTCAGGTCAACTAGAGGAGGTATGAAACTTAGTTAAACAGTACTATTTGTGTCCAGATTTTTAAAATGGTGTAATGTTGTTAAAATTTGATGAAAGTTTTTCTCCAGCATACAAATAGCAGGCCAAACTATAAAGTCTTAAAAAACGAAAAAATTTGAAGTGTTATTTTCTTTTTCCCTGAAAAGACTACGTCAATAAAACGAACAAAAATTAATTTAAAAAACTTTTCCACAAAATAAGTTTTTCAAATAAAAGTATAGAACTCCATTAAACAAAAAATGAGCAAAAATAAAATCAAATAATCTACCAAGCTCGATACTACCACAAATCAGCTTCGATAAACAAATGGAACCCAAAACGAACAGAAAGTAAAATAAATAGAGTCAAACTCAAAACGAGCAGAAATTAACATAAGTTGGGCGCAAAACTCACTATGCCTTTCCAAGGCCAGAACAAAATTTGCACTTTATTGAAAAAATACAAATGAATGTGCATTGTCAGTTTAATACATATACTGATATTTAGTAACCAAAATGTTAAAATTATTTGATTTATTGAAGTTATAATAGTAAAAACATTTATATTTTTTCAGTAAAGTGCAAATTTTGTTCTGGCCTTGGGAAGGCATATGGGTTTCGTGCCCAACTTATGTTAATTTCTGCTCGTTTTGAGTTTGAGTCGGTTATTTGTTTAAATTTCTGTTCATTTTGGGTCTAATTTATCTATTGATGCTAGTTTGTGGTAGTTTCGAACTAGGTAGATTAATTTATTTTATTTTTAGTCATTTTTTGTTTAATGGAGTTCTTTACTTTTCTTTGAAAAACTTATTTTGTGGAAAACTTTTTTTAATTAATACAGCAAAAGAAGGAGGCATTAAATTCAACAAGGAAAAATTCCATTTTTGTGTTACGATTGTAACGTATTTTGGACACATCATTAGTGAACATGGGTTGTAGCCAGATCCCAATAAACTAAAAGCCATCAACAACATGCCTACTCTATCTTATTAAGACAACCATTCGAAGCAGATGGTCTGGCTCTAGAATGTTCTACAGATCTCATCAAATACTGGAATATCATGCATAAATAATCCTTTATCAATGGAATCATATTCAAGATCTTTAACGGTTCAGATCTTTAAGATCCATTAATACTAACCTAATACAGACATATGGTGCTAAGGACCTCTCAAAAGCATTTGACAGGGTTTGTCAAGAATTCCTCATCACAAAACTAAAAATAGCAGCTGTTGATGCTGTTATTGTTTAGTGCATACAGAGTTTCCTTTTAGAAAGAACACAAGTTGTAAGAGGTCATGATTCTCAAGGTGTCCCTCATTTCTCCTTGTCTACAACTTTTTTGAGTGGTGTTTCCCAGGGGACTATTTTTGGACCAAATCCCTTCAACTTCTATAAAAATGATGCACCCAATCTTTTCTCGAACCTCCTACAATCTTTATGCTGATGATTCAAAACTTGTTGGTAAAGCAGCTACACCCTCTGACCAGCAATCTATCCAAAGAACCATGACAATCTTGAGGCTGATACATGACCCCTCTCTTTTAATGCTGATACATACCATGTAATCCACTTTGGCAATCACAATCCACATCAGCAGTACCATCTACAAGGTAACCGCCTCTCTGCAGGTTCTGAAGAAAGAGATCTTAGAGTCATTGTTGATCATCAACTTAAGTTCAGCACCCAGTTGTAAGTTATGCCCTGGGGGCATATACGGTTTTTATAGAAAGCGTTGCCATAGAAACTTCACAAAAGGCTTGTTCGATTGGAAATTCAAAGGGCTAGTGCCCTTGTTAATAGTCAAAAGCGATTGGAGGGCAACTGTTGGGGTTCCACCATTTCTTTCGCTTCTTTTCAGATAAATGACCTATTTTATTTTCTGTAATTATATTTGCCTAAAAGATAAATTTCGATCGTAAGTTAACTCTCTTTGCCAAGGCAACAATTTTGCAAGAGAAAGTAAATTGATTTGATTATAATTCAGTATGAGTCATTGCATGGGCTTGCTAAAATTTAAGTAATCGATTCTGAAATATATGTAGGACAGATTCAATTGAGGGACCTGATACATTTGATTGGCCAGCGTCACACTGGCCCATGTCCCAAGTGCCAAGATTCTTTAAGTCTCCTATTTTTTTTGAGTTTAAGTCAGTATTCATATTGGACGTTGAGACGCCTTGTGAGGATCTATATATGTGTTTTTTTCTGAAATAACACTTCTTTTGGAAGATTACAAGTAAGCTATTTTCTATGGCAGTGTAGACTATTTTTCTAGAAACCCAGACAGGGTAGGAATAGAGTTGCAAGATACCGTCAATTATTATATTGACAGGGGGCCAGTTACCTTCCAAGGAGATAGCTAGAGATTTTAGTGGTGACCCAGGTTGGGTGCACCCTTGGCCTTTGAGTTTGGCCGTCTGACCATTCGATCACGTTACCATACCCTGGGGAAGGGTATATTATAAATTGGGTTCTAACATACCCAATGTTAATTAGTTGCTAATTAATTTGTTAATTTGTTCAAAGTAGTTAAAAGGTCGGGAAATTACATCTAAGAGGATGACACCCCTCCCCCCCCAGCCCTCAGAGTAAGGGTTGTAAGTTATTCCCTGGAGGCATATAAGGTTTTCATTAAAGCTTTGTTGTAGAAACTTGAAAAAGGGCACATTTGATTGGAAATTCAAAGGGCTAGTGCCCTTTTTAATAATCGTGATTTGAGGGTAACTAACCCCCCTGTCACGCCCACCTTTTCCCCAAACACATCCAATCAAAGTTTTTAGATAGCCATTTTGTTCAACTTAGTTAAAAGTTTTAGAAATTAGGTCTTTGAGGATGATAACCCCCTCAGTGCCCTGGGGGCAAGGGTTGTTAGCTATGCCCTAGGGGCATATAAGGTTTTATATAGATAGTGATGTTGAAGGAACTTCAAAAAGGGCTCATTCGCTTGGAAATTAAAAGGGCTTGTGCCTTTTTTAATAGTCAAAAGTGATTGGAGGATAACTAACGCCCCTCTCACACCAAACATTTTCCCAAACATATCCAATCAAAAGTTTGAGATAACCATTTTGTTTGACATAAATAAAAATTCCAGATATTATGTTTTTGAGGATGACACTCCTCCCACAGCCCTCGGGGCAAGGGTTGTAAGTTATGTAGTGGGGGCATTTAAGGTTTTTTTTTTTTTATAGAAAGCAATGTCATACAAGTTTCAAATAGGAATCATTTGATTGGAAATTGAAACGGCTAGTGCCCTTTTAATAGTCAAAAGTGAATGTATGGCAAGTATCCCCCCTCTCACGCCCACTCTTTCCCCAAACACATCCAATCAAAATTTGAGACAGCCATTTTTTTCAACGTAGTTCAAAGGTCCAGAAATTAAGTCTTTGAGGATGACAACCTCCTCACAGCTCTCAGGTCAAAGGTTGTAAGTTATGCCCTGGAACATATAAGGTTTTTATAGAAAGCGTCATTGTAAAAACTTCAAAAAGGGCTCATTCGATTGGAAATTGAAAGGGCTAGTGCCCTTTTTAAAAGTCGGAAGTAATTGGAGGGCAACAATTCCCCCTCCCACGCCCACACTTTCCCCTAACAGTTCCAATCAAAATTTTGAGATAGCAATTTTCTTCAATATAGTTGAAAGTTATGGAAATTAGGTCTTTGAGGATGACACACACCCCCCGGCCCTCAGGGCATGGGTTTTAAGTTATGCCCTGGGGGTATATAAAGTTTTTCTTGAAAGCATTGACATAGAAACTTCAAAAGGGCTCATTTGATTGGAAATTAAAAGGGCTAGTGCCTTTTTTAATAGTTGACAGTGATTGGAGAGCAACTAATGCCCCACTCACACCCACCATTTCACCAAACAAATCCAATCAAAATTTTGACATAGCCATTTTGTTTAACATAGTTGAAAGTTCTGGAAATTAGGTCTTTAAGGATGACAATCCCCTCACGGCCCTCAGGGCAAGGGTTGTAATTTATGCCCTGGGGGCATATAAGGTGTTTATAGAAAGCATTGTTGTACAAACTCAAACAGCGCTCATTTGATTGGAAATTGAAAGGGCTAGTGTCCTTTTTAATAGTCGAAAGTGATCGGAAGGCTTGACATTTTTATAATAAAGATTGATGTAGGTATAATGTATTATTATTTTTTTTTACTTATTTAGACCAGGGCACTTCGTATCAAAGGAGTTGTCTTAGAAGCTTCGAAAAGGGCTCATTTGATTGAAAATAGAATGGGCTAATGCCCTTTTTAATAGTTGAAAGTGATTGGAGGACAACTAGTCCCCCTCCCTCGCCCACCCTCCCATTTGCCCATTATGTTTAAAAACTAAATGTTGCCTTAAGATTAAATCAAAATGCACTGTGTTAATGCTAATTCCCAATAAGGTATCTCAGCAGTAGCCCAAGAACGACTGAGGGCATTATGTTCATACTTTTAGGGATACTTCTGCTCGTAAAATTTAACCAAATCAAAATAGCGTAAGTATATCCAAGCTATCAAGGTTAGTAAACAGATTTTTTTGCAAATGGTATCAAGGTTTCTATTTCAGGTCAACAAGAGGAGGTATGAAACCCTAGTCATGGTTGGTTTTGAGCCCTAGTCATGTTAATTTCTGCTCGTTTTGAGTTTGACTTGGTTATTTATTGTAATTTCTGCTCATTTTGGGTTTAACTTATTTATCAATGCTGATTTGTGGTAGTTTACGCTTGGTAGATTATTTGATTTTTTTTTGCTCATTTTTGGTTTAATGGAGTTCTTTGCTTTTCTTTGAAAAACTTATTTTGTGGAAAAAGCTTTTTTAATTCATTTCACTAGAAACCAGGTGATTATGAGGACAATTGGGGCAGATTGTGTCAGAGGAAGAGCAGTACTTAGATGTGTGATAAAGTTCAAAACGTTTTGAGCATTCAATATGCTTTTCTTGGCATGTTTTATAAGCTTTAAGATGACCAAAAAGGAGCAATGAGTCAAACTGGGTGCTCACTGGTAAGACAAAAAGGACACTCTTACTGTTTAGTAACCCGTTAGCGTCTGGCTTGCCCATCAAATGGACTTCAAGGACCTCCAGCATTTCTCCCTTATTATTCATGAGACCATCTTTCAGGTCTTCAGTTAATAGTTCGATTGGGACATTATAGGCTACATCACTATTTTCCGTGTGTTTTTCATAGGTGGACTCCGCCATTCCAAGGTAACTGGTATATTACCAATTCTATGTTGATTAAGAGCTTTGCAGGCATCCTTTCTGTCTTAGAACACAACCGTAAGAGAGCCATCTCTGTTACCATTTACAGTGAAACTACATCTAAAAGATTTGAATAGATTCATTCAAATGTTAGTGATATTTTTGGTAGCAAACACTTGGTCTTTTACTGTTGGGGTGAAAAGGATGATGGGTTTGTTCTTCATTTCCATAGTTGGAACTGTGTTAGGGATTTCTGTCATTTCAGGAGGGCTTTTTAAGTTTCTACTTTCTAATAACTGTCTGAATTTCATCATTGAGCTAGGAATCAGTTTTGGGGTTTTGGGAGTATGACACTGTTATCTCAGTATTATCCTGGCTGTCATCACTAGAGATTGGAGATACAGCAATGACATTGGCAGCTATATGGATGTCAGCTTCTGAATACCAATTTGATGCTTGACCTACTTCCCTGAGGGGACTAGAAGAGTTAGGATACATACAGTTAAGGAAAAAAAAATCCAAAACAAATCCTACACACAATAAACCTAAAGGAAAAAAGCAATAAAAAACTTTCCCAAATATGAAAATAAAGGCTTAATTCCAATCACTGAGAATGAAAAAGGATATCCATAATGTAAGTTTTTCCTAATATCCGGGTTCAGATATTTCCCAATAACAAGTAGGCTATATACAGAAGAAAAAACTGGCTCAAGCAATATACAGAGTACCAGTGTTCAATATTTCTGCCATTTTCAATTTCTTTTGTAATAAAAGAATTTCAAACGGGCATTTTGTTGCCCACAAGGTATGCAGCAATTTTTAAGTGACAGTCCAGGAAAATAGAGAGATGGTTGAGGGATTCTAAATAGCTGATGAGTTAAAGGATAGTTTAAGTAATTACAGTTATTTACTAGGATCTTACTCTCAACCTAATCAGGAGATGCAAGTGGTGTCAGATTTACCCCAGAAAAACCACCATTTGGGGTAAATCCAAAATGCAGACATGGGCGCCCATAAGGGGGGGGGCACCAGCCCACTCCTGGCTGAATTATGCTGCCTTATTTTTTATATTTTTGTTTTGAGATTTCTATTATACAGAATTACAAGTGCCAATTAGACCAGGTAAGCCCCCCCCCCCTGGAATTCAGCCTATGGGCAAATACAAGTGGCTAGTTTTTTGCAATTCTAGCCTAGGTTTTACTGTATTTGTCTACTATTCAGAATTTTAACAATACATAATATACAAAAATATATCAATATGAACAAATTCAGTACTCATTTCACAAATAATTGGCCAGGTGAAGACTGGTGGTTTGAGTTTAAGAAAAGAAACAACATCTTGCTTAAAAAACCTCAGCACTGTACAACAAGCAGACCCTTTCATTATTTTAGGATTTATAATCTTCTACAAAAAAAACAGCAGAAGAGCTTGACATCTTAGACAAACCTGAATGTTGGTACAACTTTGACAAAACTCCATTTTGTCATGATTCTGATAGCCTTAAAATCACAGGTGCAAAAGGATCCCAAGGAAAGCAGCAAACTGGTGGCAAAGGGTGTGATAACACAACTGTTCTTGAATGTATTAGTGCATCAGGTGAGGAATTGCCCCCACTGGTAGTGTTATTGAGGAAAAACACTTGGAGTTCTTGGCTACCAGTTAAAGACCATCCAGATGCATGTTTTTTAGCTACTAAGAGGGGATGAATGACAGTGGACCTCTTCTATAACTAGTTTCAAGATGTTTTCCTGCCTCAGGTGAAAGCAAAAAAGTAGAGCTTCATAAACACGCTTGGGAGTCTGCTAGAGATAGGTCTTTTGATCATTCCGAGAGATTGGAGGGCAGACGATGATACAGATTTTGCATGGGTGCTGAACTTTAGTTGATGATCAACAATGATTCCAAGATCTTTTTCTTCAGAGATTGCAGAAAGGGGGTTACCTTGGAGGTGGTATTGCTGATGTGTGCTATAATTAGCAAAGTAGATTACATGGCATTTGTCAATATTGAACGAGAGGAGCCATGTTTCAGCCCAAGTCCCAAGGATATTAAGGTCATTCTGAATAGATTGCCAGTCAGAGGTTGTGGCTTCTTTACCAACAAGTTTTGAATCATCAGCATAAAGAGTGAGGAGGTTTGAGAGGAGATTGGGTGCATCATTTATATATAAGTTGAAGAGACTTGGCCCAAGAACGCCGCTTAAAACGGTTGTAGAGAAGGAGCAATGAGGGACACCTTTAGAGTCGTGAACTCTTACAACTTGTGTTCGTTCTGAAAGGAAACTCAGTATCCACTGGACAATAACATCATCAACAGCTGCTGCTTTTAGTTTGGTAAGGAGGAATTCATGGCAAACCCTGTCAAATGCTTTTGAGAGGTCCAGGAGCGCCATATCAACAGGTACATCATTATCCAATAATGATGTAACATACTCGCATGTGTGTATAAAATTGGTGTCAACAGGTTTTAAAGATCTGAAGCAACGTTGAATGGAAGTGAGGATGATGTTAGTTTGCATGTACTGGATTAGAGCTTTATTAACAGACCTATCAATCACCTTTACAGCTGCAAAAGTGATGCTAATTCGATGGTAATTTTCTACATTATCTTTGAGGCCTGTTTTTCGGACCGGTGTTATACAGGACTTTTTCCAACCTAACTTTAGTTCTCCACGTTGTAGGGACAGCTGGAAGAGTCCACACAAGGGAGAACTGAGAACAATTCGGCATTCCTTAAGAAGCCTTGGGTGTATTCCATCTGATCCTTTGGATTTATTAACATCAAGTTTTTCCAGGCTATTTAAGACCATATCTTCGGTAATTGATAGTTTTGGTATTGGATGACACATTAAGTTGGATGGTACTACAGGTAAAATTGAACAAGGTTGGATGGTGAAGGTAGTGGCAAACTGGGTAGGCCTATTTAAAACATTGGCCTTATCTAGTGGAAATGAGTGGGCTATGCCACTATGTCTTAGACCAGGAACGGTGAGACGGTTAGGAGATTTGGCAGACATAGGGCTCCAGAAGGATTTGGGATTTGTCTTGATATCTGTGGCAAGCTTTTCCTCATGCTGAGACTTCAATTCCTTAACTACATTAGAGGCAAGATTTCAAGCCTTTGCATACCTTATCCAACTTTCCAGAGATTTCTCCTTGTTGTACCTTTTCAAGGCTCTGGCTTTCCTGTTGATTGTTCTTTTTGCATTCTTTTAAGTAACAATGGGTTTATTTAAAAAAAAAAAAAAATATATATATACATCATCGATTCCCTGAAGCAATGCTTGTGCGGGAGAAAACCCACCTAATAAATCAAAAAACCAAGAAACCAAAAAAGAAAAAAAAAAATAAAAAAGAAAAAAAAAGAAATAGAAAAAAAAAAAAAAAAAAAAAAAAATTATAGCGCAACTTACCGGACCCGAAAACCAACGAACCTCCAAACAACACCCAACAAAATTATAATAATTATAATCATATTCAGCTGCAACTAAACCCTCCTCAAAAACAAAACTTAAGTGGCGTGGAATAATCCATTCAAAATTGTGAGGAATGGAAGTGTTTTTGGCTGTTTTTGGTAGATGATACGGGAGTACTTTTATTCAATTGATAGGAGGGCTTCTTTAAAATTTTCCATGATATATTAATATAAAAAATAATAAGTCTTGACCAATTTATTGAGGCTAGTTCCTTCTGTATCGTTTGGTAGTCAATAAAAGTTTGAGGACAAAGATTAGGTTGCAGATGTATGTTCAAGGATAACACACAGAGGATAGCTGAGTGGTTGCTGTTGTCAACTGGATGAAGAAATTCATTTCTGATAAGGGAATCTGGATTGCTCAAAATTATAAGATCCAACAAGGAAGGATTCTGGTTGCCACAATGCCTTGTTGGCTTTTCAACCCTTTGGTAAAAAAAAATATCAGACACAAATGGTGAATCTCCATTATTAGATACTACATGACCAAGACCATCAACCCACTCGATAAATGGGAAGTTGAAATCACCGATAATTATTAAATCAGATGATACTGTGGATGCCATTTCATCAATGATAGTTTTAAGATGTATTTCACAATCATTAAGACTGGGCGCATTAGGGCTTCAGTATACACACCCGATACAGATTTTTTTAGTTTCATGAAGAGTAATATCAAGCCATAAGCTTTCCATCTAGGGTACATCAAAAACTAAACGGTTAATAAGACTAACCTGGAAACCTTCCCTGACATAAATACCAACTCCTCTTCTGCAGTTTGGTTGCCCCAGATTAGTGAAGCACTGAAAACCAGGTATCTGCAACATAAGGTTGGTAACAGGTATTTTAGTAAATTTTTGAAGAATCTCCACTAACCCAGCAATATCTGCTTCTTCATCTTTTAAGAGCAATTGGATATTTAGAAGTTTATTTGTAAGAGAATCAACATTGCTAGATATGACACGCAGGGTATTATTATTTCGAGGCTTACGTGACCGGTTGTCCAGAGGCAGAGGTCTTGTAGCTGCGACTGTATTTGACAAAAGAGGGGTAGATGTTAGTTCAGAAATGGCACTCATGAAGCTCGATTTACTCGAACTGTCACATGAAAAGAAAAATTCACTAAGTTCATTTTCAGTAGATACACTAGTATTAACACTTGAAGTTCTACAAAGCAAAGAGAATAACTGCAAGAAATCAGGGCTATTTACAGGAGGTGAGGGACAAACTGTTATATCTCCATAGCGGCTGGGTTCAGGGCTGGCTTTGGAACTTTCCAACCGCAATGAGCTGCAACGTTTTTTGTCACAATTTGGCCTTTGAAAATTATGAGATCTTTTTCACGAGAGTTTATTCGCGTTTTTAGCGTATCTATGAGAGTCTTATGTTTATCATGCTAGACCTTTGATGTGTCACTGCAAAACTGAATATCTGCATGGAGTTCACGAGAATGGTTAATGATTTTCCTTTTGATGTCTACACTGGGAACAGAGAAGAGGATAGGTGGTGGGCATGCATTTACGGACTGTGAGTTTGCAGGGATGGGAAGTCTTTTCACATTTGTAATTTGAATGTCTTGGAGTTTGTAATTTTGGCTGAGGTATGACTGGATGTAGAGTTGTTCATCTTATTGTGACGGATACCATATGCAACTATGTTTAGAACTCTACGTTGTCTATCCTGCTCTTCAGCAAAAAGGCACTGAACCTCACAATTAAGATCTTGGGCAATCAGTATTTGGCCAGGCAGTCTCTTGTTGCATAAGGGTTTTGATTTCAGCACGCACATCAGAAATCAAGCACTTCTCAGCAACCTGATGTTCAAGAGCTGACTTTTGTGTTCTGATATCATTAACTGATTTTGAAATCTCTTCTTTAAGCATAGTTTCAAGGTTATTTACTGAAGACTGCACAATATCTTGGATAATGGCTTGGAATGGGATTTTATCAATAGTATCTCTCTTCGTACTGTTTATCGTAGCTTCGACGATACTATCAGCACTTGAATACTGGTTAGAACTGCTTGGAATCATAGGAAAGTTTTTACGAAACGGACAATTTATGGAAACATCAACCTGTCGAGAAATTTTTGTGAGCAACATATATTTGGATTTAGGCATGTCCCTATAGTCTATGCATATCCACTTTCCACATCCATCACAGAGAATTGCCAAGGAGTCATCATTTAGGTCTATTTCACATACCAAACATTTATCACACCCTTTTTGGGCTAGCGCAAGCTCTTTTCGAAGCCCCAGTAGGCGTTGCATTGGTATTGCAAGTCAACTGTTTAGGGGGCATTATATTGGGTGAAATAAAGTCTCTATGGGTTAGTTTGTGTTAGATTACTTCTGTGATTCAAATCAGCCTTAAATACAAAAAAAATTCAAAATACAATTGCAGAAAAAACACAAAAAACCGCTGAGTTGCCACAAACTATAATTCTATGGAAATATAGTTGGCAACCATGTAATTCACAAATATGTAAGTTCAGAATAAACAGATGAAACTGCTGGTAAACAAATGATGAAACACATGATGAAACGACAGCAACCGTACAAGAAAATCGAAATATATTTTCTTGATTATTATCGCTTCTAATCAGTAGTTGTACCAAACCTATCCTGCTCAAGTCATCCTCAGGGCTATACTGTGGTGTTTATCCTTCCCATAGTATAGTGCAGACGGTTTGATATCATCTATTTTCCCTTCTTATTTTAGTTTTATATTTGTGTTTAAAGCTTTTTCCAATAGGCAATGTTCAGAAGTCCTCCAAAAAAAACGTCCCCCCAGATCCCAAATCAAATTCCATAGTGAAAGATACCCATCCTGGCTGGTCAAGCACATTATCTGAAAATTCTAATGATGGCTCCAATTCGGAGAATAGGACAATGATAACTGTAGGTCCAAATGCAACCATAAATGATGATAATGGGTTTCAAGAGGTCCTCTCTAGAAGCTCTAAAAAAAGAAAAAAAATCTCCCCAATTAAAAGCATTTCCCCTCTCCCTGCCCAAGATCCTCCCTCCAAAAACTTACGAATTTACCTTAAAATTAATCCCACAACCCCCTTTGAAATAAAAATGATCACTGCAATAAGAGTTGCAATTTTTAAATTGCTAAAATCAATGTTCTCTCTTAACATTAACCGTGATGGATCTCTGCTTATAGCTGTAGAAGATCAGAAATCAGCAGATACAATAATTAACCTTAAATCCCTTCTGAATATCCCAATTATTGCATCTAATTGGAACCCAAAACAATCACCAACAAAAATTGTAGTTTATAATGTTCCCCCAGAGATATCTACTCAGGAGTTAAAAGAAGGCCTCTCAGATAGGGCTGGAAACACAATCCCAGTTGAGGATGTTACCCAACTTGGAAAACCTAACTCTACTGGCCTAAAAACTAGTAGATCCTTCTTATTCACACTAAAGGATAAAATTGATATCCCAGAAAAATTATTCCTATTTGGGCAAATCAAACCACACAAGGAATACAAACCTAAGCCTATTCAGTGTCAGAAGTGTTTCAAACTGGGACACACGACAAACAAATGCAATGAAATTCTCCAAGAGTGTAGTAATTGTAAATCTTTCCATCCTAAAGAGCTGACAACTTGCAAAAACACCCAGCCTACATGCATCAATTGCAAAGGTCCTCATGAATCTACAAATAAATCATTATGCCCTGCATACAAGAAAAGAGCTCTAACACTCCAAATATCAACAGAGAAGGCCACCCCATACCCCTTTGCAGCAATGGAAGCAAATGCTGCCCAACAATACCAAATAAAGCCTGTAATGAAACCAACGAAAACCCCCAAGTCAAATGCCCCAAATGCATCAAGCACCCCATATAAAACAACATCTTCTAAGCCCCCTAGCTCAAATCCCTATCAGAAGGAATCACCAAGCCAGCAAGCCTTGTTTTCCGGTGAGATGAGGCCAGCCTGGCCCTCCCTCCCAAGAAGAAACAAACCAGAAACACTACCTGGAATCAATCCCTTAACCAACAAACAGGATGCACTACCAAAAATGCAATCCCCAAATATATGCTTATTCATTCTAAACTGTAATGCAGTTCAGGCCATGAACATACATCAACTACAGAAAACAAAAATTATTGCAGAATTGGAAAAAATCTACATCCCAGATGATATGCTCATTCAAGCAAAAAAAGATCTTGCTTTACTTTTAACAAAGCTGAACATTGATACACAGTCATATGAAGAATAAATCAACAACACAACATTTATCAATACTCCAATGGAATGTAAGATCACTCACAGAAAATAAGCTAAATGAACTAATATCATTTATGAATAATAATTCCATTAATATTGCTTTCCTCCAGGAAACTCATTTAACCCAAAATCAACAAATTAAGTCTCTGGGATACACTATCCTGAAAAAGAATAGATCTTCAGAGAGAAAAGGAGGTGGTGTAGCTTTATTAGTTAATAATAATATAAAATTTTGTGGCATCAAATTTCCAGATTTTGAAAATGATGTTGATGTAATTGGTATAAGTGTTTGGCTGAATAATTTAAAAACCTACATAATAAGCTTTTATAACCCTAATGGCCAAACTTCAGATGCCAATGATTTCTTTAATTATATAAATAATTCTAATATGTTAAAAAACATCATTATTTGTGGTGATTTCAATGCCCACAGCCTTTTGTGGGGGAATAAACCAGCAAATAAAGCTGGTAAATTTATTGAGCATATGATTTCAAATAATAATGAATTAGCTGTTGCTACCCCTCCAAACCTAAATACATATTTTAACCCCAAAAGTGCCAAATTCTCCACAATTGACCTACAAATTGTGTCTTTAAATTTTTTGAACAAAATTTACATAAATAAAATTGATAGTCTGTGTACAGACCACTTTGCTATAGTGTGCTCCCTAAATGAACCTGCTGAAACTTCTTCTCATACTTCCAAATATATCAACACTAAAGCAAATTTGTCTATTTTACAAAATAAGCTAAATGATGAAATTACAAGTTTCACCCAAAGTTCATGCATTTCAAACACAACAGTTGACACACATGATGAAGACTTGACATCTTTACTAATAAATACAGCTAATAATTCTATCACCATTAAAACACATAATAAAACATAAAATAAACAAATTACTAAATCAATGTTGACAAATTAGTTACTAAATAAATTTAGTATAAAAAAGGCAGCTAGGACATAATTCATAAAAAAACCAACACCTACTACATATTTAAAAAAATTACAAGCAGAATCTAATCTAAAAAGGACTATAATAGATGCTAAATATAATTACTGGAATAATTTTGCAAATAATCTCTCCAGAGAAACGCATGAGCCAATTATACATAAAGTCATAAGCCACATATGTGGGAAAAAGACTTCTCCCAACCCACTCCTGTATGAGCTTATACATAATAATACCCATTATGACAATGATATTGAAAAGGCTAACCTATTTGCAACTCTTTTTGTTAATAAGCTAACATCAAACAATAAAAGAAATCTGTCCACAATTACTATGAACCCTAGTTACCAACCACTCCCAGGATCAGAGTACATAACTAATCCATTTTCAATCCATGAATTGAATAATGAAATACATCATATTAGGTCCAAAACTAGCAGCAGCTATGACAATATACACCCTACATGAATAAAGAATCTCACACCTTCATACAAACAAGAACTGCTAAATTGTTATAATCACGCTTGGGCATCTTCTAGGTTCCCCAACATATGGAAATGTTCGTCCCTCCTACCAATCCTAAAGAAAAATAAACCAAAAGATAACCCTGAGTCTTATAGGCCCATAATGATTACACCTGTGATGGGGAAAATAATGGAGAAAATGATTTATCACAGACTCCTCTGGTTTGTTGAGAAAAATAACATGATCCCACACACTCAAACTGGATTCAGGAAATACCACTCCTCAACAGATGCTTTCATTTTGCTAACAAATGCAATAAATGAATCTTTCTCAAAAAATAATATCCTAGTGGCAGCTTTCCTTGATTTTGAAGGAGCATATGACAATGTGAACCACCAAATCCTTTTAAATAAACTTGCAAACCTTGGAGTACCTCCCAAGCTAGTATCCTTTTTTAAATCCTTCATAGAAGTGCGAAGTTTCATTGTTTGTGTTGGTTCAGCCTCTTCACCCCAAAAGACAATATCCAAAGGCCTACCTCAGGGAGCAGTCCTCAGTTGCCTCCTATTTGCCCTATATCTCTGGGACATGAACCTACCCCATACGAATCTACAATATGCTGATGATCTGGTGCTATGGTCATCTGGCAACACCTTCCTGATAGCACAGTCAAATCTGAAAAAGTCACTTTTCCAGTTTAAAAATTCTCTCAACATTCAGATTTACCCATTGCACCCACCAAGTAAAAAAAAATCCAATTTCACCGGAAGAAAAACCGTGTTAATGCAAAGCTAACTCTAAATAAAACAACTATTTCAGAAGATAATAATATTAATTACCTAGGTCTCATGCTTGACCAAAAACTTAATTTCCACCTCCACATTTCAAACACAATAAAAAAATGTTATAGAAAAGCAAATATACTAAAAAGACTTCTTTCCACACCCTGGGGTTGTAAGGAGAAAACCTTACTCCAGTTTTATAAATCACATATAAGACCCCATATTGACTATGGGCTCATTGTCTATGGTGCATGTGCAAAGACCCAGATGCAAAAAATTGAAACAACACAAAATGATATAATACGTCTCATATTTGGTCTTAGGAAACCCACAAGCACCAAGTTACTGCTTATGGAGAGTGGATTAACAACAATAAGGGAGAGACCTAGCTTTCTCTTGATAAAACATCTTACAAAAATTGAATCAAATAGCTCACACACAGTACATAAGTGGTTAAGAAATCCAGCCATGTATAGAGGTATTGCAGATGAGTATGCCAATATTCAAAAGAAGTTCCCTGTACCAGCAAAGTCTATTGCACCTACTTTCCCCCAATCCCCTCCATGGAATTGGTCATTTCCCATAATAAATACTGAATTTTCAAAATGGAATAAAGATTTAACCCCCATTGCTTTTGTTCAGAAAAAAATTGCAGAACTTAATACAATTACCTATAAAAATCACTTCCAAATATTTGTTGATGGGTCAAAAACGAATGAGAAGGTTGCAAGTGGTGTTTTCCTTCCTCACCTGAGAATTGCAATGGGCGAGAGATTATTTAATAATTTATCTATAATGTCTGCTGAGTTAAATGCCATAATCATGGCATTAGAACACCTTAAGCAAAACCACTCTTTGATTGAAAATTCGAATAATATTATCATTTATTCCGACTCTTTATCAAGCCTTGAGTTGCTGGCCTCAGCTCCTCAATATAAGTTGGACATTGACACTTATCATTGTCTCAGTATTATTGATAATCTTGCTTCAAGTGGCATAAAAACTTACTTTCAGTACATTCCTAGCCACTCTGGCATAAGTGGTAATCATCAGGTTGATGAAATAGCAAAAAATGCTATAAATATTGACCAGCCAAGTGGGAGACCAATCCCAATTAGAGATATTTACCGATGGAGGCTATCAGATATTAATTTTAATAAGATTAATCCTATCCTTTCCCCCTTTCCCAATAAGTATCTTTCTAAAATTTATCATAGAATTCGTTCTGGAACAAATGGGCTAAATTTCCTTGCATTCTCATATAAGCTTTCTAATTCAAGTGGTTCAATTCCCCTGTCCCCTCTTTGCAGGCATTGTAATATGAATAATGAAACAATTGACCATTGCCTATTTGAATGTAATATGCTGACGTCTGCACAACATACCTTGCTTTCTAAACTGTTAAAATACTTCAAACACCACAAAATCCCACTATCAGCCAAGAGCCTAGCCAACTATACCTGCACACAGAGTATAGAAATCGACATCTATCATCTTATATTTGAACTCCTAGAGTCGAAAGATCTGCTGAAAGATATCTGAATATATCTAATAAATATGAGGCAATCAAGCCAGTAGCTCTGTAGCCCACAGAGTGAAGCAAAAGGAAAAGGGCTAAATAGTGTTACTGAAAAGCCCGCCTGCTGTTAAATAGAAGAAGAAGAAGATGAAAGAAAAATTAACTTACTTCAAAGTCCAGGTAAATCAAATAAAACTCTTAGAAGGACCACTTAAAATGTCACTGAAGGTTGATATAGTTATAAAATATCACAAAATATGTAGGAAAATGTCTTAATCATATAAATTGGGCATATAATCTTTTTTTTAATTTCACCCAACCTGTTGCTGTTGAGTTGAAATCATAACTGATTGATTGGAAG
The DNA here is from genome assembly GCF_049724085.1 of Artemia sp. Qi Xiang Cuo. Lineage (NCBI taxonomy): Eukaryota > Metazoa > Arthropoda > Branchiopoda > Anostraca > Artemiidae > Artemia > Artemia sp. Qi Xiang Cuo. The sequence continues at coordinate 17,034,964 of NC_142795.1, forward strand.
GGTTGTTTTCAAAGGGCTGAAATCATCCTTGGAGCAGAAGCTCATCAACCGGCAATAATCACACCCAGTTGACGTCTTACCAAAACAAAGATTTGTGAAAATTTAATGTCAGATCTGGGACACTTACCTTACCACTTCACTGATTAAATTATCACTTCAAACAACATGAATTTACAATCCTGCTATTCCAGCCTATATCAATTAAAAAGTGATTGAAAATGCAAAGTTTGATTCAGCCAAGTTAAAACAAAATGTTGAACAAAGAAATCAGATACTCAGAATTTAAAAAGAGTGGCAACAACAATGAATACTGCAACTGATCAGATTACTATTTCAGTGTTGGTTAGTCCAGAAAAGATTCATATGCTTGAGAAATCAATTCATGAACTTATCTTGGACTCAGCATGCCACCTCAGCATCTGGGACATCTGGTAGGCAGAGAATTACTTGAGAAGCTGAGGTAGAGGCTTTGAGAGTGCTTGAACAAAGAGAGAAGGAGAAAAAAGAAAAGCTTGAGAACAAAACAGGAAAAGTAAAAAGGAAGATGCTCAAGCCAAAAATGAAACAGAAGAATGATCTGTCCAGTAAAGAATCTGAAGTCTCACTGGGTTCCTCAATTGACAAAATGGACATCTGTTATACTATCAGAAGTGAGAATCAAGAAGAGGAGGAAAAGAAGCTAAACAGCTAGATCAGTTCCATGCTGTGGCATACAATACCAAACATGATCAACAAGGCTGATATATTAGAAGGTTGCTTGATTTTCTGGATGAAAATCTTGTTTGTATAAAATATTATTACTGCCTGAGCCTAGCCAACTATTCATATGACTGGCCAAAAAAGGATGACATTGACAAAGATGAAGAAGAATACATCTTTGCCAGACAATTGTACCTTTTTGGAGCTGGTCTCTTCACTCTACCATCATTCCAAATTCAGCACATCATCAGCCTGTACAAGAAGCACACTAGGGCCTGCCAAACTTTTTGGCATTGCTAACTCACATAAAATTCAACACAATCTAGACATGCTACAAAATTGGACTCAAGACTGGCTTCTCAAATTAAATACAAGCAAGTAATATATTCTATACCTTGGAACTAATAACTACATGGCTACATACTCAATTTTAAATCTAATCACTAATATAAGGGACCATTTAGTGAAAAAGAAGAAGAAAGGGACCTTGGTGTGATCATTGATGGGGGGGTTGAGGTTCCACAGCCATGTCCAGCATGTTGTCTCCCAAGCAAACTCCATCCTGATTAAAAAGGACCATCAGTACCTGAGAGGCAATAATATTCATAAAACCTTTTAAGGCTCTTGTTAGACCCCATCTTGATTTTGGCATCTGCCTGGCTGGTCATTCTTACCAGGAAGATGTTAGGCTTATTAAAAATGTCCAGAGATGAGCAATATAGTGCACAAAAAGCCTAAAATTACCTTCATATGAGGAACATCTCAAGCTACCTACCCTTGTCTACAGACACATGCATAGTGATATTACTTTACCTTACCTTAAATCACAGCTTGGAGTGAAATAAGGACTTTCGATCCTGTTGAATCACTCCTTATAATGACTGTTGTAGTTGGTTAAGTTCTGGTGGAAGATTCTGGTGCTTCCCAGTCAAACTTCCATGGTGTATCTTTCCACTCAGCATCCAGATGGCGTTTGAAAGCATCTGTTGATTCACCAGCAACAGTGTCCTCCTTGAGGTTATTCCAGAGGTCCTCAATCCGATTCGAGAAGAAATTGCATTTTGCTCCAGTTGTAGCGTGATGTTTGCGGATTCGTCTAAGGTGTCCTCGTGTTTTGTGGGAGGTGTCGATCTCCAGGATCTCATTTTCTCAATTGGTTGAGAGGAGTTTGTGCGCCTGAATCATGTCTCCACGTTTCCGTCTGTATACTAAGGAGGGGAGGTTGAGTTCCTTCAGCCGTTCACTGTATGTCTTGTTTTCCATGCCGACAATCATCTTAGTGGCCCTTCATTGGATTTGCTCAAGAACTGCCTTGTCCTTTTTGAATCGAGGGGTGGCCAGTATCGTCCCCACCTCCAGTCTAGGTCTTACTAATCCTTTGTAGAGTTTGATGATTACATGTTTACTCCTACTGGTGATGCTGTGTTTGATGATGCCTAGGGCTCTACTAGCATTGGCTGATATTTTTTGTGAGTGGGAGCTGAATTTCAACTGGGAGTCAACAATGACGCCAAGGTCACTCCTCCTCCTGGACAGGCTCAATTGTGTGGTGACTTCCCGAATTTTGGGTCATGAGGTACTGATGTTTGGGGTTTTTGTGTCCAAAGTGTATGACCTTGCATTTTTCTGCGTTGAATTCCAGCAGCCATGTTTTGACCCAAGAGCACATGTGGTTGAGATCAGTTCGGAGGGATTGGATGGAAGAAGAGGTGTTGGCAGGACCTATGAGTTTCGAATCATCCGCATATAGGGTGGTTTTGTTGCTGGTGATGAGGGGTAGATCATTTATGTAGATGTTAAACAGGGTGGGGCCCAGGACGCTGCCCTGGGGAACCCCACTAGTGACTTTGATTTCGTCAGAAAGGACATGGCTATTTGGTCCAGTTATCACTTTCACTTGCTGTGTTCTGTCCCTCAGAAAGTCCTCTGTCCAACTGACCACTTGTGGACTAACAGATAGAGTAAGTAGCCTGTGAATGAGGTAACGGTGACAAACCTTGTCAAATGCTTTGGCTAGGTCTAACAATATTATATCCACAGGTAATCCTCTCTCTAGTAGGTCAGTTACAAGACTATATGACTCAAGAAGATTTGTGTCCACCGATCTCTTTGAGCAAAAACCATGCTGACTACTGCTGATAAGTGAGTTGGCCTCAAGATGGTTAATGATACGCTTGTTTATGATTCTCTCCATGACCTTGCATGCCACACATGTAAGGCTGATAGGTCTGTAGTTTGCTGCAGAAGTTTTGCTATCCTTCTTGTGAATTGGGATGACTATTCCCTTCTTCCAGTCCCCAGGAAGCTTTCCTTGTGCCAGCAACAGATTGAATAGTTTTACCAGTGGGGCTGATATTGCAGGGCTTAATTCCTTCATCAGTTGTGGGCTGAGACCATCAGGTCCCGTCGATTTATTGGGATCGAGGTCCTTAAGCTGTTTGGTTACTTCTTTGATTGTGACTGGGGAGTGTACCATCAGGAAGGGAGTGTGAGCCTGTTCTGCTAGTGGGGGGGTTGAGTGGGGTTCATCCATGGAGAACACTGAGGCAAACTGCTGATTAAGCAGGTTTGCTTTTTCAGAGGGGCAAGAGGATAAAGAGTTGTTGCTTACCAGGTCTGATACCGTGTGTCTGCCTGGCTTCTTATGGGAGATGTATTTCCAGAATAATTTTGGGTTTTCCTTGACGTTTTTGGCCAGTCGTTCTTCGTAGTTTGAGGTCAGTTTTCTAGTTTCTTTTCTGAGGAGGTTCCTTGCAGTTTTGTACTGCTCGTACAAAGCTGTAGTCTTTTGTTTCATGTACTTCTCCCAAAGTTTTTTCTTCCTGTTGCGTAGTTTCTTGATTTTTGGGGTGAGGAAAGGTAGAGTTTTGGGTTTCTTATTCCATGTTACGCTGGTGTGTTTTGCTTGGCTCTCTAGTAAGGTCTTTTTTAGAGTTAGCCATGAGGCTTCAACATCTTCTGATATAAGTGTTTCCAGGTTAGCATCTAACAGCTCTTCCACCATCATCTTGTAATTTGTAAAGGATTGCTTGGTATATTTTGATGGTTTGGAGTTGAGTTGAATAGATGAGAGAACTGGCGTGTGGTCACTTGAGCCAATGGGACTGAGAGTGTGTGTGTTGATCACCTTTTCTGGGTCATTCGTTATGACTAGGTCCAGTACGGAGGGATTTTGTCCTGGCCACATTCTTGTGGGCATAGTTACTGTTTGGTACAGAAAGTTGTCGGAGAGGGCTTGTACTAATGGGTTTTGTTCAAGGCTTGACTTGGTCATACCTTGGCCATCTACCCAAGATACGTTTGGGAGGTTGAAGTCACCTGTCATGAGCAGGGTTGCCTTTGGGTAATTGCATAGTATGAATTGCGTCATTTTGGCAATTGCTGTTTCAGAGGACAGCTGGCAAGGGCTGCTGGGGCTCCTGTAAATTGAGCTTAGGACAAACTTTTCGTTAGGTAGGGACAGGGAGACCCATGTAGCTTCAACACAAGGTAAGTAATAATTTGGGACAGAAATTTCTTTTACCTGGAATTCCTTGGAAGCTAGAACAGCCACTCCTCTTCTGCAGTTTGGATCAGACAGATTGCTGAAGATGTTGTATCCAGAGGGGCAGATTGAGTCTTCTGTCATTTGAAATCTTGAGTTCTTGGGGCGAATTTCTGTCAGAGTTGCAATGTCTATTTGAATTAGTTGGAGCACTGTTGCCAGTTCCGGCATCTTGTTGGTAATAACATCAACATTTGCCGTCATAATGTTCACAAGTTTTTGGGTGTGTCTGGGCAAGTTTTTATTTTGCTCACTAATATTCTTGCTTTTGGTTGAAGTGGGTGAATTGCAGCTTAGGTACACAAAGCTGATAATGAGAGACGAGGCAGAAGGGCATGGGGACATAACTCTTAATTCACTGTTTATACATTTACACAAACTTGCGTTTACAACGTTATTATCACTCACACATGAACAATTTACAAGGGGGACGAGACGGTTGGAGATAGTGGTTATTTTTGCATACTCGAGCATCTCTCCATCGGAATTGCTCGAGTTTGACCGTTTTTTGTGATTTTGCCCTTTCTTATTACTAGGTCTGTTTCTCCGTTTGCCTGTCTTTTCTTCATCTCTTCCAACAAGGCTTTTCTAGCGTTGCGATCTTCTTTGGAGCTGTCGCCATAGAATCGAATCGGGTCTTTACGCTGGTAGGACGCATCCAGGATAAGCTTCTTGTCAGTGAAGCTGGCTACCGTGAACAGGACTGGTGGGTGTCGCAGTGGTTGTCTGGCCATGGGGGCCGAGGCTGGTAGTCTTTTCACGTCGAAGACTTTGGTCGCTAGTTTGTAGTTGTCCTCGAAGTATTTAGCAAGGAAGTCTTCATCACTTGCTTGGATCGGAATGCCGTATCCGACGACGTTAAGTTTGCGTATCTGCCTGTCTTGCTCACTTCTGACTGTACGCCGTATTTGTTTGTCAAGTGCTTCTGGTGCAAGCCCTGTCACTTGAGCGGTAATTGCCGATTCAACAATTGCTTTTACCTCGAGAACATTGCATTTTGTGGCAAGTTCATCGTGAATCTCTCTGAGACCCTTGTTGACTGTGGTCGTTATGCTAGCAATGTCCTCTTGCACCTCTGATTTGAAAGATTCGATGGCTTTGGTTAGGGTGTCGATGTCGCGCACAGGCTTGTTCAAGATGCACCGGGGGCAGCTCCATTCACATTTCATTGTACAATTCATTTTCTCTAGCAGGACGTACTGTTCATCACTTAATCCTAGGCACTCAATACAAAACCAGTTAGGACATTTGTCACAGTTGACGGCTTGCGAGTTCTCGTCCAGGCCTTTTGCACATCCCGGGCACTTATCTTGTCCTTTTACGGGGCTCTCACGTTGTCTCTTTTTTGGTGCCATTATTGCCTTGACAATCTTTGAGGTAGACAGAATGTGGGAAGTGCAATACTCAAATCACCTATTCCCAGCAGTTTAAGGATGAGCCAACGTAATCAATGGTGGTTTTAGTATTTAGTGTTTGGCAACTGCGCTTTATACTGACTTATAAACTCCAAAAGGAAAACTCCACAATTATCAGGGGCAACCACAACACCAGCCATCATCTCACAAAAGGACATTCAAAGAAGCTACCAAAATTAAGCTCCAAATCAAGAATCTGTCAAATGTATTTTCAAAAAAAGTAATTAACCCCTATAATAAACTGAAGGACTCTACTGTCAGCACTCTTTCCATCCAGTTGTCCAAACATCAACTTGACAAGGAGTGGGAGAAGAAGCAGTGGAGAATTGGGGGGAGTCATCAACTCAAGAGCACTACAGGTCCAGAGGACCTTAAAGCTCTCAAATGGATAAAGGTAAGGTAAGATGATTTTTCCCTTTTAGCATTCTCTGAAAGTTCTAACTTAATAACCAAGTCAATTCTTGAGATATTTTGCAAAAATAAAGTTCAAACATTCATGCCTTTCTTAATGACATATACTATATGTAAACAATAAACAAATTGCCTAACTTACAGCCCTTAACCTGAGGACTTTGGGGAGGTTGACATCCCTAAAGACATAATTACTGGCCTTTTTAACTATGCTGAACAAAATTGCTATCTTGAAATTTTTATTGGATGCTTTTGGGGAAATGATGGGCATAGGAGGAGGGGGTCTGGTTGCCCTCCACTCACTTTTGACTATTAAAAAAGGCACTAGACATTGCAATTTTAATCAAATGAGCCCTCTTTGAAGTTTGTATCTTAACTCCTTCTGTACAAAGTGCCCTGGTCTAAAACCAAAAACAGGGGGAAGCTGCCCTCTGATCATTTTGACTCTTAAAAAGCGTAGGCTACTAGAACTTCTGATTATCAGTCCATTGAGTCCTCTCCAAAGTTTATATGACCAACCTTTATATAAAAACCTTATATGCCCCCAGGGCATAATTTACAACCCTTGACCTGAAGATTGGGGGGGGAGGGGTGTCATCTACTAAAACATACTTTCCAGACCTTTCAACTATGTGAACACAATGTCTATCCCAAAATTTTGATTAGATGTATTGGGGGAAATGATAGGCAGGGGGGACTGGTTGCTCTCTAATCACTTTAGACAATTAAAGAGGGCACCAGTCCTTTCAATTTCTAATCAAATGAGCCCCTTTTGAAGTTTCTACAGTAACTCCTTCTATACAAAGCACCCTGGCCTAAACTAAAAATAATTAACACATTGTTCCTACATTGCTCTTTACTTATGCAGTGCTATTTTGCTGCCCATGATAGCAAAAGTAACTTGTCTAGAATTTTAAAAATATTCTCAAGATATAGCCTATTAAGATTTCTTTAATAGGCCTAATTGCAAAGTATTAGGCTAGCCAACCCTATTAATATTGAGAGAAATAGCAGATATTTTGGGAAATTAACAACACAGGCAACTGATATTTTATTGTAGATTAGTAAGAAAAGCCTAATTATTTTAAATAAAAATAAAGGATCTATAAAAAAATCTTGGAAGTCTGCAACCTTGGATAAATTTGTGAGGCAATAATGACAAAACTTACTTGGTAATGTTTACTTGTTGAAGGTTCCATGGTCTTGGAAACCTCATTATATAAACAGAGGGCTTCATCAAACAGTTCAGAAACTGTCTTGTCATTATCAATTTGTGAGATTCTTTTAGCCATGCTTTTCGAATTTAAAACTCACTATTTTCACCAATATTCACGATATGTCTGGTTTGAAGTTCCACTGCCGTACAAGTAAAATAAGCCGAAGTCACTATTTTTCTCGTGAATAGGCGCCAAATCAATGAATATGAATTCTCGGAAGAAAAATCGGCACAATGCGCCAGAAACCAGAACTTGTAATAACTTCATAATCATTTGTAAAAAGACAGGCATAAAAACTCGAACATCACAGTTGGCTAAACTTAGAAAGTTAAAGCTATGTTCATACACGTTCACGTAGGATTCTGACCAAATTTTATATTCAAATCTTCAAAAGTTTCAACAAAAGCTGTTCAGACATTAGACCCCAACGCCAAACCGAACTTTTGGTGGAATGTCACCGACGATGGACCCGCCGGCGTGGAGAAAATATTCGCGGCGCACTAGCGGCCTGCCTGTTCCATTTGTGTGGCGGCACACCGTCGGTCGGCATGTATTTACCTAAATATTTTTGCAGTGATTTGCTGATTTCGGTGTGCTACGTAACCAAACGTGCTAAGTTACTTTATAAGAGTCTATTGACTTTGAGCTCAAACCAAAAAGTGGGAATAAGAGATTTTAGACAGAGTTAAAAGTGGCGTCTTTAAGAAGAGGACAAAGAGCATGGGTCCACTAGGAATTTCTCAGGATTTTTTGAAGAGCTTATTCTCTCACTGGCAGCAGTTCTCTTGATTTCTAGCAGCATAGTTTGATGATTTATTAGAAGATATTCACAACAATAGCAATTTTCCTCTTAACAGATCTTATTTTGCTTTTAATTATCTATTAATTTTATTTAACAGTTTTCAATAACAAACTGTAAGTAAGAAGCAACACGGCCAAAGAGCAATCAAAACCCTAAATACATAATTTTGATAAAAATAAATACATAAAAAGATATATTTTCTTTACCCTGATTCCAAATATTTAAAATTCATTAAGTTTAATGTTATCTATCAGAAGCTACGATCCTGATAAAATGTCTGTGATTTAAAAAGAACGGGAAAAACAATTGCGATCACGGATGATCACAGGAGTGATGTTTGTTTTATGTTATTTTTTTTGTTCCATGGGGTGAACATATAAAAAAAATGGTCCTAGAAGATTGGGAAAGATCTAATTCAAACGGATATTAAAATTTCTAGTGCTTTTTTTAAGTGAACACAAGAAAAAGAGGACAACTAGCCCCTTTTACACGCCCCTTTTTCTGAAAATACACCTTATCAAAATTTTGAGATAGCTATTTTGTTCAACATAGCTGGAAGATCAAATAACAATACGTCTGCGGATGACTCGACTCCAGTAGAGAAATTTAGCTTTATCAGCGTAAGCTGGCGGTAAAAGGTCTGTGGCAGAGTTGAATCAATACCACTTTTAGGTTTCGTTAGAGAATTCTAACACAGCCGAGCGGTTTTAAGGTTTCTACAATATCTTCCTGCACTAAAATTAGAACTAGTATGGGTTTGAAAAGTATACTACCTTTAGAAGGGTAAGGGCCACACTATTCGGTACAAGGTGCCACAATCTTTGTCACCATCAATTCCTCTATAAATATGTTTGGGGAGGGGAAACGGACCCTCTTGGCAATACTGTAATGACGGTACTTAAAAAAAAAATCTTTTCCGACCCTGCCAGGGTTTGGGGAAAAATCTCATCAGCTCACTTTTATTATTTTCCGATGTCAGCTTCGACAAAAATTGATCTAACTACAAAATCACTTTATCCATAAATGGAAACTTGCGTTGGGGTGGGTTCCACATGGCACTGGCCAATCTGATAAATAAGATGTTTAAATCAATTGGCTTTTCTCATAACATTATTTTTCAATGACCCAGTTAAGGCAAACGGAAATAGAATCCAATAAATATTTTACTTTTTGTGAAATTACTACTGTGGCAACAAGAGTTAAGCTTGTACTTTAAAATAATACTGTAAGCAACACTAAGCAAAAAGAAAACGGGTCATTTTTTTGAAAAGAAAAAAGGGCACACACCCAATACCTCCCTCGTAAGATAAATTACAGTCCATTTGCCAAGTTGGTCCACTCCCTCAAACAAGAAACACTAAACGTCAACTTTACAATCACCATTAGCCTTCTTTCTTCCATCTCTGACCAGTGTATATACTGCTACTTCAACAGCTTGGCTCTGGATCGGTCACCATCCACAAGTTTCCACTGCATAGCAACCAGGGTCTAGACTGTATGGGCATCAGAATAAGGTTAAAGATTTTGAAAAATTAAAGTCCACAATACTAGCAGAAAATAAACGTGCCAATTTAATCAAGCAATCTTCTGGCCTGACCAGAGTAAATTCAATTCCCCAATCCACTATCATAATGGGAACATCCCAAAAGGGATACTGATATTGAAGGTTTGAGTCAACCTTAACTAGGGGTTGGCAGAACGATTAACAAAAATATTCTTGCTCTCACGGAATTTACAGTTAGGTAAAAGGAAAAATTGGCTTCTGGCACATGTTTCAATGCCAGACGACAAAAAAAGATTGGGTGAACTAACCTTTTAATCGCCTGTGATGAAAACCAATAAATATCTCAATTGAAACACGAATTGCCCCTTGGCATAATTTGAAATCTTCCATGGCCAAAAATGCAAGGGTTCGCAAAAACGATAGAGTAACTCCCAACCCAACGACTCAAGGATAGGTGAAATTTTGGCAACTTGGTCAAAATCGGTTCACCAGTTGTCCATTGAATGAATCGTCCATCATTCAAGGCTCGCGACGGAGGGGGACCCTCCCCCCCAAAAAAAAAGAGATCAAATCCTCCTTAGAGTTTATAGACCAATTTCAGATTCCTTCCCAAGCTTTCCCAATCCAGCCCGAAAATCAATACTTTCCATCCCTTCCACATTCCATTGTAATTTAATCAATTCTATTTTATGATTCCCCAATAGGTCCTAAGCCTTTTTGTTCCTCCTAGGCTCGTTTTGTAACTCTTCCAAAATTTTACTCTCCACAATCGCGGACTGAATATGCAAATTTTGTCTGTGTTTTGCATTTATTTTTTCATTTCTACTTTCCTCATTTTTTCCACTAGCGTAAAATAAATCATCACCAAATGTGAATTGGATTCCAGTGTCCACCATCTTTGTCTGCCAGAATATGATTTCTACTTAACTGAAAAAAAAATTTAATGAATCTACTGAAAAAATCTGCATTGTCAGTTTACTATACATGTGCTGATATTTATTCCTTAAATTTTAATTGATTTTTGATTTCTTAAAGTTAAAAAAGTTAAAACATTTAAAAGAATTTTTTCAGTAATGTACAAATTATATTCTGGATTTTAGAAAGCTTGGGGTTTAGAACCCTACTCATATTAATTTCTGCTTGTTTTGAGGTTGACGCTTACTTGTTTAAATTTCTATTTGTTTTGGGTTTCATTTATTTAATGATACTGATTCTTGGTAGGTGTATTCTTGGTAGAGTATTTGATTCTATTTTTGTTCAATATAGTTTAATGGATTTCTTTACTTAAAAAAAAAAACTTACTTTGTTGAAAAAGTTTTTCTTAATTAATTTCTGTTCGTTTTATATTGAAGTAGTCTTTTTTAAGAAGAAAGACTGAGCCTCTTCTAAAGATAAACAACCATCCCTTCCATAAAAACCTTAAATACCCCCTGGGACCAGCTTACAACCTTTGTCCCTAGTCTCTGGGGTTTGTTTCAACCCCAAAGGCCTTGTTATATGATATTTAGACTATTTTGAATAGAATGGTTGTCTCAAAATTTCTATTAAATGCATTTCGGGACAATACGACGTGTGTGTGTGTGGGGAGGGGGATGGTAGCTGCCCACCGATCACTTTGACTCTTAAAAAGAGCACTAGAGTGCCTGAGTACCAATACAATGAGCCCCCATCGAAGTTTATGTAACCACGCTTTCTATAAAAACCTTATGTGTCCCTAGGACATAACTTACTACCCTTACCCTGAGGATTGGGGGTTTTGTTATCCTCAAAGACATAATTTCGAGACCGTTCTGATACGCTGAACAAAATAGCCTTCTAAAAAATTTGATTGGAAGTGTTTGGGGAAATTATGGGCGCGGGGGGGTATTTACCCTCTGATCCCTTTCTACTAATAAAAAAGGCACTAGTCTTCTCAATTTCCAATCAAATGAGCCCCTTTTAAAGCTTCTACGACAAAATGTTCTATAAAATCCTTATATGCCCCAAGGGCCTAACTTACGACCCTTATCCTGAGGGCTACGGGGGGAAGGTTGTCATCCTCAAAGACATAATTTCCATACCTTTCAACTACGTTGAACAAAATGGCCTCATCAAAATTCTGATTGGATATGTTTGGGGAAATGATGGGTGTGAGGGGGGATTCTACCTCCGAATACTTTCGAATATTAAAAAGGGCAATATCCCTTTCAATTTCTAATCTAATGAGCTCTTTTTGAAGTTTTTACGACAACACTTTTTATAAGAACATTATAGGCCCCTCAAGCCACTTACAACCTTAGCCGTGTGAGCTGTATCGAAGGGAGGGGGGGAGTCATCCTCAAAGACCGAATTTCCAGAGCTTTTAACTACGTTGAACAAAATAGCCATCTCAAAATTTTGATTGGATGTTTTTGGGAAATGGTGGGCGTGAGAGGGGGGGGGGTTGTTACATTCAAACTACTTTCGACTGTTAAAAAGGGCACTAGCCCTCTAATTTTGCAATTAAAAGAACCCTTTTTGAAGTTTCTACGACAATACTATTTGAAAAAACCTTATATGCCCCCAGGGAAAACTTACAACCTTTGCCTTGGGGTCTCTGGGGGGTTTGCCATCCTCAAATACATAATTTCCAGAGCTTTCAACTTCGTTGAACAAAATGGCTTTCTCAAAACTTTGTTTGAATGTGTTTGGGGAAATGGCGGGAGGGAGTTTAATTGCGTGAGAGAGAGTTTAATTGCTCTCCATTCCCTTTCGGCTATTAAAAAGGGCACTAGCCCTTTCAATTTCAAATCAAATGAGCCCTTTTTGACTTTTCTACGACACAACTTTCTATAAAAACCATATATGCCCCCAGGACGTAACTTACAACCCTTGCCCTGAGGGCTGTGGGGGGGTTGTCATCCTCAAAGACCTAATTTCCTGAACTTTCAACTACGTTGAACAAAATGGCTGTCTCAAAATTTTGATTGGATGTGTTTGGGAAAAAGGTTGGCGTGAGAAGGGGGTTAGTTACCCTCCAATCACTTTCGACTATTAAAAAGAACACAAGCCTTTTCAATTTCCAATTGAATTAGCCCTTTCTGAAATTTCTACGACAAAGTTTTCTATAAAAACCTTACATGCCCCCAGGGCATTACTTACAACCCTTGCCCTGTGGGGTATGGGGGGTTTGTCATCCTCAAAGATATAATTTCTGGAGTTGTCACTACGTTGAAAAAATGTCAATCTCAAAATTTTGATTGGATGTGTTTTGGGAAATGGTGGGCGTAGGAGGGGTTTAGTTGTCTTCCAATCATTTTCAACTATTAAATAGGGCACTTGTAATTTGAATTTCCAATCGAATGAGTCCTTTTTAAGTTTCTACGACAACGCTTTCTATAAAAACCTTATATGCCCCAGGGCACAACTTACAACCCTTGGCCTGAGCGCTGTGGGGGGTTTTCATCCTCAAAGACCTAATGTCCAAAACTTTCAACTACGTTGAACAAAATGGCAATTTAAAAATTTTGATGGGATGTGTTTAGGGAATAGTTGAGCGTGAGAGGGGGGTTAGTTGCTCTCCAACTACTTTCGACTATTAAAAAGAGGACTAGCCCTTTGAATTTCCAATCGAATGGGCCTTTTTTCAAGTTTCTTAAGACAAAGCTTTCAATAAAAACATCATATGCCCCCAGGGCATAACTTATAACCCTTGCCCTGAAGGATGTGGGGGGAGTGTCCTGCTCAAAGACATAATTTCCAGAACTTTCAACTGCGTTAAACAAAAAGGCTATCTCAAAATTTTGATTGGATGTGTTTGGGGAAATGGTTGGCATGGAAGGGGTGTTAGTTACCTTCTAATCACTTTCGACTATTAAAAAGGGCATAAGCCCGTCCAATTTCCAATCGAATGAGTCCTTTTCGAAGTTTCTACGACAACTCCGTTGATACGAAGTGCGCTGGTCTAAAACCAAAAAACCAATAATACATTGCGTTAACATCGTTCTTTACTTAGCCAGCGCTATTGCACTGCCTATGATTTTAATTCTAACCCTATCTTACGGGCATGGGTTCTTATCTCTGTTATAACATTGTGTCGTAACTATATCTGAATAGTTAACTTCTTTTTTCTTAATTAAATTACTTTGTACGTAAGTTCAATCGGTACAAAAATTGAAAACCATTTCTACCAACTGTCCATTTAGTTTACCGTATATTTTATATGATTCTACAAACGCATAGTTTTTTTCATTATTATTATTGCCATGGCCCAGGCTGTCGTCTTATGTGTTACTTTCTCATCACTATTATGACAATTTTTGGAACAATGCTTTGAGGAATCACGTTTTACCGGATTATTAGCAATGCAAACTGGAATATCAAGCGTTTCATTTTTTAGATAGGGCGGCTTTGCCTTCCATTTGGTTTTATGGGTCGGTCCACCTCCCCTCTAGACAACGAAGCAGCCTGTTTTTCCGCCTTATGCCGGAATCACACGCATGGGATTTTCCATAGGAAAACCATTTTGAAAAACCCGACACTTGTTCACACAAATAAGATTTCATTCCGTCCGTTAAATGGTCATTTGTAAATTAAGCAGCAAAATATTAAAAAAATATAGGTCATGCAAAATTTGCAAGATTTTCAAAGTTTGCAAGATTTGTAAGACCTTGCAGACTTAAATGATTTATTAGAATTAGATGAAAATTTTACTCAGCTGGAGACAAATACAGCCAGGAAGAAAAGAAAATGGTGGGTTCATCCATCATGGGAAGTAGGTAGCCTAAATTATGCAGAATTTTTCAGAGTCAGAAAAACCTCAGAAATGAAGTTAGTTTTGCTGTGGTGTGATGTGTAAGGAGATTCAGGCTATTTAAAAAAAAATCCGGATCTCGATGTCTGGTTTGCTGTTAAAGTCTATAATGCTGTGTAGCATAGGTTATAGGCCTAATGCACCTGTACCAAAATCCCGAGATTGCTCCATGCTGCAATTTCAAGAAATTTAATTTAAGGTAAAGCTTTTTTTTTACCATACTTTGTACTGTTTTACCTTTTGGGGTACCATTAAAGTCCTAAAAATGTAATTACCCCATAAGTAATTAATAAATTATGAAAGATCACTAAAGAAATTAAGTGATGTGTTAACTTCTGGGTCAATATATACGAAATCATATTATTGAGTTAGGACTAAAGTGAATACACCATTCAATGCCTTTTTTTATGCTGATTACAAATATAATAAGCATTTCTATCAGAAATGAGTTCCCGTCCCCCCTATATAGACCATTTCAGGGTTAGGTTAGGTTAGGTATAAGCAATATAGGGGGGGGGGGGGCTGAAATTAATTTACAATCGAAATGCTTATTTTATTCGTAATCAGCATAAAAAAAGGCATCAAATGGTGTATTCACTTTAGTCCTAGCTCAATAATATGATTTTGTATATATTGACCAACTTTTGTCCTAGCTAAATTATGTTGTCATCTATAAATTTACCTAAGTCTCTGTTAGCAAGTTTGGAATTATTTTTCTATGTAGCCTAATAACAATGCTTTTCCATAAGAAAATCCAACTAAGAACTTGGCAGCAACTTCCATGACCATAATTTAAATAGTAAATTTATCAATACTGTCATTAATTTGCTAAATAAAAGATGAACATACCATTGTGTTTTTGTTCAAGCATCAGAATGATCAAAAAGAAATAAATACCATTCTGTGCTGTTTCTAAATATAAGAATTACTTTTTGTGGTTATAGTTTTTTTGACATCAAAGTTTTTATTCATGCACAAGATAAAAAAACATGCTTTTCAATTCATTATCTGATTGTCTTTTTCCCCAGCTCCATCTGTAACGGGGTCCAATATAACCATTTGAATAAATTCATTGCTTCTGTTTTTTTTCAATTGGTTTTTATTGGCATTCATTCTCAATGTAAAAATAGATAATAAAACCATGGCTGCTACCTACCTTTCAGAACAAAAACTATTGGTGAGATTAGACATGTTCACAATTTAAGGCTAAGATTGATTAATAGGCAGTTGCTCAGTGTGTTCTGATGCTTTTGACATTGTTTGCCAAAAGAGTAGTGTAATTAGCTCCTTTTAGCTACTTGGTCAATTTTGTTTAGATCTTCCAAACATGACAGTAAAAAAATGATTGCATTAAGACTAATTGTCACCCACTCTGTAAATGTGAAGATTACATAGACATTCCTATTAAGATGTTCTTTTTCAGCTTTGTGACAACCATGGCTTTTATGGAGCTCTGACCTTTGAGTTGGAAAATTTAGATCCAAATTTGTTTTTTGAAACCTACAGAATAAACCCACAGAAGTTCAATTACCTAGACAGGCTTGTCAGGCCAATAATTCAAAAGCTAGATACAACTATGAGACCAGCAATACCTTCAAGAGAATGTTTGGCTGTAACTTTACAGTAAAACCCTCTAAGATTTGCACTTTGTTGAAATATTATGTGATACAAGTACAGATTACTGTCTATATCTATAGTAAATGAAGATCTGTCAGAATTCTAATGGGGGGGTTTCTGTTAAAAATACAATTGTGGGGGGTGTCTTTTAAGAATATAATTGTACTTATTTCTTCTGATGTTTCCTAATACGGAGATTCCGATTAATTAATTCAATGGGGAAATTTAGTTAAACTCTTAGCTGACGGTTCGCGTGTGGCCTTCCTGAGTGGAGGCTGAATTTCTAGAGTGGGCAGCTTAAACTAGGAGTACATGTAGGGAGCTTATATTAACGGCCGTACTGAGTCGAAATCAGACTGATAATTTTCAGTTTCCCTTAGGAGCGAGTAGAGCCACAAGGACTAACAAACTTGAGAAATATTAACATAGAGAGAATAAAATAAGAAAGTAATGCATTTATTGTTACTCACATAATAGTCGCAGAGCTTCGGTTATATCAACACAATTGTGATACAAGACACTAAGTATAAAATTGTCATCTGGAGCGATGCTACGCAAAAGTTAATGCACTGACAAAAAGTTCTCTCGAAAGTTTATTTTGAATGAACTCACATAATATAAATCACAAGAAATTCCTTGGTTAGACTGGTGTATAACCCTCTGAGATTTCAATAATACTGAAACTAAGACTCAAAAAAGACTGGCGCAAGAATTGCTAAGTTCTAACTATCTACTCTTCCTAATTTCGCCAGAGGTTACATTCGGGCGTTACTCACAAGTATATTTTACAGTCCCTTTTGGCTGCACTATTTGTCCTACATCACTATTGGACGGGCTTTCACCAATGGGCTACTTGGGTTTAATTGAAGTTTATGACTTTTAAGATATCACTCTGGAATTTTTCTAATAAAGCGAGGTTCTACCTTGTAACTTTAATTACAATTTATAACTTTTTATAATAACACTTTGGAATTTTCTCGAACGAACAAAGTTTTACATTTTAACATTTTGCTAGCAGGGGGTCGCTTAAATTTCAGGAGACTTATAATTTATTTATGTGTAAATTGGTAAAGGATAAAACAAATTAAATTCATTGAGATATCTAGTTCTAAACATAATATCCAGAACAATGCAACAATGATATTTTTCATCTTAAGTGACTATTTTT